>NW_027507903.1:682853965-683193965 GCF_037356315.1 Lithobates pipiens
AGACAACAGGAAGTGAGAAGAAAAAAGATGGATGGCAAAAAAATAAAAATTATACAAGGGTGATAACCCTTCTCATGTTTTCCAAAAAGCTTAAAAATAGATTTTTTGACTGGAGCTACACTTTCAAAATGTACCAGTTCAAAATTACAAACAGATTTTACTTAACACAACAAACCTACACTGTCCCTGTCTTGTTTGCGCTGCCTGTATACTGCTGTTCTGAGTATATAGGGCCTGGGGGCCCCACACCTTTCCTTTTTTAAATTTGGGTACGGGTACCCCTTAATATCCGTACAAGACCCAAAGGGGCTGGTAATGGGCAGGGGGGCTACCCATGCCATTTTTCTCAATGATTTTCATCCATATTGCCGGAACCAGATGTTACATTAAAACCACAAGCAGTTTTAAATGACTTTTTTTTCCATTAAATGTCATTTTGTGCAGGGACTGTTCTAAATACGGGAACACCCCCCCCCCCCCCCCTAGGCACGATATTTAAAGGAATATTTAACTTTTTTTTTCACTTTAATCCTCATTAAAATCAGTGCTCCTGAAAAAACGTCAGTTTTTTAAAAATAATTGGCGTTGGTCCATGTCCCCTGGGGCAGGAGCCAGGTCCCCAAACCCTTTTTAGGACAATATCTTGCATATTAGCCATTAAAATTAGCACTTTTTATTTCGAACGTTCGAGTCCCATAGACTACAATGGGGTTCTAAAGTTCTTTGTTCAATGGGCCCATTTGAAAGTTCTGGTGCGAACCGAACCGGGGGGTGTTCGGCTCATCCCTACTCCTGGTGAATTGCCCGCTCATCTTAGGTGAAGACCCTTTGGGTCTAATCACGCCTCTGGTATTGTGGTCTTTAAAACTCCTGACTGGTATCACCGCTGTCTCTTTGGTCTTTCTAGTCTCCTCAAATTCTTTGAACATCTTTTCCTCAGAGATACTCCAAACAGCTTCTTCAATATTAAATGACTAAAGTTTGCTTTTCGTTTTTCGGATAATTGATGCACCCCAGTCTCACACAACACAGAGCACACAGCCAGTCCTTCAGCCCCATGGATTCTAGAGCAAGACAAGAGACATGAAGTGAGCAGGCTGAAGGCTTGTTGTGTTTTACATTTGTGAATGTTTTTCCTGACATCTGTACTTCCATTGCAGACTGACCTCCCATCTTTCCTCGATGAAGATTCTTTAAAAATAGAAATGCTTTGGACTCACATGTAACAATCGGCCACAATCTGTAACAATGTATTAATATACAGTGGTGTGAAAAAGTGTTTGCCCCCTTCCTCATTTCCTGTTCCTTTGCATGTTTGTCACACTTAAGTGTTTCGGAACATCAAACCAATTTAAACAATAGTCAAGGACAACACAAGGAAACACAAAATGCAATTTGTAAATGAAGGTGTTTATTATTAAAGGTGAAAAAAAATCCAAACCATCATGGCCCTGTGTGAAAAAGTGATTGCCCCCTTGTTAAAACATACTATAACTGTGGTTGTCCACACCTGAGTTCAATTTCTCTAGCCACACCCAGGCATGATTATTGCCACACCTGTTCACAATCAAGGCATCACTTAAATAGGAGCTGCTTGACACAGTAAGGTCCACCAGAAGATCCTTAAAAGCTACACATCATGCCGAGACCCAAAGAAATTCAGGAACAATTGAGAAAGAAAGTAATTGAGATCTATCAGTCTGGAAAGGGTTATAAAGCCATTTCCAAAGCTTTGGGAATCCAGCGAACCACAGTGAGAGCCATTATCCACAAATGGCGAAGACATGGAACAGTGGTGAACCTTCCCAGGAGTGGCCGGCTGCCCAAAATTACCCCAAGAGCGCAGCGACGACTCATCCAAGAGGTCACAAAAGACCCTACAACAACGTCCAAGGAACTGCAGGCCTCACTTGCCTCAGTTAAGGTCAGCGTTCATGCCTCCACCATCAGGAAAAGACTGGCCAAAAATGGCCTGCATGGCAGAGTTCCAAGGAGAAAACCACTGCTGAGCAAAAAGAACATCAAAGCTCGTCTCAATTTCTCCACAACACATCTTGATGATCCCCAAGACTTTTGGGACAACATTCTGTGGACCGATGAGACAAAAGTGGAACTCTTTGGAAGGTGTGTGTCCAAGTATATCTGGCGTAGAAGGAACACTGCATTTCATAAAAAGAACATTATACCAACAGTAAAATATGGTGGTGGTAGTGTGATGGTCTGGGGCTGTTTTGCTGCTTCAGGACCTGGAAGACTTGCCGTGATAAAAGGAACTATGAATTCTGCTGTCTACCAAGAGATCCTGAAGGAGAATGTCCGACCATCTGTTCGTGTACTCAAGCTGAAACGAACTTGGGTTCTGCAGCAGGACAATGATCCTAAACACACCAGCAAGTCCACCACCGAATGGCTGAAGAAAAACAAAATGAAGACTTTGGAGTGGCCTAGCCAAAGTCCTGACCTGAATCCTATTGAGATGTTGTGGTATGACCTTAAAAAGGCCGTTCATGCTCGAAAACCCTCTAATGTAACTGAATTAGGACAATTCTGCAAAGATGATTGGGCCAAAATTCCTCCAGGACGCTGTAAAAGCCTCATTGCACGTTATCGCAAACGCTTGGTTGCAGTTGTTGCTGCTAAGTGGGCCCAACCAGTTATTAGGTTTAGGGGGCAATCACTTTTTCACACAGGGCCATGATGGTTTGGATTTTTTTTCACCTTTAATAATAAACACCTTCATTTACAAATTGCATTTTGTGTTTCCTTGTGTTGTCCTTGACTATTGTTTAAATTGGTTTGATGTTCCGAAACACTTAAGTGTGACAAACATGCAAAGGAACAGGAAATGAGGAAGGGGGCAAACACTTTTTCACACCACTGTATCTATGTGTGTTGATAAGTGGCTCAAAAAACAGCAGGGGATTGGCACCTTGACCCACTCCAGACTCTTATGTGAATACCATCATCATTTCTCTCTGCATGTCGGGGTATTGGCATGTAGGCAGGTGCAGTCTCTCTCCTCCACTGCAGATGGCACTCAACCGCAGCAGCATTGCAGAAGGAGAGGAAGTCAGGAGGAACCTGTTCTTTTATGGTTTCCTGGGTCACTGGGGAAGTGACTTGGTCGGATGCTGCCATCCTTTGTGACTCTGGTGGCCATCTTAGGTCTGGGAAAGTGAGCCATAGTAGGGAAAGGTTCCAGATGAGTAGGAACAGGATAGAGACATGCCATCCTTTCCAGGACACCTACCAATTGGGTTTAGACTGGTTAGGCACCATTACACCCTCAGAGACAGACACTGTTGGCACACGAGGACCTGCTTCGTTCTGCATTACTGTATAAAACTGTGAGTGTTCCCAGTTGGGTCTTCTCCCACTGGGCTGTTTGTATCTTTGGGCCATGACTACTGTACAGGCTCTGTTAGTTTCAGCTGGACTCTGTATATTTACTGCCACCGCTCCATGCTGCACCCACTCACACTTGGTGGCAGTCAGCAGGATATGTTCCTTCTTGGAATGTGTGCAGAAGGAGGAGCAGGGTCCATCGTTGAACCATTACTATCGGTCCTAGCCTTAGTGCCTAAGTTAAATGGTTCAAACTTTCCTCTGGCTGAATAGGAGGAGAGACTAGAGATTACTGCACACCTATACCAGCTTCCTGCCCAGCTGATTTCGGAGCTGGCTATTAACGTCTTAGAGGATGACACCCGCTGAACGGTGATGCTGCTGCCAGACGAGAACAAATTGAAGCACACTTGGAGGGCCTGTTTGGAGAGAATGTAACATTCCCAGAGCTGAGATGGAGATTATTTGTCCGAAGACAGCAGGACGATGAGAGCATCACTCACTTTGCGATAGCGCTCCACACAGGGGCTGCCCGTCCATTAAGGGCTCACAGGCGCTGCCCCCCTATCCATCACCGTCACCCCCTATACATGCATCTGACCCCTTTCAGGACACCGGGCACATTGATTCTAATGCGGGCAGGGTGTTTTTTGATGCACTGATTAGAGCCAAAAACTCTAGTAGGCTTCAAAATTTGGGGCACAGAGAATGTTTTCACAGCCCACGCAGGTGTGTTAAAACAGCGAATGAATATTCAGTATTGTAACACAGATCTTCCTCCCAGGCAATCAGAAAGTGGGTTTTGACATTCGTCACACCGATTGGCCGAAAGTACAGGTGATCCTATTGGACGCCTAGGAGGAGAGGAGGCGCCGCATGCTGGGAGCCACTGATGGAGATGGTTTAAGTGCCGTTCCGACCGGCAAACAGTGGTGGGGAAGTGCCGCCGGCCGCTCGGGGGGGGGGGGGGGGGGTGTTTGTAGTGATGGACAAACTTCCGATGGGACGTTTCGTGAACCCGATCGCAAACGTGCCCAAATAAAATAAGAGATAAAAATGCGGACCCCATTCACTTTAATGGCAGGCGAACCTTAAAAACCTCCAGGTCATATTTTCAGGCACAAAATACTTACTAGCTGTGCACACATAGTCCCACAACATGGACACTCACATACCAGAAATATTAATGGAATCTGGGATCGACAAAGATGAAGCATTATTTTTTTATCTCTGAAATTTTGACAATTCAGCAGCGCATGAAGGCCATGGAGGAGAGGCAAGGGCAGGTCAAACTATGAAGGGGTGCAGGAGATGATGAGTGCCACAGTCAGGGCAGCGCAGTCCTGTGCCAGTGTCCCAGTGTGCCAACCTGTGCTTGAGCCCCTCCCTCTGACCGGCCCTTACCCCCACCTATGCAGGGCTCCACTGCGGTGGTCCGGAGGTGCCAGTCCAGTGCTGATCCTCAGCCATGGTGCTGGCACTGCCTGCTGATTGGCATCTCCGCTGCTATCTCCCTCACTGTCTGAAACCAGCACCGCAATAGAGACTGAGCACTGACACCAGCACCAGCACCATGATAGAGAGCACTGACACCAGCACCGAGATAGGGAGCACTGACACAACACCAGATCCGTGACAGAGAGCACTGACACCACACCAGCACTGAGATAGAGAGCACTGACATCAGCACCGTGATAGAGAGCACTGACACCAGCACCGTGATAGAGAGCACTGACACCAGCACTGAGATAGAGAGCACTGACACTACACCAGCACAGTGATAGAGAGCACTAACACCACACCCGTACCATGATAGAGAGCACTGACACCACACCAGCACCGTGATAGAGAGCACTGACACCGGCACCGTGATAGAGAGCACTGACACCAGCACCGAGATAGAGAGCACTGGCACCACACCAGTACCGTGATAGAAAGCACTGACACCGCACCATCACCGTGATAGAGAGCACTGACACTAGCACCGAGATAGAGAGCACTGACACCAGCACCGTGATAGAGAGCACTGACACCACACCAGCACCGTGATAGAGAGCACTGACACCAGCACCGAGATAGAGAGCACTGATACCACACCAGCACAGTGATAGAGAGCACTGACACCAGCACTGATACCAGCAACTCGCTGCGGGACCCAAAAATATGACACCGCTCAAGCTCTTCAAACAGGAGGGTACGGGCATATAGTACGGTGTGCTTTTTTTTGTACAAGTGAGCCAAAGGTAGAAAAAAGGTCAGTGTGTTAGATTATATAAATTGTTTATAGAGTTATGCATATACATGGTCTACTGGTCAAATGTGCTGAATTCCTCCGAGATCCATGCCTCATTCATTTTTAGAAATGTGAGGTAGTCAACACTGTCGTGAGCTAGGCGAATACGCTTATCGGTCACGATCCCCCTGCTGCGCTGAATGTCCTTTCGGACAGGACACTGGACGAGGGGCAAGCCAACAATTGGGCAAATTGGGCAAGCTCTGGCCAGAGGTCAAGCCTGCCCACCCAGTAGTCCAGGGGTTCATCACTTCTCAGAGAATCCACATCGGCCGTTAACCCGATGTAGTCAGACACCTGTCGGTCTAGGCGTTCCCTGATGCTGGATCCGGATGACACCTGTCCATGGGTCGGCTGAAAGAATGATCTCATATCAGAAGTGACCAACACATCTTCAAACCGCCCTCTTCTTGCAGGCGCTGTTGGATTGGTACCCCCAACTATTTCTCTGGGAGTGGGAATTCCTCCTCTGCCAGCGCACGCAAAAGCAGAATGCAGCATTTCTCGAAGCAAGGCCTGGAAGTGCTCCATTCTGACAGCCCTCTGTGACGGTAGTAACATTTCCGCCATTTTGTGTTTGTACCGGGAGTCTAAGTACGTTGCCACCCAGTACTGGTCCTTGACCCTTATGCTTTTTGTACGGGGGTCCCTGTTAAAACACTGGAGCATGAAGGCCCCCATTTGCACTAAACTGGAAGCGGTGTGGTGGCCTGGCTCTTGTTCATCATCCAGGATAATGTCGTCCTCCTCGTTCTCCTCTCCCCATCCACAGACAACAACAGGGATCCCAGAAAGGTTTAAAGCATGCTCTTCTTGCTCCTCCTCATCCGCCCCGGCACCATCCTCCTCTGACTCCTCTTCAGACTCCTGTTGTTGACTTCAAATTCATCCAGCATTGCGACTTCCTCATTTTCCTGCTCCTGCTCCTCCACGGCTTGATCAATAACACAATGCAATGCACACTCCATAAAGAAAGCATAAGGTACCATGTCACTGATGGCGCCATGGCTGCGACTGACCAGTTTGGTAATCTCATCAAATGGGCGCAGAAGTCTGCATGCGTCGCGCATGAGCAGCCACTGGCGTGGTGAAAAAAACCAAGCTCCGCAGAACCTGTTCTGCCGCAGAGTTCATACAGGTAGTCGTTAACTGCACGTTTCTGCTGGAGCAGCCTATCAAGCATATAGAAGGTTGCGTTTGATCGCGTCGGGCAATCACAAATAAGACCGGCAGATTGTGTCGCCGCTAAATGTCAGCAAGGCGAGCCATGGCCGTGTAAGATCTTCTGAAATGGGCTGAGATTTTCCTTGTCTGGACCTTTGTGGACCCTGCTCCAAACACCAAACTGTCCCTCCCTACACTGAGAAAAGACAGCTGCAGAATCAGTCAGCAACACTGCATGCAGTGCACTATAATATGCTTTCTATATTTGAAAGAAAGTATATTATACGTGTATTACAACCCTATATACTGTACACCTATACCAGTCCTTAAAAGGACTTTTGTGGACCTAATAGTAATAGCTAGTGATTAGACTGACTGTCCCTGCTCCACACAGCGTCCTTTCCCTACACTGACAAAAGACAGAATGTAAAATGGCCACCATATCATGTCTATTTAAAAGGTAGGGGGTATGTCCACGAGCAAAGTTTGCCGTGAACGGACCGCCGGGCGAACAGCAAGGCCATCTCTAGTTGTTTGCCACCCCCACCCCAAAAAGAACACCAGCCACCACTGGCTCCAGAAAAGAGTGATCTACGTGGCTGTGCCAGTATTACCACATTGGATCATCTACTAAAGGACCAGTTCATAGTGGGAATTTAAACCAGTCAGGAGAGCCCGGCAAGAGCGAATAAGAACGCAACCCATCAGCTCTTTCCAGTACATGTGGTGTACACGGTTTGGTGGGAACAGGAAAATGCAGAAGAAACTGTGGCTGTGACAAAAAAGTATGATCCAATGCACTTAAAAATGTGGCCCTAGCTCCATTCCCCCTGTCAGCTACACAGACGGCATTGAGGAAACTTGCACAAGAAGTGGCCTCCTTGAAACATGAACTGTTCTCCTTAAAACTAGACTTTCCCCATCCCTAGAAGGGCATGACTCCATTGCAGAGAGACCCGAGGAGGACCAGAAGTGCTGGCAGTGCAGCTGATATGGACATGCATCTAAGAACTGTGGCCTGAATTCAAAAGCTTATGCAAGCCACTGTTAAACTAGTGGCTCCTGGGGCATAGAGAGATAACCCCCGTAATGGTCAACACAAGGTCAAGTCGGCCAAGAACATTTACAGTTTACCTGTCTTCCTTTTGGGCTGACAACCTCATCCCGTCTTTTCAAAAGTTCTACTGGCCGTGGTGGCCCTCATCAGAACAAGAGGGATATGTCTATACCATTACCTTGACAACCTCCTATTGTCCCAAGACAGGGAGCAGTTTATCTCCACATTGGTCGACTTCAAGGGGCTCCTTAACCTGGAGAAAAGCCATTTAGAACCAGTCCAGCACCTGATATACTTGGGAGCCAGGTTTGACACAGTCAAAAGTACCGTCTCTCTTCCTCTGGAGAAGATCCCAGTTATCCGAGAGAGAATTTTTCACTCCTGAGGGCCTCACAGTGCCTAAAAATTATTGGCACAATGGTCTCTATGACCCCCATGGTCAAGTGGGGTCTGTGGAGTTTACGCCCCTTTCAGTCAGGGTTTCTTCAGCAATGGAATTTGGTGTATATCAATCAGTCCATTCACATAACATTAGAGATGAGGACCAGCCTCTTCTGGTGGCTTCAGCGCAGAAATCTACTCACCTGCCACTCCATTGCCCGATCCATTGTCACAATGGTGCTGGATGGAGAGCCCTCTGCAGGTCAGAACTTGCCCAATCTGGGCTAAAACGTTCCTGGAACTTCGAGCGGCCTGGTGTGCCCTTCAATCCTTCACTCAGCTCCTGAAAGTGGAATCAGTGTTACTAAGGATGGTCAACATCACATCGGTCACCTATGTGAGGGGACAAGGGGGCACTCGGAGAACTACCCTGCTGCAAGAAGTCAAGCCCATCGTGTCTTGGGCCCAGAAAAACCTAGCCAATATATCAGCAGTCTTTATCCCTGGAGTCCAGAACTTCCATGCAGACTTCCTGTCCCACACACAGCTGGACAACAATGAGTGGTATCTTCATGTGTAGACATTCGTGTGGATCCTGTCCCTGGGAGTCAATCTTGAAGTGGATCTGTTTGCATCCACCTGCAACTTCAAGATCAAAAAGTACTACACTCGGGTCCGTTGCAGCCAGGCCTTCAGAATAGACGCTCTGATGGATCAGTGGAGCTTCAACAGGGCATACACCTTTTCTCCGCTCCCGATCATCCTCAAGTTCTTACAGAGACTAAAAATGTCAGCGGTTGAGGTGGTGGTGATAGCGCCTTACTGGCCGAACAGGCCATGGTTTCCCCTCCTGACCCAGCTCAGCTTGCGGGACCTGATGCCTCTTCCTCTCAGACGGGACCTTCTTTCTCAGGGGGCAGTCCTGCTTCCTTGTCTGGCATTACTGAGACTGATGGTCTGGTTCTTGATAGGGAGAGGCTGGAATCTCTTGGGTGTGCTTCAAGAGTGATTTTCACCCTCTTGAAAGGTGAGCACGAATAAAGTATACAAGAGAATATTGGCCAAGTTTGTCAAATTCTCATCCTCTACAGCAGATCAATCAGGGATCCAGAGATCCAGGATATCCTCAGCTTCCTTCAATCTGGCCTAGATCTGTTTTTATCCTTCAGCTCTCTGAGAGTCCAAGTCTCAGCCTTATTGGCCTTCTCTGGAAAATCATGGGCTGTTCACCCGCTAATCCGGCAGTTCTTCCGGGGGGGCGACAAGACTCAGGCCCCAAAGAAGACCAAGATTCCCCAAATGGGATCTTGCTCTTATTCTCGACTCATTGTCTGGACTCAGTAACATGGGGTCTACTCTGTTTTCTATCAAAGACCTTTCTGCAAAAGTCCCCTTTCTAGTCGCCATCACTTTGGCCAAAAGGGTTTCTGAGATTGGATCCTTAGGTCATGAAGAACCATTCCTCACTTTCTTCCCGGACCGGGTGGTCCTCATCCCTATGCTCGGCTAAAATCCTAAAGTCACTTCCGTATTACATGAGAATCAAGAAATTGTCCTACCTAAATTGAAGAATCAAGGGTCTTCTAAAGTTCATCCTCTAGATGTAGGTGAAATACTGAAGGAATACTTGCAAGCTACTTCCTTCTTGAGACACTCCGACTACCAGTTCATTCTGTACTCCGGGAGTAACAGAGGAAAGCGAGCCTCAACCAGAACGATTGCGGCATGGATCGTCCAATCTATCCAGCAGGCTTATAGAGCTAAGGGCTTGGCTCCTCTTGAGGTGGTGACAGCACATTCCACCAGGGGTATGACAGCTTTGTGGGCAGTAGCCCGGCACGTGGCTCCAGATATCATCTGTAAAGCGGCCTCTTGGGCCTCTATTAATACTTTTATGTCACATTATTGCATAGAGCCTGCTTCACTATCTTCTGTGAATTTTGGTTTAAGAGTCCTGTCGGTTGACGGGGCAAATTAAAAATATTTTTTGTTCAGCATACCCACTCCCTGTGGTCTGGGTAGTTATTTCCATGCCATTGAGTCTGTCAAGAAAACGAAAAATGTATTATCAAATACTTACCGTAATTTTACTTTCCTGATGGACTCCATGGCAGACGGAGCTCCCACCCATTCAGTCAAAGAGTTGGCTAGTTACAGAACACAGTCCCTAGCGGTGAGTTCAGGTTTATGGGAATGGGGTCCTATAACATTGGAGAGGAGGCGGGGTTAACCCACACATAGGCTGCCATGGAGTCCATCGGGAAAGGAAAATTACGGTAAGTATTTGATAATAAATTTTCATTTTTTTCCCAAAATTGTTGTTTATTTATTTTTTTATAGCACAAAAAAGGCAGTGGTGATGAAATACCAAAAGGAGAAAGCTCTATTTGTGGAAAAAATTATATAAATGTAATTTATGTACAATGTTGCATGACCACACAAATGTGAGTTAAAGTAATGTAGTGCAGTATTGCAAAAAAATGGCCTGGTCTGGAGGTCAAGTAATTATATAACCAATTTTCTGTTCATCATGATGTAGTCATCTCCACTTTTCATCTCAATGCACTTAGTGCACCACATGTCTTATCCACATCCGTATCTCCCTCTTTCTCTCTTCTAATGTTGGGAGGTATAATTCTCATTACTACTGCAAAACTAATCTCCTCCCTTCTGTATTCTGATCTCCGTGTCCTATAGTATTCATCCAGCCTCACCCTGTGTAGGAGGACGTCACCCCTCCCCCATTTGCATTCTTCTCCAGTGTCAGAGACTTTTATTTCATTTCTCTTCGGCTGTCAGCGATGGCGTCTGCTGAACTGAGAGCTTAGCTGGATTGTTCCGTCTATCTAAACATTTATACGGATCCTGTAATCCTGAGATGTGGTCACAACTTCTGCCGGGTCTGTATTGATCGTGTTCTGGATACACGCTAGAGGTCTGGAAGATATTCCTGTCCTGAGTGCAGAGAGAAGTTTCTGAATAGTCCTGCAGTGCAGAAGAACATAACACTACGTAACATAGTAGAGACTTTCCTGTCTACTCATCGAGATCAAGAGGAGTCCGGGGTCTTCTGTACTCACTGTGTGGATTCTCCTGTATCTGCTGTTAGATTCTGTCTACATTGTGAGGTTTCTCTGTGTGATAAACACCTGAGAGTCCACAAAAAGTGCTCAGGACACGTCTTATGTGACCCCACCTTGTCCATGGAGAGCATCCTCCTTCCATAAGGAACTTTTGAAGTATTTTTGCACCAAAGATAACATCTGTATCTGCGTGTCCTGCAGTTTGGCTGGAGAACATCGGGGACACCAGGTAGAAACACTGGAAGAGGCTTCTGAGAAGAAGAAGGAGACACTGAGAGAGGAGACAGAGGAAAGAGTCCAGAGTCTGCAGGAAAAGTAGAAGAAGCAGCTGGTGACACAAAGAGAGTCACTGTCCTGTTTAGAGATCTCAGGAGACGTCTGGAAGACATTAAGGATCCTGAGGGACATCTTTGGGAGGGAAGAGCGGATCTCCATCTCCATCCAGTCCAGGACCTGGAAATAAGAAAGGAGCAACTGTCCAGGAAGTTGCGTCACATTGAGGAGCTGTGTAACGTGATGGATCCGCTAACTGTCTTACAGGGATCAGACACAGGTGATAATGAGGACAGAGAGAGACATGAGGAGCTCCTCCATGATGGAGGGGGTCTGGATGTGGCGGGGGTATTACACACAGGTTTATCTGAGGTAAATGTACACTTCCCTATCCAGGAATCTTCAGACATATCACTGGATGGAAACACAGCTTGTAAATATCTACAGATATCAGATGACAGGAAAACTGTATCCGTGTCGGATATAGACCAGAACTACCCAGAAACACCAGAGAGATTTCATTGTCCTCAGGTGTTGAGCAGTGAGAGTTTCTCTTCAGGGAGACATTACTGGGAAGTGGATGTCGGGGGGTCAGGTGAATGGACAGTCGGGATCTGTTACCACAGTATAGAGAGGATAGGATGGGAGGAGGCAGGGATTGGATGGAATAATAAGTCCTGGGGATTGGTCAGTTCTGAGGATCAGCATTCTGTGATACATGACTGTAATAAGACCCCCTTACCCACCAATCTCTCCAGTAACAGAGTCAGGATATATCTGGATTATGAGGCCGGGCGGATCTCCTTTTATGAGATGTGTGACCCGATCCGACACCTTCACACCTTCACCACCACCTTCACTGAGCTCCTCCATGCTGGGATAGCTGTAGTGGGAGGTTGTATAAAGATATGTGGGGGGAATCTGGAGATGTGAGAACTCCGCCCACAGTCTGGTGATTTCAGATGAAGGAGGGGAATTCATTTAATATTCATCCAATAGTATATAGAAGTGGGTGTGGCTTCCTGCAGGGTTTTCTACTATAAATAAATGTGAGATTTCTTACTGATTGCTGTGATTGGGTAGAATATCTGTCCAATTATTGGAGTAACAATAATCTATCGATAATCCTAAATAATACATTATCATTTTTAAGTGGAAAATTTCACAGTGTGCAACTTAAGCCATCTCCCCTCCTCTCTATGCCGCTCCCCCTCGCCCACATGTGGACCCTCTGTGTGTGTGTGTGGGGGGGGGGGGGGGGGCAGCCATGATCAGACATAGAGGGGGGTGGGGTCACTGTGATGGGATAGGATGGGGTCACCTCTCCTCTCTGCCCCTCCCCCTCCATGCAATCTATTCTACAAAGAGATGGAAATAAATGGAACAATCTGAGAGGAAATCTATGAAAACGTCATCTAGAGATTTATTACTGGAAGAAGAAATGTGATCAGACAGCCCCGACTGTTTTTAGGCAGAGTGGGTCAGGATTAGATCCCCTGTGAGGTTTTTTTCTTCTATCCGGGGCTCCATTACAGAGATTTCCCCTCACTTCCTGTCCCTGTGACAACATTTATCTAGACAGGAAATGAGAGGAACTCTCCAACATGAACACAGACTGAAATAGGAATGATATGTTTAGTATAATAAGAAAGGGGAAGGATTAGAGCCCCTGTCAGATGTTTATATGTCTGTGTCCCTGTACAGATATCTCTCCCTCCTTGTATTGGTGTCACCAGGACAGGAAGTGAGAGGAAATCTCTCTAAGGCTGGGATCACATTGCTGTGCAGATCACATGTCATGTCTGTGTGATGTGAATTCAGCCGTACAAACTGTGTGACTGAAATCACATTCACACCAGAATGGTGCCGGACCCTTTTTTTGGTCCTCATTGGACACCGGATCACATTGGGTGTCACATCTATACAATCCGATTCCTGCACCATTGCAGCGTTTGCACTGCGATCTGCGAAGCGATCTGGGGGTGTCATTAACTTTCCATTGACCCCCCCCCCGCAGCGGTTCTCAGATGTCGGTGTGACCATCCGGTGATTGAGGTGTGATGAGGGAACCCGCACAGGAATCGCACTGGTTCCCGCATCCCACAAGTCTCATCCCAGCCTAGGGCTCCATTCACACCTATGCAGGGGGCTTTTCAGCCTTCCTGCATTTTTGAAAAGTATCAGGGGAATTTTTTAGGCTCGATTCACATCTATGTATGTTGCTTTTGAGCATTTTTGCAGTGCCGAGCTGTGATGTCATAGTAGGGAAATGGCTAACAAGGGACCCAATGTGGAGAAGACAGATAGGTTTATTCTGAAAGGGCCAGTACTCCTCTATCTATCTATCTATAGGATTATAATGTGTAGACGGTCTCATTGCTTATTATTAATACATTTACAATGAGTTTATTCTATTGATTATTTTATTGTGTGAAGAAATAGAAATGAATAATAGATCTACAAATAGAAAGAGATGAAAATTGATGGAAAAATCTCAAGAGGAAATATATGAAGAAATGATCCCGAGATTTACTAATGAAAGGAATAATGGAATTTATCACTAATATAATGATATCACTATAATAATGTATGATTACTAGAACTGGAATGTGTCCCCAATATAATGTGTCCCCATAGAATGGATCACCAATAGAATTCTATGGGATCACTTTTATAATGGATCCTAATATAATGTATCATGTGATGGTGTATTATAATCACTAGATGTGTCCTGGTGATGGGGGAGAATTAGGAAATGAAATGTTATTGTGAAATAAAGATTCTTCGTGAAATCATCATTATTATTATTATTATTATTATTATTATATTGGGTTTATATAGAGTTGACAATTTACACAGCACTTTACAACATGAAGACAGACATTACAATTAGAGTGTAATACAGGAGGAATCAGAGAGCCCTGCTCCTTAGCGCTTACAATCTAAGAGGGAGAGTTAAGAGATTCAAAAGGTAATAACTGTGGGGGATGGGCTGATGGAGAAAATAAATGTACAGTTATTAGGTGGGGGCAGAATAGGCTTCTCTGAAGAGATGAGTTTTCAGGGATCGCCTGAAAGTTGACAGAGTAGGAGAAAGTCAGACCGATGTGGGTAGCGAGTTCCAGAGGATGGGAGAGGCTCTGAAAAGGTCCTGGGGGTGAGCATTGGAGAAGGTGATGAGGGAACTAGAGAGCAGGAGGTCTTGCAAGGAACATAATGAACGGTTTGGTTGGTATTTTGAGACTAGCTTAGTGATGTAGCTGGGGGCCAGGTTGGGGATGGCTTTGTAAGTTAGTGTTAGTATCTTGGGGCAGGACAGGGATGAGATTTTGTCATAGAGGTGGTCAGTAGCAGAGTAGAGAAGAAAAGGGTTAATGTGGTGAAGGTTTCTACGGGTAACTGTTAGGCGGTTGGAGGGGGAGGAGACAGAAGACAGGGAGAGAGCAGAACTAATAAGGTGGTGATCAGAGAGAGGGAGATGATTGGTGGAGAGGTTGCACGGAGTGCATAGATAGGAGAACGCAAGGTTGGGAGTATTGCCCTTGGAGTGAGTAGAAGCCAGTATCCGGGCATGTTCTGGCCATTGGGACTACCGGGAGTTTCCCGGTGGGCCGATGACTCAGTGTGCCACTCTGATGTAAGGGGGCTGGTGATGTAAGGGGGCTGCTGATGGGACACTCTGATGTAAGGGGGCTGCTGATGGGACACTCTGATGTAAGGGGGCTGCTGATGGGACACTCTGATGTAAGAGGCTGTTGATGGGACACTCTGATGTAAGGGGGTGCTGATGGGACACTCTGATGTAAGGAGACTGCTGATGGGACACTCTGATGTAAGGGGGTGCTGATGGGACACTCTGATGTAAGGGGTGCTGATGTGACACTCTGATGTAAGGGGGCTACTGATGGGACACTCTGACGTAAGGGGGCTGCTGATGGGACACTCTGATGTAAGGGGGCTGCTGATGGGACACTCTGATATAAGAGGCTGCTGATGGGACACTCTGATGTAAGGGGCTGCTGATGGGACACTCTGATGTAAGGGGGCTGGTAATGGGACACTCTGATGTAAGGGGCTGCTGATGGGACACTCTGATGTAAGGGGGCTGCTGATGGGACACTCTGATATAAGAGGCTGCTGATGGGACACTCTGATGTAAGGGGCTGCTGATGGGACACTCTGATGTAAGGGGGCTGGTAATGGGACACTCTGATGTAAGGGGCTGCTGATGGGACACTCTGATGTAAGGGGGCTGCTGATGGGACACTCTGATATAAGAGGCTGCTGATGGGACACTCTGATGTAAGGGGCTGCTGATGGGACACTCTGATGTAAGGGGGCTGGTAATGGAACACTCTGATGTAAGGGGCTGCTGATGGGACACTCTGATGTAAGGGGCTGCTGATGGGACACTCTGATGTAAGGGGCTGGTAATGGGACATTCTGATGTAAGGGGGTGCTGATGGGACACTCTGATGTAAGGGGCTGCTGATGGGACACTCTGATGTAAGGGGCTCCTGATGGGACACTCTGATGTAAGGAGGCTGGTGATGGGACACTCTGATGTAAGGGGGCTGGTAATGGGACACTCTGATGTAAGGGGGCTGCTGATGGGACACTCTGATGTAAGAGGCTGTTGATGGGACACTCTGATGTAGGGGGGTGCTGATGGGACACTCTGATGTAAGGAGACTGCTGATGGGACACTCTGATGTAAGGGGCTGCTGATGGGACACTCTGATGTAAGGGGGATGCTGATGGGACACTCTGATGTAAGGGGGGGGGGTACTTATGGGACACTCTGATGTAAGGGGTGCTGATGTGACACTCTGATGTAAGGGGGCTGCTGATGGGACACTCTGATGTAAGGGGGCTGGTAATGGGACACTCTGATGTAAGGGGGCTGGTGATGGGACACTCTGATGTAAGAGGCTGGTGATGGGACACTCTGATGTAAGGGGCTGGTGATGGGACACTCTGATGTAAGGGGGCTGCTGATGGGACACTCTGATGTAAGGGGGTGCTGATGGGACACTCTGATGTAAGGGGCTGATGATGGGACACTCTGATGTAAGGGGGCTGCTGATGGGACACTCTGATGTAAGGGGGAGTGCTTATGGGACACTCTGATGTGAGGAGGCTGCTGATGAGACACTCTGATGTAAGGGGGCTGGTAATGGGACACTCTGATGTAAGGGGTGCTGATGGGACACTCTGATGTAAAGCGGCTGCTGATGAGACTCTCTGATGTAAGGGGGTCCTGAAGGGACACTCTGATGTAAGGGGGCTGGTAATGGGACACTCTGATGTAAGGGGGCTGCTGATGGGACACTCTGATGTAAGAGGCTGTTGATGGGACACTCTGATGTAAGGGGGTGCTGATGGGACACTCTGATGTAAGGAGACTGCTGATGGGACACTCTGATGTAAAGCGGCTGCTGATGAGACTCTCTGATGTAAGGGGGTCCTGAAGGGACACTCTGATGTAAGGGGGCTGGTAATGGGACACTCTGATGTAAGGGGGCTGCTGATGGGACACTCTGATGTAAGAGGCTGTTGATGGGACACTCTGATGTAAGGGGGTGCTGATGGGACACTCTGATGTAAGGAGACTGCTGATGGGACACTCTGATGTAAGGGGCTGCTGATGGGACACTCTGATGTAAGGGGGATGCTGATGGGACACTCTGATGTAAGGGGGGGGGGGGGGGGGTACTTATGGGACACTCTGATGTAAGGGGTGCTGATGTGACACTCTGATGTAAGGGGGCTGCTGATGGGACACTCTGATGTAAGGGGGCTGGTGATGGGACACTCTGATGTAAGGGGGCTGGTGATGGGACACTCTGATGTAAGAGGCTGGTGATGGGACACTCTGATGTAAGGGGCTCTTGATGGGACACTCTGATGTAAGGGGGCTGGTGATGGGACACTCTGATGTAAGGGGGCTGCTGATGGGACACTCTGATGTAAGGGGGTGCTGATGGGACACTCTGATGTAAGGGGCTGATGATGGGACACTCTGATGTAAGGGGGCTGCTGATGGGACACTCTGATGTAAGGGGGAGTGCTTATGGGACACTCTGATGTGAGGAGGCTGTTGATGAGACACTCTGATGTAAGGGGGCTGGTAATGGGACACTCGGATGTAAGGGGTGCTGATGGGACACTCTGATGTAAAGCGGCTGCTGATGAGACTCTCTGATGTAAGGGGGTCCTGAAGGGACACTCTGATGTAAGGGGGCTGCTGTTGGGACACTCTGATGTAAGGGGGTGCTGATGTGACACTCTGATGTAAGGGGGCTGCTCATGGGACACTCTGATTTAAGGGGGCTGGTAATGGGACACTCTGATGTAAGGGGGCTGCTCATGGGACACTCTGATTTAAGGTGGCTGGTGATGGGACACTCTGATGTAAGGGGTGCTGATGGGACACTGAAAATGAAGTCCATGGCCAAATTTCTGTCCCAGTCCAGCCCTGCCTGTATCCAGGGCCGGACTGGCCTACCGGGATACCAGGAGATTTCCCGGTAGGCCACCTGCCCTGGGGCAGCTTTTAGTTGCAGCTGCATTTCTCTCCTCTCTACTCTGGATCACAGTGCTGGCTGGCTTTGTGTTCGGCGGCCGCTCTGTAACATGGCCCCGCCCCCCCAGACCAGCTCGTGTGATAGTAGATAGAATCAACTTTCCGCCTATCACACGAGCAGGTCTGGGGGGGCGGGGCCATGTTACAGAGCGGCCGCCGAACACAAAGCCAGCCAGCGCTGTGATCCGCAAAAGGAGATGCTGCAGGTACAGCCCGCCCTCTGTGCCACAGTGCCTGGATAGGAGGATTGGCGGGGTGGGGGCTGCCGATTCTCCCATCCAACTTATTTTACTATCCCCAGTTCACCTTGTGCTCCCTGCCCCCCCCATAGTTCTCTCCTCCCCTGTTCTTGCTGCCCCCTGCTCTCTAGCTTTTCCCATCCTTCTATAGCCACCATCCCAGTGCTCTCCACTCCCCCCAGTGCCCTCCCCCCTGTTCCCCCCAGTACTCTTCCCCCTGTTCCCTCCAGTGCTCTCCTCCCCTGTTCCCCCCGTGCTCTCCCCCTGTCCCCCCCAGTGCTCTCCACTCCCCCCAGTGTTCTCCCTCCTGTTCTCCCCCCCAGTGCTCTCCCCCCGTGCTCTCCCCCTGCCCCCCCGTGCTCTCCCTCCCTGTCCCCCAGTGCTCTCCCCCTGTTCCCCCTTGGTGCTCTCCCCCCTGTTCCCCCCATTGCTCTCCACTCCTCCCAGTGCTCCCCCCTCCCCCCAGTGCTCTCCCTCCTGTTCTCCCCCCAGTGATCTCCCCCCCAGTGCTCTCCACTCCCCCCAGTGCTCTCCCCCCCTGTGCTTTCCCCCTGTCCCCCCAAGTGATATCTCCCCTGTTCCCCCCCAGTGATCTTCCCCCTGTTCTCCCCAGTGCTCTCCCCCCTGCCCCCCCCCCCCCAGTGCTCTCCCCCTTTTCCCTCCCAGTGATCTCCCCCCTGTTCTCCAACCCATTGCTCTCCACTGCTCCCAGTGCTCTCCCCTCCCCCCAGTGCTCCCCCCCCTGTTCTCCCCCCCAGTGATCTCCCCCCAGTTCTCTCCACTCCCCCCAGTGCTCTACACTCCCTGTCCCCCAGTGCTCTCCCCCCTGTTCCCACTTGGTGCTCTCCCCCCTGTTCCCCCCATTGCTCTCCACTCCTCCCAGTGCTCCCCCCTCCCCCCAGTGCTCTCCCTCCTGTTCTCCCCCCAGTGATCTCCCCCCCCGGTGCTCTCCACTCCCCCCCGTGCTCTCCCCCCTGTGCTCTCCCCATGTCCCCCCCAGTGATATCCCCCCTGTTCCCCCCAGTGATCTCCCCCCTGTTCTCCCCAGTGCTCTCCCCCCTGCCCCCCCAGTGCTCTCCCCCCTTCCCCCCCCAGTGATCTCCCCCCTGTTCTCCAACCCATTGCTCTCCACTGTTCCCAGTGCTCTCCCCTCCCCCCAGTGCTCCTCCCCTGTTCTCCCCCCAGTGATCTCCCCCCAGTTCTCTCCACTCCCCCCAGTGCTCTCCCCCCTGTCCTTCCCAGTGCTCTACACTCCCCCAGTTTTCTCCCTCCTGTCCCCCCCCCCAGTGCTCTCCACTCCCCCCATTGCTCTCCTCCTGTCCCCCCAGTGATCTCCCCCTGTTCCCCCGTGCTCTCCCCCTGTTCCCCCCCAGTGATCTCCCCCTTGTTATCCAACCCATTGCTCTCCACTCCTTCCAGTGCTCTCCCCTCCCCCCAGTGCTCTCCCCCTGCCCCCCCAGTGCTCTCCCCCCTGCCCCCTCTGTGATCCGCAAAAGGAGATGCTGCAGGTACAGCCCGCCCTCTGTGCCACAGTGCCTGGATAGGAGGATTGGCGGGGTGGGGGCTGCCGATTCTCCCATCCAACTTATTTTACTATCCCCAGTTCACCTTGTGCTCCCTGCCCCCCCCATAGTTCTCTCCTCCCCTGTTCTTGCTGCCCCCTGCTCTCTAGCTTTTCCCATCCTTCTATAGCCACCATCCCAGTGCTCTCCACTCCCCCCAGTGCCCTCCCCCCTGTTCCCCCCAGTACTCTTCCCCCTGTTCCCTCCAGTGCTCTCCTCCCCTGTTCCCCCCGTGCTCTCCCCCTGTCCCCCCCAGTGCTCTCCACTCCCCCCAGTGTTCTCCCTCCTGTTCTCCCCCCCAGTGCTCTCCCCCCGTGCTCTCCCCCTGCCCCCCGTGCTCTCCCTCCCTGTCCCCCAGTGCTCTCCCCCTGTTCCCCCTTGGTGCTCTCCCCCCTGTTCCCCCCATTGCTCTCCACTCCTCCCAGTGCTCCCCCCTCCCCCCAGTGCTCTCCCTCCTGTTCTCCCCCCAGTGATCTCCCCCCCAGTGCTCTCCACTCCCCCCAGTGCTCTCCCCCCCTGTGCTTTCCCCCTGTCCCCCCAAGTGATATCTCCCCTGTTCCCCCCCAGTGATCTTCCCCCTGTTCTCCCCAGTGCTCTCCCCCCTGCCCCCCCCCCAGTGCTCTCCCCCTTTTCCCTCCCAGTTATCTCCCCCCTGTTCTCCAACCCATTGCTCTCCACTGCTCCCAGTGCTCTCCCCTCCCCCCAGTGCTCCCCCCCCTGTTCTCCCCCCCAGTGATCTCCCCCCAGTTCTCTCCACTCCCCCCAGTGCTCTACACTCCCTGTCCCCCAGTGCTCTCCCCCCTGTTCCCACTTGGTGCTCTCCCCCCTGTTCCCCCCATTGCTCTCCACTCCTCCCGGTGCTCCCCCCTCCCCCCAGTGCTCTCCCTCCTGTTCTCCCCCCAGTGATCTCCCCCCCGGTGCTCTCCACTCCCCCCCGTGCTCTCCCCCCTGTGCTCTCCCCATGTCCCCCCCAGTGATATCCCCCCTGTTCCCCCCAGTGATCTCCCCCCTGTTCTCCCCAGTGCTCTCCCCCCTGCCCCCCCAGTGCTCTCCCCCCTTCCCCCCCCAGTGATCTCCCCCCTGTTCTCCAACCCATTGCTCTCCACTGTTCCCAGTGCTCTCCCCTCCCCCCAGTGCTCCTCCCCTGTTCTCCCCCCAGTGATCTCCCCCCAGTTCTCTCCACTCCCCCAGTGCTCTCCCCCCTGTCCTTCCCAGTGCTCTACACTCCCCCAGTTTTCTCCCTCCTGTTCTCCCCCAGTGCTCTCCCCCTGTCCCCCCCCCCAGTGCTCTCCACTCCCCCCATTGCTCTCCTCCTGTCCCCCCAGTGATCTCCCCCTGTTCCCCCGTGCTCTCCCCCTGTTCCCCCCCAGTGATCTCCCCCTTGTTATCCAACCCATTGCTCTCCACTCCTTCCAGTGCTCTCCCCTCCCCCCAGTGCTCTCCCCCCTGCCCCCCCAGTGCTCTCCCCCCTGCCCCCTCAGTGATCTCCCCCCAGTTCTCTCCACTCCCCCAGTGCTCTCCCCCCTTCCCCCCCCAGTGATCTCCCCCCTGTTCTCCAACCCATTGCTCTCCACTGCTCCCAGTGCTCTCCCCTCCCCCAGTGCTCCTCCCCTGTTCTCCCCCCAGTGATCTCCCCCCAGTTCTCTCCACTCCCCCCAGTGCTCTCCCCCCTGTCCCCCCCAAGTGCTCTACACTCCCCCAGTTTTCTCCCTCCTGTTCTCCCCCAGTGCTCTCCCCCTGTTCTCCCCCCAGTGCTCTCCACTCCCCCCATTGCTCTCCTCCTGTCCCCCCCAGTGATCTCCCCCTGTTCTCCCATGCTCTCCCCCTGTTCCCCCCCAGTGCTCTCCCCCCCGTTCCCCCCCAGTGATCTCCCCCTTGTTATCCAACCCATTGCTCTCCACTCCTTCCAGTGCTCTCCACTCCTTCCAGTGCTCTCCCCTCCCCCCAGTGCTCTCCCCCCTGCCCCCCCAGTGCTCTCCCCCCTGCCCCCTCAGTGATCTCCCCCCAGTTCTCTCCACTCCCCCAGTGCTCTCCCCCCTGCCCCCCCCAGTGCTCTCCACTCCCCCAGTTTTCTCCCTCCTGTTCTCCCCCAGTGCTCTCCCACCTGTTCTCTCCCCCAGTGATCTCCCCCCTGTTCCCCCAGTGCTCTCCCCCCTGTCCCCCCCCCCCAGTGCTCTCCCCTCCTGTCCAACCTGCCCCCCCAGTGCTCTCCCCTCTGTTCCCCAGTGCTCTCCCCCCTGTTCTCCCCCAATTGCTCTCCACTCCTCCCAGTGCTCTCCCCTCCCCCAATGCTCTTCCCCCTGTTCTCCCCCCAGTGATCTCCCCCCCGTGCTCTCCACTCCCCCCAGTGCTCTCCCACCTGTTCCCCCCATGCTCTCCCCCCTGTCCCCCCAGTGCTCTCCACTCCCCCGAGTGTTCTCCACCCCCAGTGCTCGTCCCCCCAAGTGCTCTCCCCCCTGTTCTCCCCCATGCTCTCCCCCCCTGTTCTCCCCTCACTGCTCTCCCCCTGTCCCCCCCAGTGCTCTCCACTCCCCCCAGTGTTCTTCCCCGTGCTCTCCCTCCTGTTCCCCCACAGTGCTCTCCACTCCCCCAGTGACCCCCCCTGTTCTCCCCCAGTGCTCTCCCCCCTGCTCTCCCCCCAGTGCTCTCCACTCCTCCCAGTGCTCTCCCCCCCATTCCCCCTGCCAGTGCTCTCCCCCTGTTCTCCCCCAAGTGCTCTCCACTCCCCCAGTGCTCTCCCCCCGTTCCCCCTGCCAGTGCTCTCCCCCCCTGTTCTCCCCCAAGTGCTCTCCACTCCCCCCAGTGCTCTCCCCCGTGCTATCCACTCCCCCCAGTGCTCTCCCCCCTATTCCCCCCCATTGCTCTCCCCCCGCCCCCCCATTGCTCTCCCCCGTCCCCCCCAGTGCTCTCCCCCCTGTTCCCCCCAGTGCTCTCTAACCCTGTCCCACCCCAGTGCTCTCCCCCTGTTCCCCCCAGTGCTCTCCCCCTGTTCTCCCCCCCATTGCTCTCCACTCTTCCCAGTGCTCTCCCCCCTGTTCTCCCCCGTGATCTCCCCCCCAGTGCTCTCTACTCCCCCAGTGCTCTCCCCCCTGTCCCCCTGTACTCTCCCCTGTCCCCCCAGTGCTCTCCATTCCCCCCAGTGTTATCCCTCCTGTTCTCCCCCCAGTGCTCTCCCCCCTGTTCTCCCCCCAGTGATCCCCGCCGTGCTCTCCACTCCCCCCAGTGCTCTCCCCCCTGTTCCCACTTGGTGCTCTCCCCCCTGTTCCCCCCATTGCTCTCCACTCCTCCCGGTGCTCCCCCCTCCCCCCAGTGCTCTCCCTCCTGTTCTCCCCCCCAGTGCTCTCCCCCCTGTTCTCCCCCCAGTGATCCCCGCCGTGCTCTCCACTCCCCCCAGTGCTCTCCCCCCTGTTCCCACTTGGTGCTCTCCCCCCTGTTCCCCCCATTGCTCTCCACTCCTCCCGGTGCTCCCCCCTCCCCCCAGTGCTCTCCCTCCTGTTCTCCCCCAGTGATCTCCCCCCCCCAGTGCTCTCCACTCCCCCCAGTGCTCTCCCCCCTGTGCTCTCCCCATGTCCCCCCCAGTGATATCCCCCCTGTTCCCCCAGTGATCTCCCCCCTGTTCTCCCCAGTGCTCTCCCCCCTGCCCCCCCCAGTGCTCTCCCCCCTTCCCCCCCCAGTGATCTCCCCCCTGTTCTCCAACCCATTGCTCTCCACTGCTCCCAGTGCTCTCCCCTCCCCCCAGTGCTCCTCCCCTGTTCTCCCCCCAGTGATCTCCCCCCAGTTCTCTCCACTCCCCCCAGTGCTCTCCCCCCTGTCCCCCCAGTGCTCTACACTCCCCCAGTTTTCTCCCTCCTGTTCTCCCCCAGTGCTCTCCCCCTGTTCTCCCCCCCAGTGATCTCCCCCCTGTTCCCCCCTTGCTCTCCCTCCTGCCCCTCCCAGTGATCTCCCCCCAGTGCTCTCCACTCCCCCCAGTGCTCTCCACTCCCCCCATTGCTCTCCTCCTGTCCCCCCCAGTGATCTTCCCCTGTTCCCCCGTGCTCTCCCCCTGTTCCCCCCCAGTGCTCTCCCCCCCGTTCCCCCCCAGTGATCTCCCCCTTGTTATCCAACCCATTGCTCTCCACTCCTTCCAGTGCTCTCCCCTCCCCCCAGTGCTCTCCCCCCTGCCCCCCCAGTGCTCTCCCCCCAGCCCCCTCAGTGATCCCCCCCCAGTTCTCTCCACTCCCCCAGTGCTCTCCCCCCTGTCCCCCCCAGTGCTCTACACTCCCCCAGTTTTCTCCCTCCTGTTCTCCCCCAGTGCTCTCCCACCTGTTCTCTCCCCCAGTGATCTCCCCCCTGTTCCCCCAGTGCTCTCCCCCCTGCCCCCCCCCCAGTGCTCTCCCCTCCTGTCCAACCTGCCCCCCCAGTGCTCTCCCCTCTGTTCCCCAGTGCTCTCCCCCCTGTTCTCCCCCCATTGCTCTCCACTCCTCCCAGTGCTCTCCCCTCCCCCAATGCTCTTCCCCCTGTTCTCCCCCCAGTGATCTCCCCCCCGTGCTCTCCACTCCCCCCAGTGCTCTCCCACCTGTTCCCCCCATGCTCTCCCCCCTGTCCCCCCCAGTGCTCTCCACTCCCCCGAGTGTTCTCCACCCCCAGTGCTCGTCCCCCCCAAGTGCTCTCCCCCCTGTTCTCCCCCATGCTCTCCCCCCCTGTTCTCCCCTCACTGCTCTCCCCCTGTCCCCCCCAGTGCTCTCCACTCCCCCCAGTGTTCTTCCCCGTGCTCTCCCTCCTGTTCCCCCACAGTGCTCTCCACTCCCCCAGTGCTCTCCCCCCTGTTCTCCCCCCAGTGCTCTCCACTCCCCCCAGTGCTCTCCCCCCATTCCCCCTGCCAGTGCTCTCCCCCTGTTCTCCCCCAAGTGCTCTCCACTCCCCCAGTGATCTCCCCCCGTTCCCCCTGCCAGTGCTCTCCCCCCCCTGTTCTCCCCCAAGTGCTCTCCACTCCCCCCCAGTGCTCTCCCCCGTGCTATCCACTCCCCCCAGTGCTCTCCCCCCTGTTCCCCCCCATTGCTCTCCCCCGTCCCCCCCAGTGCTCTCCCCCCTGTTCCCCCCAGTGCTCTCTAACCCTGTCCCACCCCAGTGCTCTCCCCCTGTTCCCCCCAGTGCTCTCCCCCTGTTCTCCCCCCCATTGCTCTCCACTCTTCCCAGTGCTCTCCCCCCTGTTCTCCCCCGTGATCTCCCCCCCAGTGCTCTCTACTCCCCCAGTGCTCTCCCCCCTGTCCCCCTGTACTCTCCCCTGTCCCCCAGTGCTCTCCACTCCCCCCAGTGTTATCCCTCCAGTTCTCCCCCCCCCAGTGCTCTCCCCCCTGTTCTCCCCCCCAGTGATCCCCGCCGTGCTCTCCACTCTCCCCAGTGCTCTCCCCCCTGTTCCCCCCATGCTCTCCCCCTTGTCCCCCCAGTGCTCTCCACTCCCCCAAGTGTTCTCCCTCCTGTTCTCCACCCCCAGTGCTCGTCTCCCCAAGTGCTCTCCCCCCTGTTCACCCCCCAGTGCTCTCCCCCCTGTTCACCCCCCAGTGCTCTCCCCCCATCCCCCCAGTGCTCTCCACTCCCCCCAGTGCTCTCCCCCCTGTTCCCACTTGGTGCTCTCCCCCCTGTTCCCCCCATTGCTCTCCACTCCTCCCGGTGCTCCCCCCTCCCCCCAGTGCTCTCCCTCCTGTTCTCCCCCCCAGTGCTCTCCCCCCTGTTCTCCCCCCAGTGATCCCCGCCGTGCTCTCCACTCCCCCCAGTGCTCTCCCCCCTGTTCCCACTTGGTGCTCTCCCCCCTGTTCCCCCCATTGCTCTCCACTCCTCCCGGTGCTCCCCCCTCCCCCCAGTGCTCTCCCTCCTGTTCTCCCCCAGTGATCTCCCCCCCCCAGTGCTCTCCACTCCCCCCAGTGCTCTCCCCCCTGTGCTCTCCCCATGTCCCCCCCAGTGATATCCCCCCTGTTCCCCCAGTGATCTCCCCCCTGTTCTCCCCAGTGCTCTCCCCCCTGCCCCCCCAGTGCTCTCCCCCCTTCCCCCCCCAGTGATCTCCCCCCTGTTCTCCAACCCATTGCTCTCCACTGCTCCCAGTGCTCTCCCCTCCCCCCAGTGCTCCTCCCCTGTTCTCCCCCCAGTGATCTCCCCCCAGTTCTCTCCACTCCCCCCAGTGCTCTCCCCCCTGTCCCCCCAGTGCTCTACACTCCCCCAGTTTTCTCCCTCCTGTTCTCCCCCAGTGCTCTCCCCCTGTTCTCCCCCCCAGTGATCTCCCCCCTGTTCCCCCCTTGCTCTCCCTCCTGCCCCTCCCAGTGATCTCCCCCCAGTGCTCTCCACTCCCCCCAGTGCTCTCCACTCCCCCCATTGCTCTCCTCCTGTCCCCCCCAGTGATCTTCCCCTGTTCCCCCGTGCTCTCCCCCTGTTCCCCCCCAGTGCTCTCCCCCCCGTTCCCCCCCAGTGATCTCCCCCTTGTTATCCAACCCATTGCTCTCCACTCCTTCCAGTGCTCTCCCCTCCCCCCAGTGCTCTCCCCCCTGCCCCCCCAGTGCTCTCCCCCCAGCCCCCTCAGTGATCCCCCCCCAGTTCTCTCCACTCCCCCAGTGCTCTCCCCCCTGTCCCCCCCAGTGCTCTACACTCCCCCAGTTTTCTCCCTCCTGTTCTCCCCCAGTGCTCTCCCACCTGTTCTCTCCCCCAGTGATCTCCCCCCTGTTCCCCCAGTGCTCTCCCCCCTGCCCCCCCCCCAGTGCTCTCCCCTCCTGTCCAACCTGCCCCCCCAGTGCTCTCCCCTCTGTTCCCCAGTGCTCTCCCCCCTGTTCTCCCCCCATTGCTCTCCACTCCTCCCAGTGCTCTCCCCTCCCCCAATGCTCTTCCCCCTGTTCTCCCCCCAGTGATCTCCCCCCGTGCTCTCCACTCCCCCCAGTGCTCTCCCACCTGTTCCCCCCATGCTCTCCCCCCTGTCCCCCCCAGTGCTCTCCACTCCCCCGAGTGTTCTCCACCCCCAGTGCTCGTCCCCCCAAGTGCTCTCCCCCCTGTTCTCCCCCATGCTCTCCCCCCCTGTTCTCCCCTCACTGCTCTCCCCCTGTCCCCCCCAGTGCTCTCCACTCCCCCCAGTGTTCTTCCCCGTGCTCTCCCTCCTGTTCCCCCACAGTGCTCTCCACTCCCCCAGTGCTCTCCCCCCTGTTCTCCCCCCAGTGCTCTCCACTCCCCCCAGTGCTCTCCCCCCATTCCCCCTGCCAGTGCTCTCCCCCTGTTCTCCCCCAAGTGCTCTCCACTCCCCCAGTGATCTCCCCCCGTTCCCCCTGCCAGTGCTCTCCCCCCCCTGTTCTCCCCCAAGTGCTCTCCACTCCCCCCCAGTGCTCTCCCCCGTGCTATCCACTCCCCCCAGTGCTCTCCCCCCTGTTCCCCCCCATTGCTCTCCCCCGTCCCCCCCAGTGCTCTCCCCCCTGTTCCCCCCAGTGCTCTCTAACCCTGTCCCACCCCAGTGCTCTCCCCCTGTTCCCCCCAGTGCTCTCCCCCTGTTCTCCCCCCCATTGCTCTCCACTCTTCCCAGTGCTCTCCCCCCTGTTCTCCCCCGTGATCTCCCCCCCAGTGCTCTCTACTCCCCCAGTGCTCTCCCCCCTGTCCCCCTGTACTCTCCCCTGTCCCCCAGTGCTCTCCACTCCCCCCAGTGTTATCCCTCCAGTTCTCCCCCCCCCAGTGCTCTCCCCCCTGTTCTCCCCCCCAGTGATCCCCGCCGTGCTCTCCACTCTCCCCAGTGCTCTCCCCCCTGTTCCCCCCATGCTCTCCCCCTTGTCCCCCCAGTGCTCTCCACTCCCCCAAGTGTTCTCCCTCCTGTTCTCCACCCCCAGTGCTCGTCTCCCCAAGTGCTCTCCCCCCTGTTCACCCCCCAGTGCTCTCCCCCCTGTTCACCCCCCAGTGCTCTCCCCCCATCCCCCCAGTGCTCTCCACTCCCGCCAGTGTTCCCCCCGTGCTCTCCCCCCTGTTCCCCCCAGTGCGCTCCACTCCCCCAGTGATCTCCCCCCTGTTTCCCCCCACCAGTGCTCTTCCCCCTGCCCCCCCAGTGCTCTCCACTCCACCCAGTGCTCTCCCCCCATTCCCCCTACCAGTGCTCCCCCCGTTCTCCCCCAAGTGCTCTCCACTCCCTCCAGTGCTCTCCCCCGTGCTCTTCCCCCCCATGCTCCCCCCCTGTTCCCCCCGCCCCCCCCCCCCCAGTGCTCTCCCCCCTGTTCCCCCCCGTGATCTCCTCCCCCAGTGCTCTCCACTCCCCCCAGTGTTCTCCCTCCTGTTCTCCCCCAGTGCCATCCCCCTGTTCTCCCCCCCGTGATCTCCCCCTGTTCCCTCCGTGCTCTCCCCCCTGTTCTCCCCATTGCTCTCCATCCTCCCAGTGCTCTCCCCTCCCCCCAGTGCTCTCCCCCCTGCCCCCCCCAGTGATCTCCCCCCAGTTTTCTCCACTCCTCCCAGTGCTCTCCCCCCTGTCCCCCCCAGTGCTCTCCACTACCCCAGTTTTCTCCCTCCTGTTCTCCCCAACTGCTCTCCCCCCTGTTCTCCCCCCCAGTAATCTCCCCCTGTTCCCCCCGTGCTCTCCCCCATGTTCCCCCCCCAGTGCTCTCCCCTCCTGTCCAACCTGCCCCCCAGTGCTCTCCCCTCTGTTCCCCAGTGCTCTCCCCCCTGTTCTCCCCCCATTGCTCTCCACTCCTCCCAGTGCTCTCCCCACCCCCCAATGCTCTCCCCCCTGTTCTCCCCCCGAGTGATCTCCCCCCGTGCTCTCCACTCCCCCCAGTGCTCTCCCCCCTGTTCCCCCATGCTTTCCCCCCTGTCCCCTCAGTGCTCTCCACTCCCCCTCCTGTTCTCCCTCCTGTTCTCCACCCCAAGTGCTCGCCCCCCAGTGATCCCCCTGTTCTCCCCCATGCTCTCCCCCATGCTCTCCCCCCTGTGATCTCCCCCCTGTTCTCCCCCCAGTACTCTCCACTCCCCCAGTGCTCTCCCCTTCATTCCCTCTGCCAGTGCTCTCCCCCTGTTCTCCCCCCAAGTGCTCTCCATTCCCCCCGTGCTCTCCCCGTGCTCTCCACTCCCCCCACAGCTCTTCCCCCCCAGTGCTCTCCCCCCTGTTCCCCCCAGTGCTCTCCCCCGTCCCCCCAGTGCTCTCCCCCCGTCCACCCCCCCCAGTGCTATCCCCCTGTCCCCCCCAGTGATCTCCCCCCTGTTCCCCCCTGTACCCCCCCTGTCCCTCGCCAGTGCTCTCCCCCCTGTTTCCCCCAGTGCTCTCCCTGCTGTTCTCCCCCCCATTGCTCTCCACTCCTCCCAGTGCTCTCCCCCCTGTTCTCCCCCCCAGTGAGCTCCCCCAGTGCTCTCTACTCCCCCAGTGCTCCCCCCCCCTGTTCCCCCCGTACTCTCCCCCCTGTCCCCCCAGTGCTCTCCACTCCCCCCAGTGTTCTCCCTCCTGTTCTCCCCCCCAGTGCTCTCCCCCCTGTTTTCCCCCCAGTGCCCCCCCCCCCCCTGTTAAACCCCAGTGCTCTCCCCCCATCCCCCCAGTGCTCTCCACTCCCCCCAGTGTTCTCCCCCCGTGCTCTCCCCCTGTTCCCCCCCAGTGCTCTCCACTCCCCCAGTGATCTCCCCCCTGTTCTCCCCCCCAGTGCTCTTCCCCCTGCCCCCCCCAGTGCTCTCCACTCCCCCCAGTGCTCTTCCCCCGTTCCCCCTGCCAGTGCCCCCTGTTCTCCCCCAAGTGCTCTCCACTCCTCCCAGTGCTCTCTCCAGTGCTCTTCCCTCCCGTGCTCTCCCCCCTGTTCCCCCCAGTGCTCTCCCCCGTCCCCCCAGTGCTCTCCCCCCGTCCACCCCCCCCAGTGCTATCCCCCTGTCCCCCCCAGTGATCTCCCCCCTGTTCCCCCCTGTACCCCCCCTGTCCCTCGCCAGTGCTCTCCCCCCTGTTTCCCCCAGTGCTCTCCCTGCTGTTCTCCCCCCCATTGCTCTCCACTCCTCCCAGTGCTCTCCCCCCTGTTCTCCCCCCCAGTGAGCTCCCCCAGTGCTCTCTACTCCCCCAGTGCTCCCCCCCCCCTGTTCCCCCCGTACTCTCCCCCCTGTCCCCCCAGTGCTCTCCACTCCCCCCAGTGTTCTCCCTCCTGTTCTCCCCCCCAGTGCTCTCCCCCCTGTTTTCCCCCCAGTGCCCCCCCCCCCCTGTTAAACCCCAGTGCTCTCCCCCCATCCCCCCAGTGCTCTCCACTCCCCCCAGTGTTCTCCCCCCGTGCTCTCCCCCTGTTCCCCCCCAGTGCTCTCCACTCCCCCAGTGATCTCCCCCCTGTTCTCCCCCCCAGTGCTCTTCCCCCTGCCCCCCCCAGTGCTCTCCACTCCCCCCAGTGCTCTTCCCCCGTTCCCCCTGCCAGTGCCCCCTGTTCTCCCCCAAGTGCTCTCCACTCCTCCCAGTGCTCTCTCCAGTGCTCTTCCCTCCCGTGCTCTCCCCCCTGTTCACCCCTGTCCCCCCCCCAGTGCTCTCCCCCCTGTTTTCCCCCCAGTGCTCTCCCCCCTGTTTTCCCCCCAGTGCTCTCCCCCCCTGTTCACCCCCCAGTGCTCTCCCCCATCCCCCCAGTGCTCTCCACTCCCCCCAGTGTTCTTCCCCCGTGCTCTCCCCCCTGTTCCCCCCCAGTGCTCTCCACTCCCCCCAGTGATCTCCCCCCTGTTCTCCCCCCAGTGATCTTCCCCCTGTCCCCCCCCAGTGCTCTCCACTCCCCCCAGTGCTCTCCCCCCGTTCCCCCTGCCAGTGCCCCCCGTTCTCCCGCAAGTGCTCTCCACTCCCGCCAGTGCTCTCCCCAGTGCTCTTCCCCCGTGCTCTCCCCCCGTTCCCCCCTGTCCCTCTATTGCCCCCCCCCTGCCCCCCCCCCAGTGCTCTACACTCCTCCCAGTGCTCTCCCCTCCCCCAGTGCACTCCCCCCCGTTTCCCCCCCAGTGCTCTCCACTCCCCCCAGTGTTCTCCCTCCTGTTCTCCCCCCCCAGTGCTCTCCCCCCTGTTTTCCCCCCAGTGCTCTCCCCCCCTGTTCACCCCCCAGTGCTCTCCCCCCATCCCCCCAGTGCTCTCCACTCCCCCCAGTGTTCTCCCTCCTGTTCTCCCCCCCCCAGTGCTCTCCCCCCTGTTTTCCCCCCCAGTGCTCTCCCCCCTGTTCACCCCCCAGTGCTCTCCCCCATCCCCCCAGTGCTCTCCACTCCCCCCAGTGTTCTCCCCCCGTGCTCTCCCCCCTGTTCCCCCCCAGTGCTCTCCACTCCCCCAGTGATCTCCCCCCTGTTTTCCCCCCAGTGCTCTCCCCCCTGTTCACCCCCCAGTGCTCTCCCCCATCCCCCCAGTGCTCTCCACTCCCCCCAGTGTTCTCCCCTCATGCTCTCCCTCCTGTTCCCCCCCAGTGCTCTCCACTCCCGCAGTGATCTCCCCCCTGTTCTCCCCCCAGTGCTCTTCCCCCTGTCCCCCCCCAGTGCTCTCCACTCCCCCTGTGCTCTCCCCCCGTTCCCCCTGCCAGTGCCCCCCCGTTCTCCCCCAAGTGCTCTCCACTCCCCCCAGTGCTCTCCCCAGTGCTATTCCCCCCCCGTGCTCTCCCCCTGTTCCCCCCCGTGATCTCCTCCCCCAGTGCTCTCCACTCCCCCCAGTGTTCTCCCTCCGGTTCTCCCCCCCAGTGCTCTCCCCCCTGTTTTGCCCCCAGTGCTCTTCCCCCTGTTCACCCCCAGTGCTCTCCCCCATCCCCCCAGTGCTCTCCACTCCCCCCAGTGTTCCCCCCCGTGCTCTCCCCCTGTTCCCCCCCAGTGCTCTCCACTCCCCCAGTGATCTCCCCCCTGTTCTTCCCCCCAGTGCTCTTCCCCCCAGTGCCCTCCACTCCCCCCAGTGCTCTCCCCCCGTTCCCCTGCCAGTGCCCCCCGTTCTCCCCCAAGTGCTCTCCACTCCCCCCAGTGCTCTCCCCAGTGCTCTTCCCTCCCGTGCTCTCCCCATTGGTCCCCCCTGTCCCCCCCAGTGCTCCCCCCTGTTCCCCCCAGTGCTATCCCCCCATTGCTCTACACTCCTCCCAGTGCTCTCCCCTCCCCCAGTGCACTCCCCCCTGTTCTCCCCCCCAGTGATCTCCACTCCCCCAGTGTTCTCCCTCCTGTTCTCCCCCCCAGTGCTCTCCCCCCTGTTTTCCCCCCAGTGCTCTCCCCCCCTGTTCACCCCCCAGTGCTCTCCCCCCATCCCCCCAGTGCTCTCCACTCCCCCCAGTGTTCTCCCCCCGTGCTCTCCCCCCTGTTCCCCTCCAGTGCTCTCCACTCCCCCAATGATCTCCCCCCTGTTCTCCCCCCCAGTGCTCTTCCCCCTGCCCCCCCCCAGTGCGCTTCACTCCCCCCAGTGCTCTTCCCCCGTTCCCCCTGCCAGTGCCCCTCGTTCTCCCGCAAGTGCTCTCCACTCCCCCCAGTGCTCTCCCCAGTGCTCTTCCCCCCGTGCTCTCCCCCCTGTTCCCCCCTGTCCCACCCAGTGCCCCCCCTGTTCCCCCCAGTGCTCTCCCCCATTGCTCTACACTCCTCCCAGTGCTCTCCCCTCCCCCCTGTTCTCCCCCCCAGTGCTCTCCACTCCCCACCCCTGTGATCTCCACTCCCCCCTGCTCTTTGGGGACGGCTGAAGGTGCAGATGGCCAGGGACCACTCCATCTCACAGCAAACAGATCCTCTGGAAGGAGCACCGTCCGCACCAAAACGAGAACAGACCCTGCCTGCTGCTGGCCATAATGGATATCCTGCTGGCATGTAAGGTACCGTACCGAGCATCAACAACACATCTTCCCACAGACAGGTACTGCAGATTGGGACATGGGGCACAGGAGGGGCTGCAATGATGGGCACAGTGAGACTGCATTCACGGCACAGTAAAGCTGCATTTGATGGACACAGTGAGGCTGCAATGGTGGGCACAGTGAGGTATATATATATATATATATATATATATATATATATATATATATATATATATATATATATATATATATATATATATATATATATATATATATATATATATATATATATATCCCTATGTGATTTCATATCTATATATAATACTCTCTAAAATTTATGGTTTTTCCCTTTCATGAACAAGAAAATAATGACGTTATGCTGTGGGGCTGGTATGAATTTTTTTCCAGGGCTGGTTTTTATTCTCAGTCCGGCCCTGCCTGTATCCATTGCTTCAGGTCAAAGGAGGAGGTCAGACTGAGCAGTTTAGAAGGAGCAGTAGTATTAGCATTAACCGGGATATTAAAGTCCCCGAGAATGTTTATGGGAATTTCAGAAGAAAGTAATGTAGCCAGGCTGAGAAGTCATCAAGGAAGATTAATACCGGTCCAGGGGGTCAGTAGATCACATCAATTCTTAGAGAAACGGGACAAATACAATGTGCCTCAAATGAGGAGTGTCAGAGAGGGAGGTTGGTGAAGTACCTGATAAGTGCCGTGTTGGGCTAGAAGGATTCCCACTCTGCCTCCCTTCCATCCACTGGGTCTGGGGGAGTGAGTCCCAATAAAGCCACCATGGGAGAGGGAAGCAGGAGAAGCAGTGTCAGATTCTTGAAGCCAGGTTTTGGTAACGGCAAGTAGGCATGGGGCCCTGGGGCAATAGAAGATTATGGGGCCCACGGTCTTACTGATGGATGTCACGCCAGGAGTAAGTAACAAACAAAACAACATATCGAGTACAGCCATCAGGATGAGTGCCACGCTCACATCAGAGTCCTCCCTTACATCAGAGTCCCAACATTCTCCCTATATATCACAGTCCACAGAGTGCCACCTTATGACAGAGCCCCCCAGTGTGCAACCCTATGGCAGAGCCCCCAAGAGTGTCACCTTCCATCAGTGTCCCCTTACACACACGTTTGCACCTTAGTGCTTGCTGTGGCAGGCAGCTGTCGGGAAAAGGTTTTTAATTAGAAAAAATCCACTTGTTGCAGCCTCTGAACTACCCAAGTGAGTTGTAGAGCCAGCTGAATAGTGAACTGCTGTGGCTGGCCTCAGATCGGGCAGTGGGGCATGTGAATAAAGGCCATGCTTGATGTGTGCCATGATATCACTGCACAGGTGTGTACCCAGACCCGCTGCCTGATCCGAGGCCGAGCTCTGCAGTGCACCAATCAGATGGCTCCAAATGGCAACAAGTGCATTTTTCACAGACATGGGATTGTTAGATCAACTTCTGTTGAGCAGCAGTGGGCACACCTCGTTCATACAGTATACACATACAGTATACATACAGTATTCACACACATGCAGTATACATACACACATACAGTATACACACACATAGAGTACACATACAGTACACATACACAGTATACATACAGTATACACACATACAGTATCAGTGGCTGTACATCCATAAAGGGCACACGAGCACCACCCCCTCTCTCCTGTCACCTCTCTATCACCGTAGATAGATTAGTGCATTGCATGAATCTACCTATGGTCGCTGCTGCCACCCCCTGTTCAGGCTCCCGGCCTGTTTTTGGGCACCAGGCACCTGAATTACAGCAGTGGGGTATTTTTTGTAAGCATCTGATTAGAGCCATAGGCTCTAACAGGCATCCAAAAAGGTGAACAGCTGACACCATGCTGGGCGTCGCTGTTCGCTAATCGTTGTGTTAACAAAGAGAATGAATATTCACTTTCCTAACACTGAACTGACTCTCAGCCAATCAGGTGCTCGGATCTGTTACCCGTCAGCTGATTGGCTAAAATGACTGTGGTTGGATGCCTATCTCAGAGGACGGGAAGGGACGACAGGAGAAGATATCGAGGGGCGTGGAGGACACCGGACACCGCTCGCCGCCTGCTGCCGTGACTCACTGCCCCACCAAGACAAAGTAAGTTCCGGGTGGGGGATGCATGCTGGCAGCATTTGGTGGGCACAGTAGCGGCAATTGATGGGCACACTGGTAGCAATTGATTGGCACAGTAGCGGCAATTGATGGGCACACTGGCAGAAATTGATGAGCACAGTGTCAGCAATTAAAGGGCACAGTAGCGGCAATTTATGGTCACAGTGGCTACATTTTGATGGGCACAGTGGCTGCATTTGATGGCACAATGGTGGCAATTGATGGCACAGTGGCTGAATTTGATGGCACAGTGGCGGCAATGGATGGGCACGTGGTGGTAATTGATGGGCACAGTGGCTGCGTTTGATGGCACAGTGGCGGTAATTGATGGGCGCTGTAGTGGCAATTTATGGGTACAGTGGCTGCGTTTGATGGGCACAGTGGCTGCATTTGATGGCACAGTGGTGGCAATTGATGGTGCAGTGGCTGTGTTTGATAGCTCAGTGGCTGCGTTTGATGGGCACAGTGGCTGCGTTTGATGGACATAGTGGCAGTGTTTGATGGGCACATGGGCTGCATTTGATGGCACAGTGGCTGCGTTTGATGGCACAGTGGCTGCATTTGATGGCACAGTGGTGGCAATTGATGGGCACAGTGGCTGTGTTTGATGGCACAGTGGCGGCAATTGATGGCACAGTGGTGGCAATTGATGGGCACAGTGGCTGTGCTTGATGGCACAGTGGCGGCAATTGATGAGCACAGTAGCAGCAATTTATTGGTACAGTGGCTGTGTTTGATGGGCACAGTGGATGCATTTGATGGGCATAGTTGTTGTGTTCGATGGGCACATGGGCTGAATTTGATGGCACAGTGGCTGCGTTTGATGGCACAGTGGCAGTAATTTATGGGTACAGTGGCTGCGTTTGATGGGCACAGTGGCTGCATTTGATGGCACAGTGGCAGCAATTGATAGGCACAGTGGCTGTGTTTGATGGCACAGTGGCTTTGTTTGATGGCACAGTGGCGGAAATTGATGAGCACAGTAGCAGCAATTTATTGGTACAGTGGCTGCGTTTGATGGGCACAGTGGCTGCATTTGATGACACAGTGGCTGCGTTTGATGGGCACAGTGGCTGCATTTGATGGCACAGTGGCTGCGTTTGATGGCACAGTGGTGGTAATTTATGGGTACAGTGGCTGCGTTTGATAGGCACAGTGGCAGCAATTGATGGGCACAGTGGCTGTGTTTGATAGCACAGTGGCGGAAATTGATGAGCACAGTAGCAGCAATTTATTGGTACAGTGGCTGCGTTTGATGGGCACAGTGGCTGCATTTGATGGCACAGTGGCTGCGTTTGATGGGCACAGTGGCTGCATTTGATGGCACAGTGGCTGCGTTTGATGGCACAGTGGTGGTAATTTATGGGAACAGTGGCTGCATTTGATGGCACAGTGGCAGCAATTGATGGGCACAGTGGCTGTGTTTGATAGCACAGTGGCGGCAATTTATTGGTTCAGTGGCTGCGTTTGATGGGCAAAGTGGCCGCATTTGATGTTTTTTTTTTTCAGTTTGTTTGAGCCCCCCCAAAAATTGTGAGCACCAACTGCCACTGTACAGAATACATACAGTATACACACAATTACACACCACCACATTTCACCCAAAAATCGGCCTGATTGAACACACTGCTGCCCCCATCTCCTTGCATGCTGGGACTTGTGGTGCCCCAGCAGGTCACAGACACATTAGTTGGTAATACAGGAGAGGAGGGGGCTGTGCCTGTGTTGTGGTGGGCAGCTAATGAGTAGGGAGGTGTAGTAGAGATTGGGGGAGACATTCAGGACATGTTCTTCCTCCAGGAGCATTGCACTTCTCACACATAAAAGCAATCTAATAGCCTCAGAGACAGGAGGAGCTCCGCTAGAGGAAAACACATCCCCCCTCCCCCTCTCTGCTCACCAGGATAATCCACTGACCAGAATCCTTTTTGTAAAGCTCAGCCAGTTTACCTTATCAGGCAGCAGCCCTTCCCACACTGCAAGGGGGCAGTGCAGAGGCGGAGTAGGTATAATCTGAGGATTTTCACACAAAAATGATGTCGGTGTCGGACATTTCAGGGACAGATGTAAAAATACACCGTTTTACTGAGGCTGGCCCTAGTGGCATGGGGCCCTTGGTCAGTGCCCGAGTGCTCGAATGGTCAGTGCGCCCCTGCAAGTAGGTTAAAGGAATTTCTGATAAAAGAGGTCATGAACAGAGGTGAGTTTGTTGCAGACAGAGCGGGCATTTCAGAGGGCACAGGAGAAGGGAAGGGTGGTTTTAGGAGGAAGAGGAATGGAAACTAAGTTGTGTGGATTGCGGCTGCTGCCAGAGGGTGTAGGGTGATGGGAGCATTGGGCACAGTTAAATGATGGAGGCCCAGGGTTTGGGGATATATCTCCAGAGGTTAGGAGAAGTAGAAGGATGAGGGAGTGAAAGAGTTGGTTGGAGCAGTATTGGGGAGAGGACAGGAAGGAGGGTGATTTATACAGAGTGGAGAAGAGGGGTGATGGAAAGAGAGGTGTTTATTTTGCACACATTTGCAAATACATGAGTAATCTACAGAGTTCCATTAAGGCACCGCAATATTTTCTGTAGTCATAACTCATCTAATTTAAGAGCCTCCACAGTGGAAGCACATGCATGATAATAAATAGGCAGAGGGCAGGTGAGCCTGGAGGGAGCCCACCCCTCAAAGGCACAGGGGTGCATACCCCCAACATAGACAGGACAGGATAAATGGCCAGATGGTTCACTCCTAGGGGCAGGAGAGCTTTTGCTGCTTGTGCACACCCTCTAAGGCAGGCAGCAGTGCATGGTGTGTGCTTCAGAAACAATGAGCCTGTACCATGTGATCACTGAGACCAACAGGGCTGTCTTTATCATGAGGCAAATGGGGAAGCTGCCCCGGGCCCAGTAACCTTTTTCGGGCCAAAAACAGTTGTCCCTGGAGCCCATGCTACCTGGATCTCCCATGTCTCTCCCTTTGCCATTGGCTGTCACTGCGGTCAATCACAGCCAGTGAGGAGGGAGCGGGGGCGAGACTGAGCCATACTCTGTATGTCCCCTTGGTGGGGGTACAGAGAAAATGTTTGCCCAGGGTCCAGTCAATATTAAAGACGGCCCTGGTGACCAATCACAACGATAACACTTGTAAACAAAGGCTGCATGTTATAGCCATTTTAAATGGTTTATGTGTAGAAGATCCTGTAGGGATTGGATCCCTTTGAGGGACCAGTTTGTGGTTGGTAGGTCTGGTGTCAAAAAGTAAAGGGTTCCCAATGGGATATTGAAGTGGGGGGAGGCTGGGAGTTGGGATCCATGGGAAGTCATTTTCCCCCAAGCAAAGGCAGAGGCTTTCATAGTTGGGGAGATGGAGGCCGGAATTGGGGTATTTAGAGGTGTGCTCGGTAACCAGTCTTTTAGGTTGGGTCGAGGGAGCATGGAGCTTTCTATTTGTGCACAGGGTGCGCACGGGGATGGTTGGAACCAGCTAGGTAGTTGGACTAGGAAAGCGGCCATGTGGTAGTCTTCAAATAGTATAGAACCCACACCCGCTGCAAGTTTATGCTTGTTTAATTTTAGATGGGCACATCTAGGTCTCTTGCCATTACACAGGTAATGACTGTAGATGGTTTGAAGGGATCTGAAGAATGAGGAGGGGAGTGGGGCGGGGAGTGTCCTGACAAAGTATAGGATTTGGGGGAGACAAGTCATTTTGAAGGCTGCTAGCCTACCAGACCAAGAAAGTTCATGTTTCGTTATCTTTTGGGATGTCATTTGGATGTTATGTAGGAGGGGTGGGAAATTACATGAGTACAAGTGTCGGAGCGTCCTGGGTAGTTTGACCCCTAATTAAGAAATGTCCGTGTCTGCCCATGCAAATGGGTATTGCATTTGTAAAAGATTCCTTGTGGTAGCGTCAATATGGATGTCAAGAATGGATGACTTGGTGGTGTTTACCTTATAGTACGAGACAGAACTGAACCAGGTTAACAATTTTTGCATTTCTGCCAGGGAGGAAGTCGGGTCGGTAAGAATTAGAATAACGTCATCAGCAAATAGACTGATTTTATGGGAAACTGGACCAACTTGTATCCCAGAAATTGCAGGGTTAGAGCGGACGTGCTCAGCCAAGGGTTCCACGAGCAAGTTTAATATGAGGGGGGATAGGGGGCAGCCTTGGTGCGTGCCATTAGTAATGGGGAAAGGGCGAGAGAGCATGCCTTCAGTAAAGACTTGGGCTTCAGGGCTAGAGTATAATGCCATGATGGCACTTAAAATATGGCCCTCAAAGCCAAATTTTTGGAGAACAGTTTTTCGGTATGACCAGTGGACTCTGTCGAACACTTTCTCTGCGTCTAAAGATAGAAGCAGAGAAGGATTTCCTGTGGATTCAGCGTGGTGAATGAGGTTTACCATCCTTCTGGTGGCGTCAGAGGCCTGTCTGCCCTTTGTGAATCCCGTCTGGTCACTATGTATAATCGTGGGCATGATTTGTAGTAATCTTGTGGCAATAGTTTTGGCATAAATTTTGAGGTCCAGGTTGAGTAGTGATATTGGGCGTAAATTTTGGGGAGCATTGGACTCCCTCCCTGGCTTTGGTATGGTTATTACGAGAGCTTTTAAGTATTCTGTAGAGAAACCAGAAGACGAGGCAGCGTTAAAGAGTTCAGTCAGGTTTTGGAGCAGTTGCAGGCATATTGTTTATAGTATTCTCTGGAAAGCCCATCTGGGCCTGGGGCTTTACCTTTTGGTAGGGAGTCTATGGTACCCTTGATTTCCTGCTCTGTGAATGGGGTGTTGAGGGCTTGGAGTTGTTCTTTAGTCAATGTGGGTAGGTTAAGAGTTTGGAGGAACTTGTCAATGTTGTGCTGTGTGGGCTGTGGGGTGAGGGGGTCTCTACTCAGATTGTAGAGGTCCCCATAGTAGGCGTTAAAGTGTCCGCTATGTCTTGCGGATTTTGTAGGGGTATTTTCATGTGGGGGTGGAGAAGGTGGGGCAATCTTGGTTTTAGCTCTTCTGCCTTTAAGGCGTTGTGCAAGATATCTCCCTGCTTTATTGGAGGTGGAGTAAGTGGTCGCTTTCAGTTTCTTATGGAGGAATTTGTAGGAATTTAGTAGAAGGGTTCTAAGTTCTTTTCTTAAAGTCAGTAACTGGTCAGTCTGCGTGTCTGTGGGAGTCTGTTAGTGATCGAGTTCCAGGGGTGCTATTTGAGCTGTTAGTTCGTCTAGACGCTGTGTCCTCTTCTTTTTATGATGCAAGCTTAATTTAATCAACATCCCTCTCATGAAGGCTTTGTGGTTACTTCAATTCCTCTGCAAGATACATTTGTCCGATAAGAAGAGATCTATTCTGGAATATGTGCGGTGTCTGGAGGAGAAGAATGTAAAGTCTCGTTCGGATCCATGGTGGCACCTCCAGACATCATATAAAGCTTGAGAGGAGATAAAACTTTTCAGGTGTGAAGATTGTTGTTTCGCAGTGAAAGTGGAGTCTAGGTTGAAGTCGGGAGCTAGGTTAAAGTCGCCACATATAATCAGATGGCCCTTCTGGATAGGGTGAGCAGTGCGAAGAACCTTGCATAGAAATTTAATTTGGTGGAAATTGGGGGCATAGACGGTGATGATGGTGTATGTCGCTCGGTTTATGTTACATATGAGAATTATAAAGCGGCCCTCAGGGTCTGATACGATTTGTAGCTGTCTCTTTGATTGCAATTATAACCCCTCTGGTCTTAGTGGAGTAGATCGCATGGAAAATGTGTGGGAATTGGCGGTTTTTACAAAGGTGAGTATTGTCTGGCAGTAGGTGGGTTTCCTGGATGCAGGTGACATCATTGTGGAGCTCTTGGACAGTCCTCCACAGTGAGTGGTATTTGGCGGGGTGATTCAGCCCGTTGGTGTTTAAGGAAAGGATATTGATTGGCATCTCGAGTGTGTAGGTTCAGTAGGGTTGCAAAGCAAGACTTACAGTTAGTTGATGGTGGTTCCGGGGTCTTCAGGCGACGGGATGCAGAGGTGCAGCAATCCAAGTGTTGGAGTTCTGGTGGAGTCAAAGCTGCGGATAGAGCAACACTATATTCTCAGGTTATTTGCGTAGAAAAGGATGAGGGGGAGGAAAGAGGGGGAACTATCAAGAACGGGAGCCAAGGGGAAAATTGGGATGGGATAGGAGAGTCAGTCAAGCAGGCTGATGCTGGGAAGGTTTGATGTATCCCTGCGAAGTGCCGTGTTCACAACAAAAAGGTTAAAAGGAGAAACCAAAACGAAAAAAACTTAAAAGTTTGCAGAGGGGTGCAGAGCACCACAATAGCCTCTCAGGGGAGGGTACAGAGAGTCAGTAATACCGGAGAGTGTAAGCAAAGGTCTCAGAGCATCGGAGCTTGGGGCAACTTGTGGTTGCAGTTCGGCCATGTTAGTATTTTATTTCTGCATCCTTTAGGCGTTGGTGCGGTCCAGGCTTCTGTGGGGTGAATGTGGACCCTTTTGGTGAAGCGGAGGTGTGGGGGAATATCAGGATTCCCCAGGTGTGGAGTAGTCTCAGGCCCTTCTCAAGGTCTCCTATGGTGTGGGTCTGCCCGTTCTTAGTGATGAGAAGAGTGGCGGGGTACCTCAATTTATATGGCATTTTGTGGTTTTGTAGGCCTTTTGTTTTTGGATTCAGTAGACGTCTCAGTTGGAGGGTGTATTTGGATAGGTATGGGAGGAGTTGAAGCCCAGTGTAAGGAGCTGGTAAGGGTGTATTGGCTTTCATCCCCATCGGGAGCTTTTCTTTGATGTGGTAGAAGTGGACCCTCATTAAAACATCTCTGGGGACTGAGGTTGCTAGGTGTGGTGGCTTAGCAATCCTCTGGATCCTGTCAATGATAACATCTCTTGGAGATGCTTCAGGAATAATTAGGCGGATCAGGTCTGCAGCTTATCATGGTAAGTCCACGGGGGGTACACTTTCAGGGACTCCCCTTAGTTTGATATTGTTCCTGCGAGACCTGTCCTCTAAATCGGCCAGCTTGGCCCTCATCCATACTTGTTCCTCTTTGATATCATCACAGGTGTCAATGAGGTAGTTTACTGTGTGGGTACAATCTGACAGGCATTTCTCAGTATGTGTTACCCTGTTATCTATTGTGCGGATGTCAGAGGTGATTTTTGAGAATAGTGAGGAGAGATCTGTCATGAGGGAGGTCTGGAGGGAGAGCAGCAGGTCTTTCAGGGTCGTGTCCATGACTGGCTGGCCTAAGGTGAGGAAGGATGCCATGGAAGATTGTAAGGCCTGGTTGGAGAGGAAGGGATTTAGAGCCTGGGCCTCAATTTGGGAGTGCAGCGGCCGCTGCGGAGGCATATCTAGCCGCATTTTGGCTTTGGCTGGGCTGCCGAGGAGAGGGTCATCCTCCCAGGGGCTGGGGGGTCCATCTAAGGTACCTGTAGTATGCAGGGGCTCCGGATCATCGTCCGGGAGGTCCATGTATGCCTCGCGCTGTGCGGACAGCCGGCGCCATCTTGAAGGCCTGTGTCTCTCCCCGCCGGCTTGTAAGTGAACTCCGTAAATTTTTTAGGCGATTGCATTGTGAATCGCTTCCTAGACGGGTTCATGATGGTCATGATGGATTCTATCCCCTGTCTGACGAGCTGTGCTGTTAAGCGTCTATCTCTGTCTCCTGTCTGCCACGCCCCAGTAATGCTTTTTTTTCAATACCTGTGAATAAGGATAGCCAGTTTTGATTCTCATTTACCTACAGCTATGGAAAGATCAGGTAAAATACCCGGGGTATACCCTGTCACAGGAAGGCAGACACTTGGATGAGGGCCATAAGACAGCTATACTTCGGGCCCCAAAACCACGTACAAAAAAATAAATGATGTCTTTTCTCGGAATGGCTCATTTCTGACGATGTTCTGATGAGAAAGCCCCCCCCCCCCCCCCCATCGGATAGTGTCCACCCTGTACTGTGCAGGCACAGCGCTTGCGCAGTACAGAGGACAAAGGAGACGGCGAAAGTCTCCAAAGATGAACAGGTGATCATCAGCTCTATACGCCGCCTGCACACTTAATAGTGCATTCTGTCACCCGCTCCAGATAACAGGGCCCCTCGCGGGCTCGCTTCACTCGCCACGCTTCGGGCAAGGCCTTTGCTTCGCTCGCCATAATTATAATCTAACTCTATGTCCACTTGGATGGTGGGTCTAGAACCTGGACTCAGGGCAGAATGTAGTGTTAATTGCGCAGGCGCCATATAGAGCTGGCAATCAGCTGTTCATCTCGTCTCCTTTGTCATCCGTACTGCGCAAGAGCAGTATAGGGCGGACACTATCCGATGGGGGACATTTCTTGACAGGACACCGGCCCTGGATAGCAAATTATGCAGCAGAAACAGCTCCACTAGCAGAACTAATTTATGACACCCCCATGGTAGCCAGAGACAAAGTACAATGGGCATCTAATTCTGAGGTGGCCTTTGTGAGGGTTAAGCAATTGATTGTGGGATCAGTTTTTATCAAACGGTAGATTGCAAGAACGGGTACATGACATCTGTCCTCAACCAGATATATGGTAGCAAACACAAACCAGTTGCATTTTATTCCACCAGATTGGACTCAGTAGAACACGGTCTACCCAATTGTGTTCAAGCCATTGTAGCTGCTTCAATTGCCATTAAGTCCTCAGCCATGATAGTTCTCTTTCACCCTCTTGTCCTGAGGGTCCCACATGCCATTTCAGTAATCTTGCTGCAGGACAAAATCTCCTATTTGTCCCCGGCAAGACATCTGTCATGCATGACTACTCTTTTAGGGCAACCTCACATAACCATTGGAGAGGTGTACTACCCTAAATCCTTCCACACTCATGTCCGCACCCACTGAAGGGGACCCACATCACTGTATAGATCAAATTGATGAAAGAATACTTCCCAGAAAAGATCGCACGGATGTGCCATTTGATAATGCCGATATTACTTATTTTGTTGATGGATCATGCAAAAAAAAGTGATACAGATACAAATAAGACAGGATATGCTGTTGTAACACATGACCAGGTAATTGAGGCAGATAAACTACCTGATTCTTACTCAGCCCAACAGGCAGAAATCATATCTCTGACAAAGGCATGTGACTTAAGTAAAGGGAACAAGGTGAATATATACACGGATAGCCAATATGCCTTTTCCACCGTGCATGTATTTGCACAACAATGGAAAAATAGATGAAAGAGAAGCACGGATTAAGAATGCAATGATATAAGGAGTGCTGGACATGACAGTGTGGATGAGGGACACAGAGGGTTAAGCTTCAGGGGGTGGAGTGGAGAAAGAAGTTTTCAGGAAACAAATCTCAGGGTAGGGGAGGGGTCATATAAAAAGGGGAGGCGTGGCTTTAAGGATCATTCAGTGTTCAGTGTGATACAGAGGAGGCAGTTTTTCGCTGCTCCTCTGCTATGGCGGACCTCGAGGGCCTCTTCGTGCGGCTGCGACGGGCGGCGGAGGTACATGGAGCGGACTGGCTGCGGGATCGGATGGGGGACCTGGCGGACGGTGATGCGGACGGCAGCGGGACAGGTGAGGCTCCTTTGCGCGCGCGGAGGTCTCGGCCTCCGGCGCGTTTTTCTCCTGGGCCTTCTCCTCGGCCGCCTCGTGACTCCCGGAGCCCGGGGGAGGACCGATCGGTCCCCCCGGCGAAACGGCAGGTCGTCGGCTCCCCCCGGTCCGGGCGGTTGTTGCGCCGCCGACCGGAGGGGGGCGGGGCTTCGCGGCCGCGTGGCAATGGCGCCGGGACTGCTCAGGGCCCGGTGGAGGTGAGGGGGGGTTCGGTTGGAGCTGGGTTTGCTGACCAGGGGGGGGTGCATGGTGTGGGTCATGGGCTACATGCTGGGTCTGGGGCTGGCATCCACGCGGTGGGGGGGAGGGGGGCTCACCGGGGGGGTCACCTGCTGGAGGGGGGGATGGGGGATCGCAGGGAGCCACCAAGGTGCCTGGCAGGGCTGGTGTCGGACGCCGGCATGCCGGGGGCGGTGGGGGGCGGAGGACATTGCCTGCTGTCCCGGATCGCAGGGACCGGATGGATCGCTCGGTGCACAGGGGGATGGCTGCGTTCCCGGTGCAGGCAGGTGAGGTCGGTTCGGAGAGCGAGCTGTCCCAGGAGGAAGAAGTGGCTTTTTCTGCACCCGGACCGGTACCGGTCGCTGAGGCCCCTGTGGGGCCGGGTAAGTTGCGGGAGTCTGCTTTACTGGCGGATGCTTTGCGGGATCTGATGGGGGTGGCGCAGGGGGGTTCAGTGCCCACGGGATCCCGGGATGGTTTGGGGGGGGTTGCGGCCAGTTCTTCGCAGGGGGCGGGGCCAGGGGCCCCGGAGGGGCCGTCCGGTCCTTTGCAGGAGCTGTTGGTGGGGCTCCAGGCCCTTGTCGGTAAGTTTGCTGGGGGTTCGGGGTCGCCTCAAGTGGCCCCCTGGTTGAGTACCGGGGGGGGGGACCGGGGGGGCGGGGGCTGTGCCTGCGCGGGATGCACCACCGGCTGTGGTGTTGGGGGGCCTGGATTCGGCGGCTGTGGGATCTGGGGTCCCCCCAGTGCCCGCGGAACCGGGGGCGCGGTCTGACCTGGTTAGGATTGCGGATGCGGCCCGGTGCGAGGTCTATGTTTGCTTTGAGGGCCCGTTGGGGGCGCATTTGAAGCAGGAGGTGCGGGACAAGATTTGCAAGGGTGAGTATGTGGAGATTTTCTCTTTGCTCCCCCTGGAGAAATTTAATTTGGACAGGGTCAAGCCGGACAGTTCCAAGAAGGACGACGAGGAAAAGCGTAGGTATCGGCTGATCCCGCGCACTTTTGCGAATTGGCTCCAGGCGTTCGCTATCTTGGCTAGCGTGATCGGGGAAAAGAACCCCGAGCATTGCTCAGCCTTATTTTGTTACCTGGATGCGATTGGTGAGGCTCATCGGGTATACGGAGGGCTGGCGTGGCTGCGCTATGATGAGCAGTTCCGTCAGCGTAAGGCGGTGCGGGCTGACCTGCGCTGGGATCACAAGGACATAAGCCTATGGATGAGGCTCATGTCTGCTCCGCGGACGCCCACTCCGTTTCTTCAGGGGGGGGCCGGGAGTGCGTCTTCCTCGGGGCTGCCGGCCGGAAAAAAGTGGGGGGTTTGTTGGCCCTTTAACGAAGGGGCTTGTAAGTTCGGGGGCGCGTGCCGTTTCAAGCATGAGTGCTCCGGTTGCGGCGGCACCCACCCCTTGTCTCGATGTTTCAAAAAGGGTCAGCGCGCCGGTGCTGCCGGTCACAAAAGGGATGACTCCGGTGAACCTGGGAAGGATGCTTCCATTCCTAAATAGGTATCCGGATGGGGAGGCGGCGCGTGGGTTGATTTTGGGTTTTCGGGACGGTTTCAGGATTCCCTGTTCTTTGGTGGGGGTGCCGCCGTTGGCCAAGAATTTGCGCTCGGCCTTGGATCACCCGGGGGTTGTGGATGACAAATTGGGTAAGGAGGTGGCGCTGGGCCGGATGGGCGGGCCTTTCGACATGCGGCCGTGGGGGGACCTGGTGGTCTCCCCGTTGGGTGTGGTTCCTAAGAAGGAACCGGGGAAGTTTCGCTTGATTCATCACCTGTCTTTTCCGAAAGGGGGGTCGGTCAATGATTTCATTGACCCGGAGGCGTGTACGGTTTCCTACACGTCTTTTGACGCGGCGGTGCGGTGGGTCAGGCGGTACGGGCGTGGGGCCCTCATGGCCAAGGCGGATGTGGAATCGGCGTTTCGTCTTCTGCCGGTCCACCCGGACAGCTTCCGGTTGTTGGGCTGCCATTGGCGGGGCAAGTTTTACGTTGACTTGTGCTTGCCCATGGGTTGTTCCATTTCCTGCGCCTATTTTGAGGCTTTTAGCTCGTTTTTGGAGTGGGTGGTGAGAGATGTTTCGGGCCTGGAGTCGGTCATCCACTACTTGGATGATTTTCTGTGCGTGGGCCCGCCTGCCTCCAATGTGTGTGCGATTCTTTTGTCCACGTTGCAGCACATTACGGACAGGTTCGGGGTGCCGTTGGCGGAGGATAAGACGGAAGGCCCGGTTACGGAGTTGAGTTTTTTGGGGATCGTGATTGATTCTCTGGCTATGGATTGTCGCTTGCCAGAGAATAAGTTACGGGACCTGCAGGCGGAGTTGGCGGGTATGCAGGGCCGGCCGAAGGTTCAGCTTCGATCCCTGCAGTCGCTGTTGGGCAAGCTGAATTTCGCTTGCCGGATCATCCCTATGGGCCGTGTGTTCTGCCGACGGCTGTCGGGGGCCACCGCCGGGGTGACCGTCCCTACCCACTTTGTGCGTTTGCGTAGGGAACACCGGGAGGACCTGCGGGCTTGGCATGAATTTTTGGAGTCGTACAATGGGCGGGCGATGTGGATGTCGGGGCCGGTGAGCAACTTCGATGTCGAGTTGGTTACTGACGCGGCTGGCTCTACGGGTTACGGGGCTTTTTTCCGGGGCCGGTGGAGTGCGGAACCTTGGCCACGCGCCTGGGAGGTGGCAGGGTTGTTGGGCAATTTGGTTTTACTAGAATTGTTCCCGATAGTGTTGGCATTGGAGCTGTGGGGGGTGGAGTTTCGCAATTTGAAGTTGCGCATCAATTGCGATAACATGGGGGTGGTTCAGGTTATCAATCGGATGACTGCTTCCTCCCCCCCGGTCATCCGGCTGCTGCGGCAGCTGGTCTTTCGCTGTCTGCGGCCCAATGTTTACATTTATGCTGTACATATACCTGGGGTGGAGAATTCTTTGGCTGACTCGCTTTCTCGTTTTCAGTGGGACAAGTTCCGGCAGCTGGCGCCGGGAGCGGAGGAGTCGGGGGCGCCCTGCCCCGGGTGGATGTGGGAGCTTCCCTTGGAATCGCCGCAGGTTGGTTAAAGAGGTCATTGAGTGAGGCTACGTGGTCGGCTTATTCTAAAGTGTGGGCGGAATGGTGGGCGTTTCTGCGGGAGATTGGTGTGGCTGGTCGGGGACCCGACCGGCGCTGGGTGGTACTGTACTGGGTGGCCAGGTACATTGAGACGGGCCTTTCCCCCGCGTCGATCGAGCGGAAGCTGGCGGGGTTGGCTTTTTTGTTCAAACTGCGGGGGGATCCGGATGGGACTAAGGATTTTTGGGTACGGCAAACGTTGAAGGGGTACCGTAGGGGTTGGAAGGGTCGGGATGCGCGCCGGCCGGTGTCTTTTGACAATTTGGTGGCTATTTGTTCTTGTTTGGTGGACGTTTGCTCGTCTCCTTACGAGACCGTTCTGTTTACGGCAGCGTTTTCGTTGGCGTTTTATGGGGCGTTTCGTATAGGGGAGTTGGTGTGTCGCTCCAAGCGGGTTGCTGGTGGTCTGTTGGATCGGGATGTGCAGGTGGTTTCGGATCGGGTGAGTATACGGTTGCGTAGGTCCAAGACTGATCAATTGGGCAAGGGGGTGGCTATTACGCTGCTCGCCCTTCCGGGCTCAGTGGTGTGCCCGGTGGCGGCGGTACGGGCTTTCCGGGCGGTGCGGCCTGCGGGGGCGGGCCCTTTCCTGGTGCACGCGGAGGGTTCTTTTTTATCCCGGTTTCAGTTTGTGTCGGTCTTTCGGCGCTGCCTGAGGGCGTTGGGTTTGGATGAGAGGGAATACGCGTCCCACTCTTTTCGGATTGGGGCGGCTACTGAAGCGGCTCGCTGTGGGCTGGAGGAGGCGGTGGTTCGCCGGATTGGTAGGTGGGAGTCCCGGAGGTTCCGGTCCTATGTCCGGCCGCAGCTGCTACTGGGGTGAGATGTGCGGCTGGAGGTGATGTTTGCTGGGGTGATGGGGGGAGGACTGTGCTGGTTACATTCCTTTTGGTTGTTTTGGTAATTTTCTTGTTTTCGTTCCAGATGGAGGTTCTCAACGCCTCGTTTGGATCCTGGGGCATTCGTACGTCTGCTGGGGGGCCCGGAGAGGTGATTCTCTACCAGCAGGCAGGCAATTGGGTATCCCCAGGCGGGTGGCAAGGGTGATGTGGTTGGGTTTCCCGGGCATGAGGTGGGAGCGTGTCATGCGGGAGGTGGAGCGCTTTGCTTTGAGGGATAGGCCCCCGGATGTGCTGGTTGTTCATGCGGGGGGCAATGACCTGGGTGTGCGGAAGGTGAAGGACATCTTGGCGGATATTAAGGCTGATGTGTTGCGCATGCGAGTCCTTTTCCCGGGCACCATTTTGGTGTGGTCGGACATTGTGGCTAGGACGGTTTGGCGGGGGGCTAGGTCTTTAGTCAGCCTTGAAAAGACCAGGATTAGGGTTAATAAGGTGGTTGGGCGGTTTGTGGCGCAGAACGGGGGTATTGTGGTGAGACATAGGGAATTGGAGGTGAATGTGGGGCTTTATCTTCGGCGGGATGGCGTTCACTTATCGGATGTGGGGATTGACCTCTGGTCCTTTGGCTTGCAGGAGGGTATTCAAAAAGCTCTTCGGGTGTGGGGTGGCCCTCAAGGTTGAGGGGGTCTCCCTTTCGGTCTGTGGCGGTGTGTTTTCTGGTGGTTTCTGACGGTAGACAGGTACTCAGAAGGGATCTGAGGGTGTGGGGGGCTCATCTAACGATCGGCCCCTCTGGGTATTCCTGAACGTTGGAGGGAATACGGTTATGTTCACTGGCGGAAGTTGTCTCCGACCGGTCACAGGTGGAGGCCTTTGGGAAGTTGGTCAGGTGTACCGCAGTGATTTGGTATTGGCTTAAGTGGGGTCACCGTCAGAGATCACCAGAATGGGCAGTTAATGTTATGTTAATGTGGTTCAATGTTAATAAAGTTATTTATACTTATATATTTATATATATTTATATATTTATATATTTTCATATTTATAAGTTATTGGAGTGAATTTTGAGTTATGTTTAATAAAGGCTGTTGTGGCCAGTTTTACTCCAAGCTATGGTGTGGTCTCGTTCCTAATAGGTAAGATATAGTATAAGGGGAACATTCATACTACACTAGTCAAGAGAAGCACGGATTAAGAATGCAATGATATAAGGAGTGCTGGACATGACAGTGTGGATGAGGGACACAGAGGGTTAAGCTTCAGGGGGTGGAGTGGAGAAAGAAGTTTTCAGGAAACAAATCTCAGGGTAGGGGAGGGGTCATATAAAAAGGGGAGGCGTGGCTTTAAGGATCATTCAGTGTTCAGTGTGATACAGAGGAGGCAGTTTTTCCCACCCTCCCGCCCTATTGTTTGTGTGTTTTGGTGTTTTGGCTGTTTTTCTTCTTCTTTTTCAGGTTTCCTCGGTTGTCACGGCAGCTGGAAGTTTTTGTTTCGTGTTGGCGGTGTGTTTTCTGGTGGTTTCTGACGGTAGACAGGTACTCAGAAGGGATCTGAGGGTGTGGGGGGCTCATCTAACGATGGGCCCCTCTGGGTATTCCTGAACGTTGGAGGGAATACGGTTATGTTCACTGGCGGAAGTTGTCTCCGACCGGTCACAGGTGGAGGCCTTTGGGAAGTTGGTCAGGTGTACCGCAGTGATTTGGTATTGGCTTAAGTGGGGTCACCGTCAGAGATCACCAGAATGGGCAGTTAATGTTATGTTAATGTGGTTCAATGTTAATAAAGTTATTTATACTTATATATTTATATATATTTATATATTTATATATTTTCATATTTATAAGTTATTGGAGTGAATTTTGAGTTATGTTTAATAAAGGCTGTTGTGGCCAGTTTTACTCCAAGCTATGGTGTGGTCTCGTTCCTAATAGGTAAGATATAGTATAAGGGGAACATTCATACTACACTAGTCATGGTCACATCAACAGGCAAAACCATCCTACACAGAGATCTCATTTTAGCCTTGCTAGACAGTGTACAAAAGCCAGATATATGCAAATGTACAGCACACAAGAAAGGTACAGATCCGATTACACTAGGAAATGCATGACTATAGGATTCGTCAACCTTGGGACTTACCATTAAATTAAAGACACAAACTGCGTGACATGGGTATTAAATGGCCACAGCAGCCAAATTTTATTAACCAAAGAATAAAATAACATCACTTAAAACATGTAAAACAATACCCGTAACAACAAGAGGTCTTTGGGTGTCTTTAAGCCCTTGTACACACGGTCGAATTTTCTGACAACAAAATCCGTCGGATTTTGTCTGATGGATTTTGTCCGAAACTGGTGTTGCATACACACGGTCGGACAAAGTTGTCGGAAAATCCAATCGTATGCAACGTGATGACGTTATTTCGTTACGATGGGACAACGTTCAGGCTAGTAGCCAATAGCTTTGGTCTAGGAATTTGATCTGAGCATGCGTGGCACTTTGTCCGATCGGAATTCTCTTCACACAATCAGACAAAGTCCGATCGGATCATGTTGTCGGAAAGTTTTATAGCCCAGCTCTAAAACTTTGTCCGTCGGATATTCCGACTCAAACAGTCCGATGGAGCCCACACACAGTCAGATTATCCGACAACGCAGTCCGATCGGACATTTACCGTTGGAATGTCCGACCGTGTGTACAAGGGCTAAGGCAAAATTTTAACTGTAATGGTCTATGTCCTCAGCTGTGCCCTGACCGGCTCGAGGACTCTCTGACGTCACCCATAATTCCATATTACCTTCCCCCAGGGGACCCAGCTCCTGGGAGAACCACCGCTAACCAAGTGTAAGCGGCATACCTTAGATGGGCCCCACTAATCCTGTAACCACGTAATTCCTCACTGACCCCCCAAAGACCCCTTAAACCGCCACCTGCTGTGACAAATGAACACCATACATTATTCAAGCAAATATACCCAAATCGAACACGTTTGCTATGCAATTTATTTATTTAGTCATTTATTTATTTATAATTTTTTTTTTTTTCTTTTCATATATATATATATTTTTTTTTTTTGAACGAGACACATCAACAATACAAAATCAACAAACCCTACTTGTCCATCTATACCTCCCCCCACCTGTACAGTGCACTAACCCCCATTCCCAGGGTGGGAGGGTGGGGAGCTGTCTTGTCCTCCTAATCCCTGGAATGCTGCGTCAAACTCCCCGTCCACCTGACTCCCTCCACTGGACCCAGCCCCCTCTTCCTTTGACCACTAGGGATGGCCGAACGTTTCGCCCGGCGGTCGGTTCGCGGTGAATTTCGGCTGTTTGCGGTCCGCCCGATCTGCGGACTATTGCCGCTGTTCACCCGGCGGACTTCCGTGTTTATTGTGTAAAAGAATCTTGACCTATGATGACACATCCATCATGTGGTACAGGACAGCAAATTGAGACATTACAGCACATGGACACTTGGACATTCCCCCTAACTTATAAATAGACCCGATCCGGCGGCCATTTTACATTCTTTCGTATGTCACTATAGGGAGAGGTTGCTGTGTGGAGCAGGGAGAGACTGCAGTGACCCAAATCGCTAGCTATTAGGTCCACAAAAGTTCTTTTAAGGACTGGTATGGTATAGGTGTTAGGTGTAGTTCAGGATATAGGTTTGAGGCACTGCTATTCAAGTCATTGTTGCAGCAGCCTGTCTTTTGTCAGTGTAGAGAGGGACAGGACGCTGTGTGCAGCAGGGACAGTCAGTTTAATCATTAGCTGTTACTATTAGGTCCACAAAAGTCCTTTTCAGGACTGGTATGGTAAAGTAGTACAGGATATAGTTTTGAGTGCTATTCAAGTTATTGTTGCAGCAGCCTGTGTTTTGTCAGTTTAAATAGGGACAGGCAGGAAGCCTGCTAATCCTTAAGGACTGGTATAGGTCAACAATATATAGGGTTGAGGTGCACTACTGCTGACTGCTGCCCTATTCTGCAGCAGTCCTTTATCAGTATAGGGACTGAGGTACAGTTTGCTTATCACAACCTACTAGTTGCACAAAGGTCCTTCTAAGGACTGGAAAGGTATAGCGTACTAGAGTATACAGTATAGGGTTGAGTGAGGTACAGTCTGCTAATCCTTAAGGACTGGTATAGGTCCACAATATATAGGGTTGAGCTGCACTACTGCTGACTGCTGCCCAATTCTGCAGCAGTCCTTTATCAGTATAGGGACTGAGGTACAGTCTGCTAATCACAACCTACTAGTTTCACAAAGGTCCTTCTAAGGACTGGTAAGGTATAGCGTACTAGAGTATGTAGGGGTGAGTGAGGTACAGTCTGCTAATCCTTAAGGACTGGTATAGGTCCACAATATATAGGGTTGAGGGGCACTACTGCTGACTGCTGCCCTATTCTGCAGCAGTCCTTTATCAGTATAGGGACTGAGGTACAGTCTGCTAATCACAACCTACTAGTTGCACAAAGGTCCTTCTAAGGACTGGTAAGGTATAGCGTACTAGAGTATATAGGGTTGAGTGAGGTACAGTCTGCTAATCCTTAAGGACTGGTATAGGTCCACAATATATAGGGTTGAAGTGTACTACTGCTGACTGCTGCCCTATTCTGCAGCAGTCCTTTATCAGTATAGGGACTGAGGTACAGTCTGCTAATCACAACCTACTAGTTGCACAAAGGTCCTTCTAACTACTGGTAAGGTATAGCGTACTAGAGTATATAGGGTTGAGTGAGGTACAGTCTGCTAATCCTTAAGGACTGGTATAGGTCCACAATATATAGGATTGAGGTGCCCTACTGCTGACTGCTGCCCAATTCTGCAGCAGTCCTTTATCAGTATAGGGACTGAGAGTTTTGTCACAGGGTCATTTAAAAAAGGACAGGCAGAGGAAGAGGCAGGCCCTTCCGCAGGGGTGGTAGGGGTAGGGCAGGAGCAACAGGCTGGAGCAAATGTGGGAAATTGCAGAAGGTGCGTGTGATTACGTCAAAGGAAGCACCAGAATTGGTTGAGTGGCTCACTCAGCCTTACTCTTCTGCACCCTCCTCATCCTCTCGATCTGCACCCTCTTCTTCACTCTCTGCTATGACACAAAGACACTACCACCAACAACACCACCACCACCACCACATACCTCCCGCTTGAGTCACAGGAATTATTTTCCAATCCATATCAAGACATTTGTGATGAGCAGCCACTCTGGGCATTGGATCAGGAAGAGGAGGTAGCAACAACTGCCACTCAGCAGTCTGACGACATTACCCAGATAAGCCCAAGGAGGAGGTTGGTCCCCAGTGTTGCTGCCTACTCCGAGATCTCTACTTACAGTGGTGGGGAAGGTGACGTCGATGATGACATGTCTAGTGATGTCACATGGGTGCTCACAAGAGAGGAAGAGGAGGGGAGTTCAGAGGGAGATATGGACCAGCAGATAGGGAGGAGAAGCAGGAATAACTTACTTTGCACAGGAGGGACAAAGCAGACTGCTAATGTATCAGGAGCGAGTCATCGACCATGTACGGTCACATCTGTCGCTCCCAGGACGCCGGCACATGGCTCCGCAGTGTGGGCTTTTTTTAACGTGTCCGCTGCTGACAATAGTGTTGCCATCTGCAATCTTTGCAGTCAACGCATTCGTCGCGGTAAGCCCAACACTCACCTAGGGACAACCGCCTTAAGAAGGCACATTGGCAGCCATCACCGAGACCAGTGGGAGCAATGGAACACACAAAGCCACACTCCAGGCTCTCACCGTCCAGCCTCGTCTTCTACTTCTCCTTCTCCTCCTCCTCACAATTGTCCTCCACTCCACATTCCATCACGCCAAGCTCACGTTTTTCTGCAAAAAGGCAGGCTTCCATGGGCCTAATGTTCGAGAGTAAAAAAATGATGACGCCGGATAACCCTCTTGCCCAACGGTTGAAGGCTGGCTTGTCAGAACTCATAGCCCGCCAACTACTGCCATATAAACTGGTGGACTCGGAGGCCTTTCGAAAATTTGTGGCCATTGGAACACCACAATGGAAGGTCCCAGGAAGGAAGTATTTTTCTGAGAAGGGCATCCCAGAGCTATATGGCCATGTTCAGCGGCAAGTGAATGTATCTCTGGCACACAGTGTCGGTGCCAAGATACATCTGACCACAGACACGTGGTCTAGCAAACACGGGCAGGGAAGGTATATCACTTTTAGTGCCCACTGGGTGAAACTTCTGACGGCCGTCAAGCATGTAACCCGTGGCACCCGTGTAGATTTGGTTTTACCACCACGGATTGCATGCAGGCCTGGCTCTTCTTCTCCTCCTCCTCCTACTCCATCCTCCTCCCTGTCCTCCTTGGCTGACTCCTCTTTTTCCGCTGCTAGCGTCTCTTCTGCTCCGCCTCCCAAGCTCCCCAGAACCTATTCGACATGCCAGGTGAGACGTTGCCATGCCATGCTGCGTCTGTTGTGCCTGGAAGCCAAGAGCCACACTGGCCCGGCACTCCTTTCAGCTTTGCATTCACAGGCAGATCAGTGGGTAACACCGCTCAATTTGACAGTTGGTAAAGTGGTGTGTGACAACAGTGCCAATCTGCTTAGCGCATTGAAACAGGGCAAAATCACGCACGTGCCATGCATGGCACATGTCTTAAACTTGGTCGTGCAGCGATTCGTTGTCAAATACCCTGGGGTCCAGGACATCTTGCGGCAGGCAAGGAAAATCTTGGCCCATTTCAGAAGATCTTGCACGGCCATAGCTTGCCTTGCTGACATTCAGCAGCGACACAATCTGCTGGTCAGACGTCTTATTTCCGATTGCCCGACGCGATGGAACTCAACCTTCTATATGCTTGATAGGCTGCTCCAGCAGAAACGTGCAGTTAACGTCTACCTGTATGAGCTCTGCGGCAGAACAGTTTCTGGGGAGCTGGGGGTTTTTTCACCGCGCCAGTGGCTGCTCATGCGCGACGCATGCAGACTTCTGCGGCCATTTGAGGAGATCACCAAACTGGTCAGTCGCAGCCATGGCGCCATCAGTGACATGGTACCTTATGCCTTCTTTATGGAGCGTGCATTGCGTCGTGTCATTGATCAGGCTGTGGAGGAGCAGGAGCGGGAGGAAGTCGCAATGCTGGATGAATTCCCAGGGGGGGCTACTCTATCTTTGACAAGTGCACAACAGGAGTCTGAAGAGGAGTCAGAGGAGGATGGTGACGGGGGATGAGGAGGAGCAAGAAGAGCATGCTTTAAACATTTCTGGGATCCCTGTTGTTGTGCGTGGATGGGGAGAGGAGAATGAAGAGGACGGCATTATCCTGGATGATGAGCAGGAGCCAGGCCACCACACCGCTTCCAGTTTAGTGCAAATGGGGGCCTTCATGCTCCAGTGTTTTAATAGGGACCCCCGTATAAAAAGCATAAGGGTCGAGGACAAGTACTGGGTGGCAACGTACTTAGACCCCCGGTACAAACACAAAATAGCGGAAATGTTACCGCCGTCATAGAGGGCTGTCAGAATGGAGCACTTCCAGGCCTTGCTTCGAGAAATGCTGCATTCTGCTCTTGCGTGCGCTGGCAGAGGAGCAATTCCCACTCCCAGAGAAGGAGTTGCGGGTACCAATCCAACAGCGCCTGCAAGAAGAGGCTGGTTTGAAGATGTGTTGGTGACTTCTGATATGAGGTCATTCTTTCAGCTGACCCATCGACAGGTGTCATCCGGATCCAGCATCAGGGAACGCCTAGACCGTCAGGTGTCCGACTACATCGGGTTAACGGCTGATGTGGACACTCTGAGGAGTGATGAACCCCTGGACTACTGGGTGGGCAGGCTTGACCTCTGGCCAGAGCTTGCCCAATTTGCACTCGAACTGTTGGCTTGCCCCTCGTCCAGTGTCCTGTCCGAAAGGACGTTCAGCACAGCAGGGGGGGATCGTGACCGATAAGCGTACTTGCCTAGCTCACGACAGTGTTAACTACCTCACATTTCTAAAAATGAATGAGGCATGGATCTCAGAGGAATTCAACACATGTGACCAGTAGACCATGTATATGTCTATAAACTATTTTTTTAATCGAGCACACTGACCTTCTTTCTTCATTTGGCTCCCTTCCTTGTCCAAAAAAAGCACACCGTACTATATGCCCGTACCCTCCTGTTTGAAGAGGTTGAGCGGTGTCATATTTCTACTGGGGCTGCTTATTATGAGGGGCTCCTACCATCTCTGTGCTGTGCTGACTTCCTCCTGGGGCTGCTTATTACGAGGGGCTCCCACCATCCCTGTGCTATGCTAACTTCCTCCTGGGGCTGTACCTCTGCTGTGCATATTATGAGGGGCTCCCACTATCCCTGTGATATGCTCATTATGAGGGGCTCCCACCATCCCTGTGCTATGCTCATTATGAGGAACTCCCACCATCCCTGTGCTATGCTCATTATGAGGGGCCCCCACCATCCCTGTGCTATGCTGACTTCCTCCTGGGGCTGCTTACGGTGCAGGTGTCAGTGCTGTATATCACAGTGCTGATGTCAGTACTCTCTATCACGGTGCTGCTGCCAGTGCTGTATATCACGGTGCTGCTGTCAGTGCTCTCTATCCCGGTGCTGGTGCCAGATGACTCTATCACGGTGCAGGTGTCATTGCTGTATGTCACGCTGCTGATGTCAGTTCTCTTTATCATGGTGCTGCTGTCAGTGCTGTATATCACGGTGCTGGTGTTAGTGCTTTATGTCACGCTGCTGATGTCAGTGCTCTCTATCACGGTGCTGGTGTCAGATGACTCTATCACGGTGCAGGTGTCATTGCTGTATGTCACACTGCTGGTGATCATCTCCTGCACCCTCTTCTTTGCCTACCCTGGTCCCTGACCTTCCCTCTCCTCCATTGCCTTCATGCGCTCCACAGTCCTGAATTGTCACAACAATTTCCCATATAAAAAAGAATGCTTGTAGTTGTCGATCCCAGATTCACCTCATACATGTGTTATGTCATTGGCCATGTGGTGGGACTATGTTTGCACAGCTATTAATTATTTTGTGGCTGCAAATTTGACCTGTAGGTTTGCAAAGTTCGCCTCCCATTGAAGTCAATGGGGCCCGCCGTGAACGTTCTGGTTCGCGAACTATCGGCCGCGTTCGCGGTCCGCGTTCGCGAAACATCCCGCCGGAAGTTTGTCCATCACTAGTCACCAGCATGCCACTAATAAAGCCACGTCCAGACCTGTTCAAAGCTGACTTCCCCCAATAAAGAGCAGTTAAATATAGAAACGGGGTTTGGAGATAAAAATGAGTGGATAGAATGGGTAAGATGGACAACCAAAACCAAGGGGCTGGGGAATTGTATCTCATGTGCCAACTCACAACCCCAACTAGGTACTGTTCCTTTCCTAACTGATGAATCAAACTTGACATTTATAATAAAAATGTTCAAGGAAAATGTCACAAATACTGAATCTACAAAAGAGCAGAAATTATACTCAACCACCAAGATGAGGAGTATACCCCCTTCTGTTAGAGCGGTCCCAGGGAATGTCACCTGCTTTGTCAGCACTGAGGATAATGGGCAGCAGGTAGGAGACTTACCCCCGATGTACTGCATACAAAATATATCAACTAGTGAGCCACCATACCAGCAGAATTGGTTTCAAAACCAAAAAGAAATGAGCTGATGTGTGGTGGATGTGCGGGGATATGAAACTTAGGACCAATCTCCCTCCTAAATGGAAAGGGAGCTGTGCTTTAACCCATTTGCTTCTCCCCTTTTATATGATACCTGTAGGTGATGAGAGAAAGTTGCCACAGTTGAAGAAACAAAATTTCCGAATGAAAAGGAATGCACCGTGAGGATCGTTTGACAATCGAATTTACATTGATTCCATTGGAGTACCGCAAGGTGTCCCTAATGAATTCAAAGCACAGGATCAGATATCCGCCGGATTCACCTCCATCTTTTTGTGGATTCAACCTAACAAGAATGTCGATTGGATAAACTACATCTACTATAACCAACACTTCTAAGATATGAAAATAAAGGTCAAGCCCAGACATATACGTCAACCAATCATATCTAGGGGAGGTGCCTAGTCAGGCTTGTAAAGGTATATTATTGCAAGTTTTTCAATTGTCAATAGGACAAGTCAGATATGTGCCGATCAGGCTGACCTTTATGTATGTTGCCCCACCGCACGGGTCATAGAGGTCAGAACCAATAGGCAAATATCTGTCTTTTTGTTATAACTTGTCTCCTCGTACGAGAATAAACTTCTTAACTTGATCCTGAGTGCGGTCTAAGGTGAATTTCCTTCACACATTGTACTGCTGTGGCTAGAGATATCAGACTGGTTGCTTTGATATCATTGTATGCCAGTACAGCCAGCCAGTGTCTCCAATCACTCGCCACAGCAGTACAATGTCACCACACCAGTGCAGCCATCAACAGTGTCCCTGATCACCATAACACCAGTCCCAGTGTCATCAGACCAGTGCGGCCATAAACAGTGTCCCTGATCACCATAACACCAGTCCTAGTGTCATCAGACCAGTGCAGCCATCAACAGTGTCCCCGATCACCATAACACCAGTCCCAGTGTCATCAGACCAGTGCAGCCATCAACAGTGTCCCTGATCACCATAACACCAGTCCCAGTGTCATCAGACCAGTGCAGCCATCAACAGTGTCCCTGATCACCATAACACCAGTCCTAGTGTCATCAGACCAGTGCAGCCATCAACAGTGTCCCTGATCACCATAACACCAGTCCCGGTGTCATCAGAACAGTGTAGCCGTCAACAGGGTTCCTGATCACCACAACACCAGTCCCAGTGTCACCAGGCCAGTATAGCCATAAACAGTGTTCCTAATCACCATAACACCAGTCCCAGTTTCAGCAGACCAGTGCAGCCATCAACAGTGTTCCCGATCACCATAACACCAGTCCCAGTGTCATCAGACCAGTGTGACCATCAACAGTATTACCATATACCACCGCACCAGTCTCAGTGTCATCAAATCAGTGTAGCCCTCAACAGTGTTACCATATACCACCACACCAGTACCAGTGTCACCAGACCAGTGCCAGAGGATGCTGGGACTGTGACATCTTAATGGGCGGGGACATCATCCGGTTATGTCCCTATATAAGTTGCCGCACGCCGCATGTCCTGTCATAGTGACCGGAAACAGCAACGAGGCAACATCTCCAGAAGAGGAGAAGAGAAGAACAGAAGACGGCGGCGGCAGCGGCGACAGAAGACCGGGCCACCGCTTGTAAAAGAGCTAGAAGAAGGCGCAGAGGCCCGGCAAGAAGAACCGAAGAGGGGGGCAAGACCCCCGAAGAGGGGGACAAGACCCTCGAAGTCGGAAGAAGAGGGCGGCGGTGGCGAAGAAGAAAGCCGGGCTCCTCCGCTAGTAAAAGAGCTAGCAGAAGATAGGAGTCCGGCGAGAAGACCCCCGAAGATGGAAGAAGCTGTGCAATAAACTTTTTTAACCCTCGTGTGTTGTGTTTTTTTTTTACTTTGTGGGTGAATGGGTAGGGGTACATTGTACCCCATACTCATTCACATAGGGTGGGGGGCCGGGATCCGGGGGCCCCTTTATTAAAGGGGGCTCACGGATTCCGATAAAACCCCCCCGCCCGCAGACCCCGACATCCAACGGCCAGGGTTGACGGGAAGAGGCCCTTGTCCTCATCCACATGGGGACAAGGTGCTTTGAGGTGGGGGGCCGCACAGCCCCCCTTCCCCAAGGCACCCCCCATGTTGAGGGCACGTGGCCTGCTATGGCTCAGGAGGGGGGGGCTCGCTCGTCCTCACCCCCTTTCCTGGCCGGCCGGGTAGCATGCTCGGATAAGGGTCTGATATGGACCTGGGGGGGACCCCCACGCTGATCTTTCAGCGTAGGCATTCCCCTTTAAGTCCATACCAGGTGACGGGGCCAGCGACGCCTCCTTCGCTGGCCCCGGCTACCTGGAGACGTGCTCAAAATGAGTGGACTTTTCTCCGGACGGGAAAAAGTCCACTCATTTCAAAAGTACGGCGGACTGGCACACACTCGGCTGTACTGTCCGCCGAAATGCGAGTCCGGCAAAGAGATTGGAGTGCAAAAATACTTTCTTAGTCTGCCGGACTTTTGGGTAAAAAAAGTCCACCGGAACCCACACACGGGCAGATTGTTTGATCGTGTGTACGAGGCATTAGAGGAGAGCACACTGCTGCCTGTTTTTCTATAGAAACTTAGAAAAGTACCTGCAGAAAAAAGAAGTGAGAAGCCTTCAGGATACGGAGAAGCGGTCATACAGGACAGACACACCCTGAAAGATTAACGAGATACTGAGAGGAATGCGACAAATCAATACACAGCAAACAAGCAATGCAGGGGGAGAATGAGGGGAGTTGGAGCTTCAGCGAGACTTCCTCTGGTGAGGAGTGAATGGTAACAAGCCCTGAGCAGAGCGCCCCCAGCAGGTGACACTGGAGAAGTGTGGGCTCCTTACATTTGTCTCATTGTATGCTCTGGATCCGGAGGTGTTAAAGATTTAAAAGACCTGGGGTTAAAAATGTGACACAGCCACTAGTGGTTGTAGACAAACCAATGGGAGAGAATACAGAGACATAAATAAAACCCGAGTCTCCTGGTACTCAGAAGTTATACTTTAATTGCTGGGCCATCAGAAAGAGTCTGACAGACATGAATACTCCTCATCATCAATATTTTCTATCTAATATTCTCCTCTCTTCCCCATCCAAATCCCTCCTTAAAACATCAATCCCCTCTTTCCCAAATCCTCCCCTCCAATCACAAATTATTTCCTCTGACCAAATCCCACCTTCCAGTAGAAATCCTCTCCCCCAACCAACCCCCCCCCCCACAGAAAACATCCTCACCCTCTGTCCATATTCCTTCCCAGCACAAATCTTTATCCCCCACCCAAATCCCCCCTCCCAGCATCGATCTCCCAAATCCCTTCTTCAGCACAAATCCTCTCCTCCCTCCAAGCATTAATACTGCCCTCTGAAATTCCCCATCCCAGCAAAAAACTTTGTCCCACACCCAAATCTCTCATGCCAGCACAAATAATCTACCCCTCAAAATCCAACTCCTAGCACAAATCTTTTCCCCCTCGAAATCCCTTCTCCCTGTGGAAATCATTGTCCACTAACTAAATGATCCTTCCCAGTACAAATCCTTTCCTCAAATCCTCTTTCCAGCACAAACCTTTCTCTTTTGCGCAAATCCCCCCTCCCAATACCACCTATAGTCTCTCCTCTATACACACCCCTCCCTCCATCGTGCCCCTCTCAGCACAAATCATATTTCCCCCAAATATCACCTCTCAACACAAATCCTCTATCCTTCAAATCACCCCTCCCAGCACAAATCTTCTTCCCTTATCTCCCCTCCCATCACAAATAATCTTCCCACAAATCCCCCTCCCATCACAAATTCTCTCCCACCAAAATCTTTGCCCCCATCTATATCCCCCTTCCCAGCAACATTTTTTTTAATTCCAATAAGTTTTTATTGAATTTTTTCAGAAAAGGTACAAAGTATACCGTGAATATAGTATAACACAATAACGAGATAATAAAAAAAAAAGTATCATCTACTCTTATATTTAACCGAGCAATTTGTAGGCACTTATTAGAAGGATTCAAGACAATGTCCACTGTCTTTTTATTGTAAGAGGGTGAATCCCCCCCTCCGACACCCCTTCTGGGGTCACACCGTGTCCTGGGAGGGGGGATTCTCTATCCCTCCTGATGCACATGTGTTACTATCAGACTTTTGTAGTGATCACTGATTTACCCATCTTAGTTGGTTTTGGTTATTGCTTTGAGCAAGAAAATAAAAAAAATGTTTGAAACAGATTACAATGTACAATAAACAAATAATGAAAAGAAAAGAGAAAAATAATAACTGAAATGAAGTAAAAGGTGCGTGTACACAGCTTCAAGTGTCTTTTGATTGTGTGGAAGTCATAAGTAGTATTCAGAACTTTTTGTCTGATACCAGTCAGTCCGGTTTCCATTGTTTGTGTGATGATTGAAATTTGCCCCGGGGTGAAGAGTACATGACTAGGGTACAACATACTGTGACTTACTTCCATTTTAACGTTTTTTTTTCCACTGCTACACCCCCTTATGCTTATATACCCCAGAAACTGAGACCACACCAATCTGGAGTAAAACATGGCCGTAGCAGCCAATTATCTTTATTATAAAATTATTCAAAATAATTACCATAAATAACATAAATAACATAATTAACAAATCTAAACTCAGGTATTAAGGCACTTCCTCCATTGAACTCCCCCTGTTGGTCTGTGCTAAGATAAACCCACCAACCACCATCATAAAACCTTCCGGCACTGCGGTACCCAACTCTAATAGACCTCAAGCTGACAAACTAGCTTAGAGGTCAAACCCTGACCTCAGTGCACCCGATACCAACTTCAGCTAAAACCACTATTAGCTGTATCACCACCGACGGGTACTATACCACCGATAGGTCCCGCACTCTTCCATCACTGGGGTAAATATTTCATCTGCACAGACCAACACCATGCCACAGCATGCTAGGGCAAAGCCTTACCCTTGCGCGCCCAGCCACACCCTCAACACTCTCTGAATCCCATCCTGAATACCAAGGAACCATAAATCCATCCCCACGTCATTAAGGTGCACCCCATCCCTTTTGAGATAGTGCCACGTATCCACCTCCAATTCTAAGTGCCTTACCGCCAACCCCCCATTCCTGACCACAAAGCCACTGACCTCCTTATAAACTTTCTTCCTGGCCCTGTTAATTTTGTCCACCGACCTCGCGAACCTCCAGGACGTCCTACCCACCATGTCTGACCACACAATGATCATGTGTGGAAAAACAAAGCGGAGCTACCAAAAATCAAGTATTATTTCCTTTACCAAATCCAGCATAGTCTTCACACCCAAATCGTTGCCCCCCACGTGCAAAACCAGCACATCCTGTGGCCTGTCTAAGCGTGCAAACCTTTGTACATCGGGCACCGCCCGACCCCACAGCATGCCCGGCACACCTAACCACCGGATAACTGCATCCTGGCGGGAAAAACCGAGTTGACGGCCGTCTGGGCGAGCATCACCCCTTCTGGCCCCCCAACAAACATACGAGTGGCCAACTATCCACACCAATCCCTGTCGTCCGCCTATGAGAAAGGAAGAGAAGAAAACACAACCCAAACGTCAATACTTAAACAGTACAACAGAAGTACCCGTACATACCCTGACGAAGTTACACAAACAATAAATGCGGGCGGAAGTACGACAGAAAACGTTTGGATTCCCATCTCCCAATCCGCTTAACCGCCGCCTCGTCCAATCCCCACCTGACTGCCTCCGTCGCCGCCCCTATGCGGAAGGAATGTGAGGAAAATCTTTGATCCCCAAACCCAACGCTACTAAGCACCGCTTAAAAACAGCCGTAAATTAAAAACTTCGAGAGGGACAGTCCATTCCGATGCACCAAAAAAGAGCCACCAACTGTCGGGCGCACGCTCAGGAAGCTGCGCACTAACGCAATAGGGCACAAGGGAGATCCGGGCAGCGCAAACACCTGCACTGATTGTCCCCTGCCGATCAGTTTTTGACCGGCTCACCACAGTGGATAGCCGGTCCCCCTCACATACCACTTCAGCCATCCCCAGACCCCCCTGTCACGTCCGCGATGGGCTCACCAATTCGCTAACCCTCAACACCCCGAAAAATGCCAACGCAAACGCTGCCCTGAACAAGGCCACCTCATAGGGCGAAGAACAAATACCAGGGAACTGCACCAACAACTTCCCCAAAAGTTCAAACGAAACCGGGCGCCTGGTATCCCTACTGGGATGAGAGCGACTATAACCCCTCATGGCCTGTCTGACCTAAAAATCCCTTGTCCCATCAGGTAAACCCCTCAACTTGAACCAAAACACCAGCCCAGCCAACTTTCGATTAAGGCCGGACACGGACACTCCTAACTCAAAATTCCTGGAAACAAAATAAATCACCAGCAAACGTAAGTCCTGATCCTCCTGCCCCGCCGTAACCTGCTGTACGAGGTCGGCCCACTCTGCCCACACTTTGCTATATGCTGACCACGTAGCCTCACTCACTGACCGTCTGATCCAGCCGGCTACTCTTCCAAAGCAATCCTCCACAGCCATTCCGGACAAGGAACCCCGCGTTCCTCCGTCCCTGGTGCCAACTCCCGAAACTTGTTCCACTGGAAGCGAGACAAAGCATCAACGATAACGTTCTCCACCCCCGGAAGATGTACAGCATAAATAAACACGTTTAACTGTAAACAGCGCAACACGAGGTGCCTGAGCAACTTGATCACCGGCGGAGACACCTCTGATACCTTGTTGATCACCTGCACCACCCCCAAGTTATCCCCATGAAAGCGAACTTTCAGATTCCGATTCCGATTCACCCCACAGTTCCACCGCCAGAACCACTGGAAACAGCTCCAGTAGTAACATGTTTTTAATCAGGCCTGCCGCCTTCCACGACTCAGGCCATGGCCCCGCACTTCAGCGCCCTTGGAAAAAAGCACCAAAGCCAGCCGCCCCTGCTGAATCCGTGTACAACTCCAGGTCAAAATGACTAACTGGGCCCGACATCCATAGCGCCCTGCCACTGAAATTAGCCAGGAACGTGTGCCATGTCACCAAATCCTCACTATGTGCCTTCCCCAAGACGCACATAGTGCTTGGGCGAGGTGGCCCCCGCGGTGCTGGCCGACAGCCGTCGGCAAAACACCCTCCCCATTGGCAGGATGCGACACGCAAAATTCAACTTACCCAACAGCGATTGCAATGGTCAAAGCTGAACCTTGCGCAACCCCAACATCCCACAAACCTCCGCCTGAAGCGCCCTCAACTTGTCCTCCGGCAGCCTACATTCCATCTTCTCCGAATCCAAAATAATGCCCAAGAAACTCAACACTGTATGTCTTGTCCGGCGCCAGGGGAACTCCGAACTTCTCTTCAACATGTTCCAACGTAGCCAGCAGCACCGCGCAGACCTCCGAAGCAGGCGGGCCCACACAGAGGAAGTTGTCCAGGTAATGTATCACTGAATTCAGTCGGGCGACATCCCACACCACCCACTCCAGGAAAGAACTAAATTGTTTGAACAGCGCACAAGAGATGGAACAGTCCATAGACAAACAGCGATCGACATAGAATTCATCCTGCCACTGACAGCCTAATAGCCGGAAGCTTTCAGGATGCACGGGAAGCAGGCGAAAAGCCGATTCGATATCAGTCTTCGCCATTAGAGCCCCTTTCCCATACTTCCTTACCCAGAAAACCGCAGCATCGAACTACGTATACGACACCGCGCAAATTGCTGGATCAATGGCGTCGTTCACCTATCCCCCTTTCGGATACGACAAGTGATGAATGAGCCTGAATTTGTTAGGCTCCTTTTTGGGCACCACACCCAAAGGCGACACCACCAAATCCGGAATGGGAGCAACGGAAAAGGGGCCCCCCATGCGCCCCAAAGACCCCTCCTTTTTTAACTTTTCCAATACCACCCCGGCATGTTGCAATGCCGACCGCAAATTGCATGCCACGGGGGGCGCTGCACCCAGCTGCACCGGAATCCGAAAACCCTCTTCAAAACCCCGGGCCAGCAACTGTGCGGCTTCCCGATCTGGGTACCTAGTGAGGAAAGGCAGCATCTTTGCCACTCTCATCTACGTGGTCCCCCTTTCCAACAGCATCGCCGGGCTTGCCTTTTCCCTGCTTAAAGCAGTGGGACAAGGGGTGCCCCACCCCACCACATCCAGAGCACTCATGCTTGTACTTGCATGACCCTCCGAACTTGCAGGAGCCCTCATTAAACTGCCAGCACACCCTTTTTTTCCTTGTGGCCGATTGTCTGGGGTTAGTGGACCCATCGGCCCCCCCTGTGAAAAAACTGGCTAGGTGACCTCGCCGAGGTCATAAGGCGCATCCACAAGCTGATGTCCTTATGATCCCATCTCAAGGACGGGCGAATGGCCCTCTGCTGATGAAATTGCTCGTCATAACGCAACCATGACGTTCCCCCGTAGACTCTGTAGGCCTCTCCCACGGCGTCAAGGTAGCAAAACAGCGCGAGCAGTGTTGCGGGTTCCGTTCCCCTATCACGCTAGCCAAAATGGCGAACGCCTGTAACAAATTCGTAAATGTCCGAGGAATGAGCCTGTATCGCCTCTTCTCCTCGTTCTCCTTCTTGTGATCCTCTGGCCTCACCCTATCTAGATTAAACTTCTCCAATGGTAGGAGGGCGAAAATCTCTACGTATTCGCCTTTCCATATCTTCTCCTTAACTTCCGGCTTCAGATGGGCTCCCAGGGGCCCCTCGAAGCAGACATAAACTTCACACTTCTCTGCATCTGCTAAGCGAACCAAATCCTGTTTCTTTGCGGGCACAGTGGTCTCCCCCCCGCGAACGGCTTATCCATCCCCTGTTCAGCCACCCCTGCCACCAAAGCGGCAGGCGCCGCTGGTTCCGCGACCCCGATCACCAGCTACGGGGGTCTTTCGCCTTTGGGGGTCTTCTCGCCGGTCTCCTCCGCTATCTCCTGCTAGCTCTTTTACTAGCGGAGGAGCCCGGCTTTCTTCCTCGCCGCCGCCCTCTTCTTCCGACTTCAGGGGTCTTGTCCCCCTCTTCGGTTCTTCTGCCGGGCCACCGCGCCTTCTTCTAGCTCTTTTACAGGCGGTGGCCCGGTCTTCTGTCGCCACCTGCTGTTCTTCTGTTCTTCTCTTCTTCTCTTCAGATGTTGCCTCGTCGCATCCTCCGCTCACAATGGCACGCACGCGACACACAGCGACTTATATAGGGACATCACCGGATGATGTCCCCGCCCATTATGGTGTCACAGTCCCAGAGGATGCTGGGACTGTGACATCATAATAGGCGGGGACATCATCCGGTGATGTCCCTATATAAGTCGCGCGTGCCTTGTCCCCGTCATTGTGAGCAGAGAGAGCGACGAGGCAATATCTGAAGAGAAAAAGAGAAGAACAGAAGGCGGCGACAGAAGACCGGGCCACTGCCTGTAAAAGAGCTAGAAGAAGGCGCGGTGGCCCAGCAGAAGAACCGAAGAGCGGGACAAGACCCCCGAAGTCGGAAGAAGAGGGCAGCGGTGATGAAGAAAGCCGGGCTCCTCCGCTAGTAAAAGAGCTAGCAGAAAATAGCGGAGGAGTCCGGCGAGAAGACCCCCGAAGACGGAAGACCTCCGGAGCTGTGCAATAAACTATTTTAACCCTTGTGTGTTGTGTTTTTTTTTACTTTATTTTACAGGTGAATGGGTAGGGATACATTGTACCCCATACTCATTCACATAGGGTGGGGGGCCAGTATCCGGGGGCCCCCTTATTAAAGGAGGCTCCTGGATTCCTATAAGCCCCCCACCTGCAGACCCCGACAACCAACGGCCAGGGTTGTCGGGAAGAGGCCCTTGTCCTCATCAACATGGGGACAAGGTGCTTTGGGGTGGGGGGGCCGCACGGCCCCCCTTCCCCAAGGCACCCCCCATGTTGAGGGCACGCGGCCTGGTATGGCCCAGGGGGGGGCGCTCGCTTGTCCCCCCCTTTCCTGGCCGGCCGGGTAGCGTGTTCGGACAAGGGTCTGATATGGACCTGGGGGGGACCCCCACGCCGATTTTTTCAGTGTTGGGGTTCCCCTTTAAGTCCATACCAGGTGGTGGGGCCAGCGACGCATCGTTCACGGGCCCTGCCTACCTGGAGACGTGCTCAAAATGAGCAGACTTTCCTCCACGTGTGTGGGCGAGTCCGTTCATTTCAAAAGTACGGCGGATAGTCCGGGGGACTTAGTACGCAGTATTAGTCTGCTGAAAAAGTGCTGTGTGTGGGCAAGTAGCCCGTTCGGAAAGTCCGGCAGACAGTCCGGTGGGAAGTTCGCCAGACTAAGTCCACCAGTTAGTCCGCTACGTGTGTACGCAGCATTAGTCGTTATTATTATTTCCTTCATTGTAGATGCTTCCTGGTCTTTGCAATGTCTGGTAATCACTAGTCTGGTGCTTAGTAAGATGCGGGTCGTTATTGCCCTGGTATCTTTTGGAAGCCAGTCTATACCTGAGGATAGAATAGCCAATCCTGGAGTTTTGGGGAAATGGAGTTTCAATGTTTGTGCAATCATGTCAAATACTTTGTCCCGAAGCTTACGTATTTTTGGACATCCCCAAAATATATGGTATGAAGTACCTAGATTGTTACATTCCCTCCAGCATAGTGGAGAAGCATGAATATCGAATCTAGAAATTCTATATGGGGTTAGATACCAGTGCAATAATATTTTTTTGTGTTATTTCCCATAGATTGATGCATTTAGTGGTGGAATATGTTGTTTGGAGTGCATGTTGCCATTGGTCTGGGGTGTAGAAGGCTCCCAACTCCTGCTCCCAGGCTTCCATGTTGGAGAGCTTAGTCAATGTTAGTTTGTTGTTTAGGGTGTTGTAGAATAGAGAAATTCCTTTGATATTAGTGGAGTGTTTGGTAAGGTGTAGTGTTATTCTCCAAGGTAGTTGGACGGAGAGTGGAGGACTGGTTCGGAGGAAGGGGTTGATCTGGAGGTATCTGTAATATTCAGACTCCCCCAAATTAAATTCAATTTGTAATGCTCTGAACGTTTTCATGGTATTTCCTATCATAAGGTCTGTAATGTGTGTGATTCCTTTTTCTACCCGGTGTATTATGTGGAGATCTGTTATAATTCCAGATAGACTGGTCATAGGAATTGGTAGTGATGATGTAGGGAATTAGTTTTTTTTTGGGTTTCTGTCAGTGTTTTGCATGCCTGGAGTGAAGTTGGAGCCGTGTACGCTGATGAAGTCCTGCCCATAGGGACGTAACGTACGGACGGAGATCACGTGACGTCACCCGCAGTCATTGATCATTTTAACGATCGTATGAGGCTTCGTTATTGTAAGTGTGTTTTTTATGTATATTCATCATTAAAACGTTTTTCTAAGGAGAGCACTATGGCCTGTCTTTCTATCCACATGGTCTGAGGAATTGTGAATACTGCTATATACCGATCCAGTGTGGCTATTCCACGAACGTGTCAGTTCATTTGACTCTGAATGGGAGAAAGCTGTGTTTCGTTTGTGAATTGGTCGGATATTGTCGGAGAGGAGAACAGTGATTGGACGAGTTGATATTTAAGTGCATATGACCCTCTGTAATTTAAAGGGTCCATACGATGAGGTGAGCAGCCAATTTTACCATTGGTGGTGGTCCCCCCCTTGGCACTAAGTCACTTTATGCATGAACTGACTGTATACCACTGAAGATTCCTCACGTGGACTTTTTGACTCAAAAGCTATCTTTGGACTTTTTATTAATTTTAATATGTTAGTAATCATTTTATTTTAGTTAGAGCGCTGTACCATCTGTTTGATATATTTTAAAGAGACAGCTCCGACATCAACCCAGACATGTAATGGAAGGATAAAGCCAGGATGGTGTAATAACATTAATTTTTTTTTTTTTTTTTAATAAAAATAAAATATTAAACTCACATTCCAGTAGTTAATAGCGAACATGTCAGATAAATAGGCAGTGGTATAGTCTTCCCGACGCATTTCGTCCTATGGGACATCATCTGGGGTGAACTACTACCACTGCTGCACTGCCTTATATAGGTTACATACCATAGTACAATGAGGTTCAATTGGAATCAACCCATCTGTGTCACAGGTGTCCACTTCCGGTTTGAAGGAAAATGGCGGCCGGGCGTGCGTTCCACACCTCTATTTCGTAAAGTAAGCTGCGTTCTACCTAGGACACTCATATGGTCGAACCTTGTATTTAAAACTACAAACCTAAATAATGTATCTCAGATCGATATAGCGACCTAGAATATGACAAAAGAGTGATGCGTCCGAAATGTGCCAAACTGCAAGTATATCTAATCTAATTTACGTATCAGGCCTCAAAATAGACCTGTGTAGTAATAACACTACGTCTTTTCCGGTGGGGCCGAAACCGGAAGTAAACAAACGTCACTTCCAGTGCGGCGAAAACGAGACATAAATAGTCAAAACCGGAAATAAACATCGTCATGACATCGCCTCTAATACAGCCGAAACCGGAAGTAGAAAAGCTCCGAAGTGGTAAAAAGGAATCTTAGATACAAAAACATCTTCAGATCTATGGCGTGGAGAGGGCTAAAAATGCCACATCAATATTTAACGCCACGTAACTGAAGGGAATCAATATATGTGGGGATGGGCAAATGTCCATCACTCCCAAAACTCAAAATTTAAACATCCCGTTTCTACATGGTGATTATCCTATGCTGGCTAAACTATAATACTATAGACTTCCTTCTCATTCATTAAAAAATTTGGTTCAATTAAAAAATCTATACTATGTCATAACTAAAATTTTAGATGGACCAAAAAAGTAAAAAAAGGGAATATTGCCCAACATTCCTTTGCTGTTCTCCCTCAAGTGTATATAACAATTCAAGAGGCCATCCATATCAAACCAATACCTTGGCTCATAGGGAATATACCAACTCTCCCTAATATTCCCCCTCCCAGAGAGTCAACATCTTCTAATTATCAGAATCGGGTATTTCAACATCAAGAAGGTATACCATCTGCGTGGAACCGAGGAGAGCCAAGTTTTGTGATGACAGCTATCCATAGAGATATAGCTGTTGCGATCTGTGGACTTGAAATGCGTCTTAAAACTGAATCCACCTGACACAATCCCTATCTCCAGATCTAGGAACTGTATTTTCTCGGTACTCATCTGATGGGTCAATGAAATGCCCCTATCATTGGAATTCAAACCAGAAAAGAATTCCGAGAGTGTTTCAGGGGTACCACCCCATAGGAGGAGGATGTCGTCTAAGTACCGGACCCACAAAATCAATGATGGGCTCTGTTGAGCATAGACGACATCCTCCTCCCATTTGGCCATAAAGAGGTTGGCCAAACTGGGGGCGAACTTGGCCCCCATGGCCACACCCCTTTGCTGTAGATAATATTGGCCGTTAAACCAAAAATAACTGTGACTTGTTGCAAATTCCCACAACTCAATAATATAATCACGTTGACAGGAAACAAGAGACTGCTCCTGATCCAAGAAGTGGCGCACTGCTTCAATGCCCCTCTCTTGTGGTATGCATGTGTACAAGGATGCAACATCGGCAGTAGCAATGATGCACTGCCCATGGACTTGTAACCCTTCTAGTCTCCTAATAGTGTCACCTGTATCTTTGAGATAGGATGGTGTCTTTCTGACTAAAGGCTGGAGATAGAAGTCCACATAGCGGCCTATGTGCAATGTCACTGAATTAATGCCGCTAACAATCGGTCCTTCCAGGGGGGTTAACTAAATTTTTGTGTAAACTGAGGGCAAATAATAAATGGTGGGTATTCGTGGGGGTATGGGAACTAAAAACGCTGTTTCCTTTTTAATCAGAATTTTTTGTTCATGGCCTTTATCTATAAGGTCATTCAATTGTTTCTTGTACACGTTGGTGGGATTGTTAGGCAATTTTCGATATGTACTGGGTTCACTAAGAATATTGGCCATTTCATCCTCATACTTATCTCTGTCGAGAATAACAATGCCACCTCCCTTGTCTGCCGAACGTATGATGACTTGTTTTTGGTCACATAATGACTGCTACGCAATTTTTGGCAGAGAGGAGGGGCAGTGTTTCTTCACCGACAGATTAGCCAAATCTTTGAGTACCAAATCTTTGAAAATTTTTACCGCAGGTGCGGTTGGTACTGGAGGGGAAAAAAGGGAGGGGTTTGATAATCCTGAGTGAACAGTACCTGATGTAGTAGCACGGTAATCTGTTCGATATGGATTAGATATTAAATATGTTTGGATTTTGATTTTGCGTATGTATTTTTGCACATCTATAAAAGTATTACATTTATCTAACTTATTTGGAGGTGCAAATTTGAGACCTTTATCTAGTATAGACATTTCCTCTTATAGTTTAGCCAGCATAGGATAATCACCATGTAGAAACGGGATGTTTAAATTTTGAGTTTTGGGAGTGATGGACGTTTGCCCATCCCCACATATATTGATTCCCTTCAGTTACGTGGCGTTAAATATTGATGTGGCATTTTTAGCCCTCTCCACGCCATAGATCTGAAGATGTTTTTGTATCTAGGATTCCTTTTTACCACTTCGGAGCTTTTCTACTTCCGGTTTAGGCTGTATTAGAGGCGATGTCATGACGATGTTTGACATCTATGCCTCGTTTTCGCCGTACCGGAAGTGACGTTTGTTTACTTCCGGTTTCGGCCCCACCGGAAAAGACGTAGTGTTATTACTACACAGGTCTATTTTGAGGCCTGATACATAAATTAGATTATATATACTTGCGGTTTGGCACATTTCGGACACATCACTCTTTTGTCATATTCTAGGTCGCTATATCGATCTGAGATACATTATTTAGGTTAAATACAAGGTTCGACCATATGAGTGTCCTAGGTGGAACGCAGCTTACTTTACGAAATAGAGGTGTGGAACGCACGCCCGGCCGCCATTTTCCTTCAAACCGGAAGTGGACACCTGTGACACAGATGGGTTGATTCCAATTGAACCTCATTGTACTATGGTATGTAACCTATATAAGGCAGTGCAGCAGTGGTAGTAGTTCACCCCAGATGATGTCCCATAGAACGAAACACGTCGGGAAGACTCTACCACTGCCTATTTTATCTGACATGTTTGCTATTAACTACTGGAATGTGAGTTTGATATTTTATTTTTATTAAAAAAAAAAAATTAAAAACGTTATTACACCATCCTGGCTTTATCCTTCCATTACATGTCTGGGTTGATGTCGGAGCTGTCTCTTTAAAAGCTGTTACCATATATAGTCCAATACAATGAAAGAGCCATCCTTCTTGGGATCCATACAACCATAGAACGCTGAACCAGTGCCTCAGTATTTGAAATTATAAGCGATTTGTGACCCCTTAGATATACGTCTAATCAGGTCATTTTCATCTGGTAAGCCTGCGCTTTTTATGGTGGTGGGATTCGCACCGCGGGGAATTTTTATGATCACATCTGATTTGGATTCCTTTTCTGATTTGGATTTCCTTTTTTTTATCATACTTTGTTGGGACTTATAATTATGCATCCATTATTACAAGATATGGACTCCACTTAATTACTATTTGTGTTTACATTTCACAAAATATTCATGGATATATGAATACACTGTATAGGGTTTCTTACACCCTTTTTAACATATATGTTGTTCACTTTTTTATATTTATGAATTTTCTCTGTTTTCACTTTTCATTTGATTATTGTGGCATCATATATTTAGCGCTTACACTTTATATTTAACATTTCTGTGGCTAAAAAATCCTAGTTTTAGCGTGTTGGCAGCTTTTTCCTATACATTTGGTACTGTGCAGTGTTATTGTGTGTATATACTTCAAGGGTGCCCTGACTGGAAAAATATTGGGAAACACCAACATAGAGGAACTCATCATCAAAGGTACAGTAGTGAAGAGGCCTACACGTTTCTGAGCATGACAAATGAGAGTGAAGAGGAAGTCCCCCATCTGTCAGATTCAGGCTCAGAATACAATCCTGTAGACAGCAGCAGCACCCTGACAGATAGCTCTGATGACGGAGTTGTGGTCCCTGTCAAGGTCAGGCGTACCCGACCCCATTCTTCTGCTGTTGTTGAGGTGCAAGAACTGCAGGGCTCTCGTTTGGAGCAGAGAAGTACTAGTGCCGCTCATCCTTCTGGTGAACTGGCAAGCACCAGCGGTCTAGTACACCCTGGTCGTACATCCAGCACTGCAGTATCACATGGTGACATGGTGAGCCCCATAAGTGAAATTCAAGCTGGTGAGGTGTCAAGCATGATTAGTGTCCCGCAGCCACCAAGAAGAAGACAAACACAGGTCCATCAAGCCCATAGTGCCCATTTGCCAATCCGAATTGGGAGTCCACCACTTTTACAGCATCTGTACTTCCCCCATTCACTGGCCAACCCGGAATTCAGGTGGAAATAGTTGATTTTATGTCACTTTATTTTTATTCTCTGTTTTTCACAGAAGATCTCTATACATCTGTAGTGGACCAATTTGTATGTTGGTCAATTCATCACTGCTAATTCCCATTTGACCCTTGCCAGAGAATGGAAATCAATTACGGTTTCCAAATTTGAGACATTTCTAGGCCTTTCCCTCCTCATGGGCATAGCTAAAAAGAGTGAGTTGCGGTCATATTGTCCACTGACCCAATTCACCATATTCCCGTGTTCTCTGCCTCCATGACCAGGGCACGATACGAGCAGATATTTCGGTTTATGCATTTTAATGATAATGAACTCTGTCGTCCTCGGGGTGACCCTGGATACGATCATCTCTACAAAATGTAGCCCCTCGTAAACCACTTCAACCAATGGTTTGCAGCCTTGTTTACTCCCGATCAAGTTGTCTGCATTGATGAGTCCCTAATTAAGTTTCCTGGCCGATTGTCTTTCAAAGAGTATCTTCCCAGCAAGCGTGGCAGATATGGGGTCAAAATGTATAAGCTCTGTGACAAGGCAACAGGCTATACATGTAGTTTTATGGTTTACGAGGGAAGATATAGTCATGTAGAGCCAGAGAACTGCCCAGATTACATAGGGAGCGCTGGCAAGATTGTGTGGGACTTGATGTCACCCTTATTCGGAAAGGGGTACCATTTGTATGTGGACAATTATTACACGAGCGTGCCACATTTTAGTCACTTGTTTAATCATGGAATTGGCTCATGTGGCACTGTGCGATCTAATCACCAGGGCTTACCCCAGCGGCTTGTGGATTCCCATCTTAGGCTGGGAGAGAGAGCCTGCTTGTGATATAATAATTTGCTTGCTGTGAAGTGGAAGGATAATAAGCCCCTGTACACACGGAAATTCAGATGGAAAAGGTCCGATCGGACCATGTTGTCGGATAATCCGATCATGTGTGGGCTACATCGGACTTTTTCCATCGGAATGTCCGACCAACAAAGTTTGAGAGCAGGATATAAAATTTTCCGACAACATGATCCGATCGGACTTTGTCCGATCAGTTGTAGAGAGTTCCAGTCGAACAAAGTGCCACGCATGCTCAGATCAAATTACGAGACCAAAGCTATTGGCTACTAGCCGCAACATAGTCCTGTCACAACGAAAAAACGTCATCACATTCCGAACGATCGGATTTTCCGACAACTTTGTCAGACCATGTGTATGCAATACCAGTTTCGGACAAAATCGGTCTGAAAAATCTGACGGATTTTGTTGTCGGAATGTCCGACCGTGTGTACAAGGGCTAAGAATGTTTTCGTTCTGTCCTCCCTTCACGCAGACAGGGCGGTCCAAATTCCTACAGCGACTGGTGTTGTGGATAAACCCCTCTGTGTCCACAAAGATAACCTTAATATGGCAATGGTGGACCTCAACGACCAGTTGATAGCACCATACTTAATTGCCCATAAGGCCAGACGCTGGTACAAGAAAGTACCTGTATATTTATTCCAATTGCCTCTGCTGAATGCTTATGTGTTATACAAAGCTTCAGGATGAACTGGATCCTTCTTTAAATTCCAGGAAGAGATCATCAGAGCCCTTCTGTTTCCAGACGGTGCTGTGGCCCAGCTTCCCAAGCCATATGCTGTAAGCCGGCTGCATGAGAGGCATTTTCCTTATGTCCTCCCTGGTACCCCTACCCAACGAGCCCCCCACAGAAAATGTTGTGTCTGTAGAAAGTGTGGATATAGACGTGACACCCGCTATTATTGTCCCTCCTGTCCTGACCATCCTGGTCTTTGCATTGGTGAATGTTTTGAAAGCTATCACACACTACTGGAGTTTTAGCATAGGGTACAGCACTGCACAGACTAGGACACACATTCACAGGGTCTCCAAAGATGCCATTGAACCTAGTACAGAACCCTTACAGCCATTACAGTTACAAAAAAAAGTGTAAAAAAAGTAAAAAAATAAAAATAAAAATGTAAAAAAACACAAAAAAAATTAAATAAAAAAACAAAAAGTAGTTGTCGTTTTATTGTTCTCTCTCTCACACTCTCTCTCTCTCTCTCTCTCTCTTCTCTCTCTATTGTTCTGCTCCTTTTTACTGTATTCTACAATCCAATGTTTTATTGTTATTATTTTTTATCATGTTTGCTTTTCAGGTATGTCATTCTTTCTTAATTTAGTGTTTACTGTGTTTTATTGTTAACCATTTTTTGTATTTAGGTACGTCATTCAGCTGCAGCACGGGTTTATTTATCTTTACAGCAACAACATTTGCTCCCACGATATGTAAAGATGTGACTCCAGCGCTGTAGGAGGTGATTTCACCACCACAGTTAAAAAAAAAGAGCATATATGCTGAAGCATGGGGGCAGGGGTGGAGGAGAGATTTGCTCCTAAATTTAGGGGCAGATTGCCCCCATGCTTCGGCATATATTTTTTTAGGCACAGATTACATTAAAAATTGTTTTATTTTTATTGTATTTGCTTTGCAGTTACTTTCTTTTATTGTTAACCATCATTTTCTTAGCAGGTATGCCATTCAGCTGCAGCACTGATTTATTTATCTAGACAGCAACAGTGTTCCCTCCCACAATACGTAAATCAGCGACTCCAGCACTGTAGGAGGTGATTTCACCACCACAGTTAAAAAAAAAATGGTGAATGTATGCCCATCATTAGAAGTGGGTGGATGAAGGGCGGTATTCTAATGGCGGGCATACCCACCGATCAATCTCTTTTTACAAATGTATGGCCACCAAGGACCAGAAACATACTGGTATGTTGCTGGACTTTGAGCGGTTATACCAGAATGATGCCTGCAGGTATAGGTATCATCTTGGTATCATTCTTTTCAGACAGCAGTCGGCTTTCATGTAAAAGCAATCCTAGCGGCTAATTAGCCTCTAGACTGCTTTTATAAAGCAGTGGGAGAGAACATCCCCCCTCTGTCACGTACCTTGGAGGAGACGGAATTGACGAGGTCGGCCTCTCTTGTATCTTCTGCCCAGGACCCACTGGGAGTGGTTAAGAGGGAACTGAGGTCCATAAGGAACACGAGTGCCTGCTACTGTGGACCCGGAGCTTTGCAGTATAGGAAGCGAACTTGGGCAGGCAGGTGAGCTGTCAGGACAGGATGGTTTGTCTGGTACCAAGGATCAGCTGCACTTATAGGGGAACTCCACAGGAACAGTGGAACTGGAACATGCGGTGTGGTTAGGTCCTTGATAGGCTTACAGCAGAAAGTCGCTGGATCAAGGTAGCAGGCACGGCAGGACAAACAGCAGCGAAAGCAGGGTCTTGTAGGAAGCCAGGTTCGGCAGAAGGCGGGCAACGTGGTACAGGTCAGCAGGCAGAAGCGAGGTCACAAGAATAGCCAGGGTCAGGAGCCAGGGATCAGAGCCAGAACAGGATCCAGAAGCAGGATCAGAGCAAGCCAAGGTTCATCAGGTGGTATCAGGCAGAATAATAGCTGGTGCAGGGTAACAGGAACAACTGAAGTTAAGTCAGCAACCATCAGAGGTCAGAACACTCCTTTAAATAGGCTGTCTTGGGCCAATTTGCGCCATGCCTGCGTGTGCAAGCAATCCGCCGCACACACGCATGTGCATTGATGCGCACAGGCATGTGCGGACGTCCTCGCACATGCGCGCGTGCACGCAAGTGCACAATGGACGGGAGCAACTGGTTCTCTTAAACCCTCCCTCCATCTTTCATGGATTTCTCTGGCTCTTCTGTCCCAACAGGGAACCCGAGAATTCAGCTGGTGGTTCTGCAAGCTGACCGTAGAGCTGATCACAGACCAGAACAGCTCCAATCATCTCTATGGCCTAAGAAACTGGAAGACCCAACCATTTAATGAATTAGGTTTTGCCGGATATAAACTGCGCCATTGGCAAATTGGCAAAGCATTTTATCACACCAATCTTGGTGTGGTCAGATGTTTTGAGGGCTGAGAAAAGATCTAGGGTCTAATAGACCCCATTTAAAAAAAAAGAGTACCTGCAACTACCTATTGCTATCATAGGGAATATTTTTAATCCCTGATATAACAATAAAAATTATAAAAAAAGAAAGGAACAGTTTAAAAATATAATAAAAAAGCAAAAAAAAGAAAAATCACCCTTTCCCCCCCGTCCTTTAGCAATAGACCTCCTCTGTAAATCTAAAATGGTAACCTGTGAAGGCTTTTAAAAATGTATGTAGTTGGTTGCCGCTGCACGTTTGTGCACAATTTAAAAGCGTTGTGTTTGGTATCCATGTACTCGGCATAAGATCACCTTTTTTATTTCATCAAACATTTGGGCAATATATTGTGTTTTAGTGCATTCAAATTAAAAAAAAAAATTGTGTTTTTTTCCAAAAAAATGTGTTTGGAAAATTTCTGCGTAAATACTGTGTGAAAAAAAAAAAATTGCAACACCCATGATTTTAATCTGTAGGACCTTTGCTTTAAGAATATATATATATAATGTTTGAGGGTTCAAAGTAATTTTCTTGCAAAAAAAATTATATTTTTTCATGTAAACAAAAAGTGTCAGAAAGAGCTTTGTCTTCAAGTGGTTAGAAGAGTGGGTGATGTGTGACATAATCTTCTAAATATTGTGCATAAAATGACAATTTAACCGCCCCCATGACTCATTTTTGGAAAGTAGACACCACAAGCTATAAACTGATAGGAATGTTGAGTCCATGGAATATTTTATATTTTGTCACAGTTTTCAGGAAAATTACACTTTCTTTATTTTTTTTTTTGCACAAAGTTGTCACTAAATGATCTATTGCTCAAACATGTCATGGGCAAATGTGGAATGACACCCCAAAATACATTCTGCTGCTTCTCCTGAGTACGGGGATACCACATGTGTGAGACTTTTTTGGAGCCTAGCCACATACAGGACCCCGAAATCCAATCACCACTTTCATGATTTCTAAGGGTGTAAATTTGTGATTTCACTTCCTCACTGACTATCACAGTTTTGGAGGCCCTGAAATGTCAAGATGGCACAACCCCCCCAAATGACCCCATTTTGGAAAGAAGACACTTCAAGCTTTTTGGTAAGAGGCATGTTGAGTCCATGGAATATTTGATATTTTTCCACAAGTTTCGGAAAAAATTACAATTGTTTCTTCTTTTTTACACAAAGTTGTCACAAAATGATATATTGTTCAAACATGCCACAGTTATATGTGAAATTACACCCCAAAATACATTCTGCTGCTTCTCCTGAGTACGGGGATACCACATGTGTGAGACTTTTTGGGAGCCTAGCTGCGTACAGGATCTGAAAAAACCAATCACCGCCTTCAGGATTTCTAAAGGTGTAAAATTCAGATTTTACTCCTCACTACCTATGACAGTTAGGTCCTGAAATGTCCAGATAGCACAACTACTCCAATAAAATACCCCATTTTGGAAAGTAGACACCCCAAGATATTTCCTAAGAGGCATGGTGAGTATTTTGCAGATCTCATTTATTTTTGAAAATGATGAAAGAAAAGAAAATGTTTTATTTTTTATTTTTTAAATTTTCAAAACTTTGTGACAAAAATCAAGATCTTCAAAATACTCAATATTCCCCTGAGCAGATAGCTTTGGGTGTCTACTTTCCAAAATTTGGTAATTTGGGGGTGGGGGTTGTGTTATCTCGGCATTTCATGGCATCCGAAACTGTGATAGGTAGTGAGGAGTGAAATCACAAATTTACACCCTTAGAAATCCTGAAGGCGCTGATTGGTTTTTGGGGTCCAGTACGCGGCTAGGCTCCCAAAAAGTCCTACACATGAGGTATCCCCATACTCAGGAAAAGCAGCAGAATGTATTTTGGGGTATAATTCCACATATAACCATGTCATGTGTGAACAATATATAATTTAGTGGCAACTTGGTGTATTTTTTTTTCATTATTCAATAACTTGTGACAAAAAAATAAAATATTCAATGGGCTCAACATGCCCCTCAGCAATTTCCTTGGGGTGTCTACTTTCCAAAATGGGGTCATTTGGGGGGGGGGGGGGGGGGGGTTGTACTGCCCTGCCATTTTAGCACCTCAAGAAATGAGATAGGCAGTCATACATAAAACCTACATAAATTCCAGAAAATGTTCCCTAGTTTGTAGACGCTATAACTTTTGTGCAAACCAATAAATATACGATTATTGACATTTTTTTTTTTTTTTACCAAAGACACGTGGCTGAATACATTTTGGCCTCAATGTATGACTAAAATTGAGTTTATTAAAAAAAAATTCTAACAAAAGGTAGAAAATATCATTTTCTTTTCAAAATTTTTGGTCTTTTTCCATTTATTTTGCAAAAATATAAAAATCGTGGAGGCAATAAAATACCTTTAAATGAAGGCTCTATTTGTGGGAAAAAAAGGATGCAAATTTTGTTTGGGTAGAACATTGCATGACCGCACAATTACCAGTTAAAGCAGCGCAGTACCAAATTGTAAAAAGTGCTCCTGTCATTGAGCATCCAAATCCTCCGGGGCTGAAGTGGTTAATGTCGGCAATTGTTTGTTTATAGTGATGGACGAACTTCTGACGGGACGTTTCGCGAACGCGGACCGCGAACGTGGCCGATAGTTTGCGAACCGGAACGTTCGCGGCGGGCCCCATTGACTTCAATGGGAGGCGAACTTTGCAAACCTACAGGTCAAATTTGCAGCCACAAAATAATTAATAGCTGTGCAAACATAGTCCCACCACATGGCCAATGACATAACACATGTATGAGGTGAATTTGGGATCGACAACTACAAGCATTCTTTTTTTATATGGGAAATTGTTGTGACAATTCAGGACTGTGGAGCGCATGAAGGCAATGGAGGAGAGGGAAGGTCAGGGACCAGGGTAGGCAAAGAAGAGGGTGCAGGAGATGATCACCAGCAGCGTGACATACAGCAATGACACCTGCACCGTGATAGAGTCATCTGACAGCAGCACCATGATAGAGAGCACTGACATCAGCAGCGTGACATAAAGCACTAACACTAGCACTATGATATACATCACTGACAGCAGCACCGTGATAGAGAGCACTGACATCAGCAGTGTGACATACAGCAATGACACCTGCACCGTGATAGAGTCATCTGACACCAGCACCCTGATAGAGAGCACTGACATCAGCAGCGTCACATAAAGCACTAACACCAGCACCATGATATACAGCACTGACAGCAGAACCGTGATAGAGAGCACTGACATCAGCAGCGTGACATACAGCAATGAAACCTGCACCGTGATAGAGTCATCTGACAACTGCACCCTGATAGAGAGCACTGACATCAGCAGCGTGACATAAAGCACTAACACCAGCACCGTGATATACAGCACTGACAGCAGCACCGTGATAGAGAGTACTGACATCAGCAGCGTGACATACAGCAATGACACCTGCACCGTGATAGAGAGCCCTGACATCAGCAGCGTGACATACAGCAATGACACCTGCACTGTGATAGAGTCATCTGACACCAGCACCGTGATAGAGAGCACTGACATCAGCAGCGTGACATAAAGCACTAACACCAGCACCGTGATATACAGCACTGACAGCAGCACCGTAAGCAGCCCCAGGAGGAAGTCAGCATAGCACAGGGATGGTGGGAGCCCCTCATAATGAGCATAGCACAGGGATGGTGGGAGCCCCTCATAATGAGCATAGCACAGGGATGGTGGGAGCCCCTCATAATGAGCATAGCACAGGGATGGTGGGAGCCCCTCATAATATGCACAGCAGAGGTACAGCCCCAGGAGGAAGTCAGCATAGCACAGGGATGGTGGGAGCCCCTCATAATAAGCAGCCCCAGGAGGATGTCAGCATAGCACAGGGATGGTGGGAGCCCCTCATAATAAGCAGCCCCAGGAGGATGTCAGCATAGCACAAGGATGGTGGGAGCCCCTCATAATAAGCAGCCCCAGGAGGAAGTCAGCACAGTACAGGGATGGTGGGAGCCCCTCATAATAAGCATAGCACAGGGATGGCGGGAGCCCCTCATAATATGCACAGCAGAGGTACAGCCCCAGGAGGAAGTCAGCACAGCACAGGGATGGTGGGAGCCCCTCATAATAAGCAGCCCCAGGAGGAAGTCAGCACAGCACAGGGATGGTGGGAGCCCCTCATAATAAGCAGCCCCAGTAGAAATATGACACCGCTCAACCTCTTCAAACAGGAGGGTACGGGCATATAGTACGGTGTGCTTTTTTTGGACAAGGAAGTGAGCCAAATGAAGAAAGAAGGTCTGTGTGCTCGATTTAAAAAATTGTTTATAGACATATACATGGTCTACTGGTCACATGTTGTATTCCTCAGAGATCCATGCCTCATTCATTTTTAGAAATGTGAGGTAGTTAACATTGTCGTGAGCTAGGCGAGTACGCTTATCGGTCACGATCCCCCCTGCTGCGCTGAACGTCCTTTCGGACAGGACACTGGGCGAGGGGCAAGCCAACAGTTCGATTGCAAATTGGGCAAGCTCTGGCCAGAGGTCAAGCCTGCCCACCCAGTAGTCCAGGGGTTCATCACTCCTCAGAGCGTCCACATCGGCCGTTAACCCAATGTAGTCGGACACCTGGCGGTCTAGGCGTTCCCTGATGCTGGATCCGGATGACACCTGTCGATGGGTCAGCTGAAAGAATGACCTCATATCCGAAGTCACCAACACATCTTCAAACCGGCCTCTTCTTGCAGGCGCTGTTGGATTGGTACCCGCAACTCCTTCTCTGGGAATGGGAATTGCTCCTCTGCCAGCGCACGCAAAAGCAGAATGCAGCATTTCTCGAAGCAAGGCCTGGAAGTGCTCCATTCTGACAGCCCTCTGTGACGGCGGTAACATTTCTGCTATTTTGTGTTTGTACCGGGGGTCTAAGTACGTTGCCATCCTGCCATCCAGTACTGGTCCTTGACCCTTATGCTTTTTATACGGGTGTCCCTATTAAAACACTGGAGCATGAAGGCCCCCATTTGCACTAAACTGGAAGCGGTGTGGTGGCCTGGCTCCTGCTCATCATCCAGGATAATGTCAGCCAGGATAACCTCAACCCTATATATTGTGGACCTATAACAGTCCTTAAGGAATAGCAGACTGTACCTCACTCAACCCTATGTGCTGTAGCACCCTACACCAGGTTACCAGTCCTTATAAGGACCTTTGTGGAACAAGTAGGTTGTGTGTGACTGATTAGCAGACTGTACGTCAGTCCCTATACTAATGAAGGACTGCTGCAGTATAGGGCAGCGGTCAGCAGTAGTGCACCTCAACCCTATGTATTGTGGACCCATACCAGTCCTTATAGAATAGCAGACTGTACCTCACTCAACCCTATGTACTGTAGCACCCTACACCAGGTTACCAGTCCATATAAGGACCTTTGTGGAACAAGTAGGTTGTGTGTGACTGATTAGCAGACTGTACATCAGTCCCTATACTGATGAAGGACTGCTGCAGTATAGGGCAGCGGTCAGCAGAAGTGCACCTCAACCCTATGTATTGTGGACCTATACCAGTCCTTATAGAATAGCAGACTGTACCTCACTCAACCCTATGTACTGTAGTACCCTATACCTTACCAGTCCTTATTATGACCTTTGTGGAACAAGTAGGTTGTGTGTGACTGATTAGCCGACTGTACATCAGTCCCTGTACTGATGAAGGACTGTTGCAGTATAGGGCAGCGGTCAGCAGTAGTGCACCTCAACCCTATGTATTGTGGACCTATACCAGTCCTTACAGAATAGCAGACTGTACCTCACTCAACCCTATGTACTGTAGCACCCTACACCAGGTTACCAGTCCTTATAAGGACATTTGTGGAACTAATAGGTTGAGTGTGACTGATTAGCAGACTGTACGTTAGTCCCTATACTGATGAAGGACTGCTGCAGTATAAGGCAGCGGTCAGCAGTAGTGCACCTCAACCCTATGTATTGTGGACCTATACCAGTCCTTATAGAATAGCAGACTGTACCTCACTCAACCCTATGTACTGTAGCACCCTACACCAGGTTACCAGTCCTTATAAGGACCTTTGTGGAACAAGTAGGTTGTGTGTGAGTGATTAGCAGACTGTACGTCAGTCACTATACTGATGAAGGACTGCTGCAGTATAGGGCAGCGGTCAGCAGTAGTGCACCTCAACTCTATGTATTGTGGACCGATACCAGTCCTTATAGAATAGCAGACTGTACCTCACTCAACCCTATGTACTATAGCACCCTACACCAGGTTATTACCAATCCTTATAAGGACCTTTGTGGAACAATTAGGTTGTGTGTGAGTGATTAGCAGACTGCAGTAGAAGGGCAGCAGTCAAGTATAATATTCTTTCTATATTTGGAAGAAATAATATTATACGTGTACAAGCCTATTACCATACCAGTCCTGAAAAGAACCTTGGTGGACCTAATATAGTAACAGCTACTGATTGTGCTGTAATGTCTCAATTGGCTGTCCTGTACCCCATGATGGATGTGTCATCAGGTCAAAGTTCTTTTACACAGAAAACACGGAAGTCTGCCGGGCGAACGGCGGCAATAGTCCACCGATCGGGCGGCCCGCGAACAGCCAAAAAATCGCTGCAAAACGACGGCCGGGCGAACCGTTCGGCCATCACTATTTGTTTATATTCTGCGGTCAGTGTCCAGCTGGCAGCATATGAGTTCTGGTTGTAAAGGACGCCGTGGTCAGCTTGCCGGCCCGTTACTTAACAACCATCTATTCTTTACACAGAATTCAGGGCAGTCAATCAATTTTCGACCAATTTGAATTCTAATCGATCCAAAAATTTGGAATTTGTGTGAAAATTTATAAATTAAACTAATCAAATTCCAAAAGCGAATAGCAAAACAAAACCAGTAACGTACCATTTTTCTGCTCTGCACTTGCTTAGACCTTATTATCACTTCCCCGATACTCAGAACTGGAGCCAACGTGGCAGTAGGTCTCATCTGCAGGAACATTGGTGCCAATTGGTTGATCCTGCCTTATGTCACCCCCCTCTATGCTCCCATTGGTCTCCTCCCCAACCTCGATGTTCATTAATTGCTGTGCATCCTCATGGAGCAAGTGACTGACACTGTGCTGAAATATCTCAGATGACTTCTCCATGCCAATTGGTGGGGCAATGACAGGAGTATCTGTGGGTGAGGAGGAAGAACAGGGAGCTTTAGCAGCTACTGATGACTTCAATCTATTCTGTTCCTGGAAGACAGAGGAGGAGGAGGATGAAGACTTGATTAGACTCCACGGTCTTCTCTTCAGCTCATGGGGCGTGTCCTAATCTGACATAGAAAGGTTTCTAAGTCAACAGAGAGCTGAGCTCAGCCTCACCCGGTGTAGGAGGATGTCACCCCTCCCCCATCCACATTCCTCTCCGGTGTCAGAGACTTTCAGTTTAGTTTCTCTTCTGCTGTCAGCGATGGCGTCTGGTGATCTGAGAGCTGAGTTGGAATGTTCCGTCTGTCTGAACATTTATACGGATCCTGTAACCCTGAGATGTGGTCACAACTTCTGCCGGGTCTGTATTGATGGTGTGCTGGATACACAGGAGGGGTCTGGAGGATATTCCTGTCCTGAATGTAGAGAGAAGTTTCCGGATCGGCCTGCACTGCAGAAGAACATGAAACTACGTAACATAGCAGAGACTTTCCTGTCTACTCATCAAGATCAAGAGGAGTCCGGGGTCTTCTGTACTTACTGTGTGGACTCTCCTGTACCTGCTGTTAGATCCTGTCTGCTCTGTGAGGTTTCTCTGTGTGATAAACACCTGAGAGTCCACAAAAAGTCCCCAGAACACGTCTTATGTGACCCCACCTTGTCCATGGAGAGCAGGAAATGCTCCGTCCATAAGGAAGTTTTGAAGTATTTCTGCACTGAGGATGGTAGCTGTGTCTGTATGTCTTGTTATGTGATTGGAGGACATAAAGGACATGAGATGAAGTCACTGGATGAGGCTTCTGAGAAGAAGAAGAAGACACTGAGGAATGTTCTGCAGAAACTTCTGACAAAGAGAGAGAAGACGGAGGAAAAAGTCCAGAGTCTGCAGGAACACCGGAGGAAAGTAGAAGAAGAAGCCGCTGGTGACACCAAGAGAGTCACTGCCCTGTTTAGAGATCTCAGGTAGACATGTGCACTGACAAAAAATTAATTTGTTTTCTTCTCATTCTTTTTTGCTTTTTTTGGAAATTAGGAAATTATAAAATCCGGAAATTCAGAAATCCGAAAATTTGGATTTTCAAATTTCCAAATTTCCAAATTTCGAAATTCACATTTCTGAATTTCGAAATTCAAATTTCGAAATTTCGAAATTCAAATTTCCGAATATTCGAATTTTCCAACACCTGCATTTTCCAATTTCCAAATTTTCCAATTTCTGAATTTTGAGTTTTCCAATTACCAAATTTTTGGAATTCAAAAATTAGAAAATCCAAAAATTTGAAAATATGAAAAAAATCAAAAAAATCTGTAAAATTCGAAATAATAACTAAGCATTAAATTATAGGTATTAGAATTTATTTTCAAATTTTGCTGTTAGTGAATGTAACAAATACAATTGTATCTGGAGTTATGAATTATCCGAATTTAAAACAAATGGAATGGAACAAATTAATAATAAAAAGGTTTTGTTATTATTATTGTTATTTATTATCATTAGATCATTACTTTCCTTTTGTTTAGATTCGTTATTTCAGATAATTTGTAACTTTGGATAAATTCATATTCATTACGTTCACTAATATCCAAATTTGAAAGAAAATTCCAATACTTATAATTTAATATTTATTATTGTTTCATTTTTATTTCAGATTTACGGGTTTTCAAACTTTCAAATTTACACATTTTTGAATTTTCAGATTTTCATTCTTATTTTTGAATTTTCAAATTTACACATTTTTGAATTTTCAGATTTTCTTTCTTATTCTTGAATTTTCAAATTTACAAATTTTCAAATTTTCTGATTTTAATTTTTATTTTTGAATATTCAAATTTACAAATTTTTGACTTTTCAGATTTTCTTATTTTTGAATTTTCAGATTTACACAATTTTCAGATTTCATTCTTATTCTTGAATTTTCAAATTTACAAATTTTAGAATTTTCAAATTTACAAATTTTAGAATTTTCAAATTTACAAATTTTAGAATTTTCAAATTTACTAATTTTTGAATTTTCAAATTTATGAAATATAGAATTTTTGAATTTCCAAATTTAACATTTTCAAATTTCTTAATTTAGAATTTTTGAATTTCTGAATTTTCCGAAAATTCGAATTTCTGAATTTTGCTAAATTTTGAATTTCCAAATTCGAATTTTGAAATCGAAATTTTCCGAGATCTCACTTTTCCAAAATTTTGAATTTCTGAAATTTTGAATTTTCCCATTTCTGAATTCCAAATTTCCAAAAATTAAAAAATTAAAAAATTTGGAAATTCAAAACTCGGAAATTCGGAAACTTGGAAATTCTAAATTTCAGAAACTCAGAAATGCAAAAGTTTTGGAAAATTGGAAACTTCAGAATTTACAAATTTTTCAAAATTCGTTAAAAAAACTAATTCAGAATTAAATGAATTGCACATGTGTAATCTCAGGAGACGTCTGGAAGACCTGGAGAAGAGAGTCCTGAGGGACATCTCCGGGAGGGCAGAGCGGATCTCCATCTCCATCCGGGATCTGGAAATAAAGAAGGAGGAGCTGTCCAGGAAGTTGCGTCACATTGAGGAGCTGTGTAACGTGACGGATCCACTGACTGTCTTACAGGAATCAGACACAGGTGACTTGTGTGATACTGAGGATGGAGATAATGAGGACAGAGAGAGACATGAGGAGCTCCTCCATGATGGAGGGGGTCTGGATGTGGCGGGGGTCTTACACACAGGTTTATCTGATATAATAACAGAGGTAAATGTATACTTCCCTATACAGGGGGCTGCAGACATATTACTGGATGGAAACACAGCTCATAATATTCTACAGATATCAGATGACAGGTCACAGGAAAACTGTATCCAGGTCAGATAGAAACCAGAATCGCCCAAAAACACCAGAGAGATTCCAGGATTATTATCAGGTGTTGAGCAGTCGGAGTTTCTCCTCAGGGAGACATTACTGGGAAGTGGATGTCGGGGGGTCAGATGGATGGAGAGTCGGGATGTGTTACCCCAGTATAGAGAGGAGAGGGGGGGAGTCAGTGATTGGAGATAATAATAAGTCCTGGGGATTGGTCAGGTATAATAATAATCAGTATAAGGTGAGACATGACAGTAAAGATATCCCCTTACCCACCAATCCCTCCAGTAACAGAGTCAGGATATATCTGGATTATGAGGCCGGGCGGATCTCCTTTTATGATCTGTGTGACCCGATCCGACACCTCCACACCTTCACCACCACCTTCACTGAGCCCCTCCATGCTGTGATATGGGTAGTGAGAGGTTGTATAAAGATATGTGGGGGGAGGCGGGAGGTGTGAGAACTCCGCCCACAGTCTGGTGACATCACAGTGACAGGTGGTGGGATTGGTTCATTGATCAGCCAATGATTGGAGGAAGTGGTGGCTCCTGGGAGAAGTCTGAGGGCCTCCTTCTGAAAATACTAGTTCCCTGGCTGTGTGTAATGTAAGAACTTATAAAGTGGTAGTAAAGACAAAATATAAAATGACGGATATGACGGCGTCTGTCACTGACATGAACACAGCAGTCTTTGTTTTTCGGAGTCCTCCTGGAATTTTCTTCTTTTACCTGTTGGTTCTGCTGTTATTTCCCAACTTCCTATAACAGACCAATCTGTCCAGCAAAAGTGGCAGTTAGAGGGTTGGGACAAACCATTCACCACTGACAGGGGTGCTTACAATGTTCAGCTTTTATTCATTGATGTAAAACATTTATCCCAAATGGAGACACAAATGTTGGTGTAACGGCTTATAAAGTGTTATCTGGAGTTCTCCTTTAATTTATTAGTCACTTATGTAAAGTCCATCTAAATCTACTAGTCCGTCCAACACCCCTCTCTCCAGACAAGGCTGCTGTCCAAGGAGGTCTCCACTGCCCCTCCATAGATAGAGGAGCCGCCCTAAGACAGGAAGTGTGTTACTGGCAGGATCACCAGGGGAAAATAAAGGTAAAAACAGAAAAGGAATGCAGCCACCACATCTAAGGATTGGTAAGCTCCAATAATTGTCATTTCTGTTTTTGGGATTTATTACCCCTTTAAGTCTCCGACCCGGAACAAGCATGGGGGGAATAAGAATCAGAAAAGAGTCAGAATTCCTTATCTCTATACTTGTTCCGGGTCACAGACTGAGACAGTAATGAAGGCAAAGCATCAGCATGACAGCCAGGGAACTAGCATTCTCACAAGGAGAGTAACGGTAGAAATGGCGGCCCCCATGATTCTCTCATGACAGGGGCCCTTTAACCCTTTCTCTTCCACAACCGTTTTAGCATTATTTTGTACACATGTTTAACCTCTTGCTGCCCGTCGGCCGTCATATGACAGCTGGGGGCGGCGTGGCTCTCGTTCTGGGTGGACGTCATATGATGGCCTCCCAGAATGACCGATCTCATGCGCCCGTTGGGGTGCGCATCACGGTGATCGGTGGTGCGGTGTATCAGTCTAGCACACCGTCACACCAATCTTGGTAAAGAGCCCCTGATTATAATTTGTTTTTTATTAGTAATGGCGGTGAATCTGCGATTTTTTTATCATGACTGTGACATTGCGGCGGACACATCGGAAACTTTTGACACCATTTTGGGACCATTGACATTTATACAGTGATCAGTGCTATAAAAATGCGCGCACCCGCTTGCCGCCGGTGACGCAGTGACATACGGTTACGTCGTTTTGCGCACCCGTGCCCCTTTGACGACATATATCGGTGTGAGCCGGTCGGCAAGTGGTTAAAATTGTGTGCGCCCCTGAAATGACAACAATCTTTGGTGCGCTTTATTTTCATAGATGACACTTTACAAGCCCCTACAGGTCATCAGTTTAGAGATAACTGTGAGTAATGGGCTGAGAATTTCTTCTCTCACTCCGGTGTGTGTGGTGATATGTAATGTGCAGTGCAAGCAATGGCCTTGTGTGTAGGTGTCCCTGAAACATGCATTTACATTCATACGTGTATTGGGGGGTGGGGCACTCAAAAATGTTGGGGTGGGGGGGACTTTAGGGGCAATTTATGTGTAATATCATCGCTCTCAACTGTCCCTGATTTGGAGCAAAGTCCCTCTGTCCCTCTTTCCTCCTCATCTGTCCCTCATTTTGGTCTGATCTATATAGATGTATATAAAATGCACTTTTTATCTATCAAAAAAGTGTTTCCCACTTTCATCCAATTTCTAAATTGCTACATTTGTAAATGTTAAAAGCCAATATAAAGGAAGAGTCGTGGTAAAGAAATCCCTTGTGGATTTAATTAACATTTTTTTGGGTTATTTCTCCTTTAACGGGGTGTGACAGGGGGCGTGTCCTATGCCTACATACATTTGCTGGTAGGTGTCCCTCATTCCCATCTTATAATGTTGGTCAGTATAGTAATATCTTTACATTTCTAATTTACTAAACTTTTTTTTTCGTCACATGGAGACAATGTGATGCTTTTTTGGGTAACTGGTTCTCCTTAACCACTTGCCGACCGTCTGCCGTCATTATACGGCGGCAGAATGACTCCCCTGCGTAAATCGATGTAGCTGTATGGCGGGTGCTTTAAGGGGTACAGGGAGCACGCGCACACCCGACGCGTCACTTAGGAGCCGATGCATGTGCTCGGTGCCCGCAATGTCCACTGGCCAGCCGAGATCACACCTGACAGAGCCAGGACGGGGATTTGTGTGTGTAAATACATATATCTGTGTTCTGTAAGGGGTGAGGAGACAGATCTTGTGTTCCTAATGCTTAGGAACAGCGATCTCTCTCCTTCCCCAGTCAGTCCGATCCCCCCCACAGTAAGAAACACCTCCCAGGGAACATGTTTAACCCCTTGATTACCCCTTAGTGTTAACCCATTCCATGCTGGTGACATTAATACAGTAATCAGTGCATTTTTATAGCACTGATCGCTGTATAAATGTCAATGGTCTTAAAATAGTGTCAAAATTGTCCGATCTGTTTGCCGCAATTTCGCCATTCCACTAAAAATCGCTGATCACCGCCATTACTAGTAAAAAAATAATAATAATAATAAAAATGCCATAAATCTATCCCCTATTTTGTAGATGTGATAACTTTTGTGCAAACCGATCAATATATGCTTATTGTGATTTTTATAATTTTTTTTTTTTACCAAAAATATGTAGAAGATATATATCGGCCTAAACTGATGGGGAAATATATAAAAAAATATAGAAAAGCAAAAAAAAAAAAAAATTTTTTTTTCTAAATTGTTGTTCTTCTTTTGTTTATAGCGCAAAAAAATTTAAAAAAAATGCAGAGGTGATCAAATACCACCAATAGAAAGCTCTATTTGTGGGGGGAAAAAAAGAACATACATTTTGTTTGGGTACAACGTCACACGTATCCCTCAATTGTCAGTTAAAGTGTTGCAGTGTCGTATCGCAAAAAAATGGCCTGGTCAGGAAGGGGGTAAATCCTTCCGGGGCTGAAGTGGTTAATGAGACATCAGAGGTATAAAAGACCCCTGACGTCCCACCTCTTCCATATTGAAGCTAATGGAGCACAGATCGCAGTCCCCGGCCATACCGGCTGGTGAAAGTGCCAGCAATACCCAGAAGTGACATTTTATACATCACTTCCGGGTCATTAGCCGGAAGAGGAGATCAGAGAATGGACATTTACTGATCTCCATTCCCCCTACTTGGTGGCCCCACCATGCCGGTCACAGGACCACCGATGAGCCAAGGAAATGGGCGGGAGCACACCCAGGGAGGACCGCACTTTGTGGGTGGGTGGAAGTGATTGTGGTGCCACCACCTGATTGCTTCCATATGACAGCTGTACTATGTATGGTGGTGGTAATGGGAAAATAATTACATATAATAAATGTCATTCATAAACTGCCAGGTGTGTCTGGATTCCAGGGACAGTCCCGGGATTTGGAGGTTTGTCCCTGGAAATGTTGCAGATTTTAATATTTTTTATATAATTTCTCTATTATGATTTGTATTACAGAGTCAGTTCACCTTCATGGTAATAAAAATCGGTGACGGGGATTTTATTAAACAAAATATATAGTGCAGTGCAACCAAAAACTCATAAATCAAGTCCAAATATTGACAAAATTCCACCGCAGTGCAACTTTCAGTGACAGTTCATTGATATCCGGTGACTTCAGACTCTCGCTGGAATGTCTGATATATTTTGTTTATTATCGATGATGTGGAAATATTGAGCTTCATATTTATATCAAGAGGCTTCAAGGGAACCATTGTGAGGACTTTATAATTAAATGACCATCCCCCGTTAGATGGGTATATATATATATATATGATGAGATTTGGGTCCGGCTCACAAGACTTCTTCATGTTTCTCAAAAGCCGTTTGATGTCTTCAATAGTCGGGTGATAACTAAGTCCCCCGATTGTTTATAGAGATGGACATATCAGAGGAACTGGTTATACTCGGATCAAAGAGGGTTTCTTACCCAACAACCAGAAACATGGTAGACAGAGAGGCACCGAAGAGAGTCTAATGCTTATGTGAGAAGCATGATAGCCGACTAGGCTTCAGGTACAGCCAATCAGAATTTGATGCAGCTCTGAACCAATGAAAGTAGTCCATTTGTGTAATTGGTGGGGGAGGGTAGAGAGGGAACATAAAAATCAAAGCTCCCATTGATGGGCCTCTCTTAGCCTCATGGTCTCCACAAGCATGGTCACGTAAGATCTGTCTGTGGAACGTATCCGTATTATCTTATTTCTCTTTTCTTTTTTCTCTCCTAGGATTTGCCTTAATACACTGATAGCATTTATATGTTCATTGTAACAATATATCCTTTTTGTATTAATTATCTTTGTCCACTAGCAACATTGTATGTGTAACATCACTACGTTATATTTGGTGATATCTGATTATTCTAATGTTTCTTTTCTCTATAAATAAATTGATTGTTATTCTTTCCGCACAGTTATCATTCGTTATTAATTCTATCAGTAATAGCTGCAACCGCATTGGTTGATTCTTATATAGACAAAAGGGTTTAATCATTTATTTTATTTTCACAATCACATTGTTTATTGCGCTGATTATATATATATTTTTCACAATTACAGTTATTTTATTCCTCCTTTTCCTGTTTCTATCCATGTTGGCAACTTTCAGTCCTGGAAATCAGTGGCAGCTGGTGCTCAAATTATTTTTGGGGAGGGTGCAATTAAAAAAAAAAAAACATCAATTGCAGCCATTGTGGCCATAAAACGCTGCAACTGAGCCCATCAAATGCTGCCACTGTGTCTTCAAACGCTGCCACCGTACCGATCAAATGCAGCTACTGTGCCAAACACTGCCACTTTGCCCAACACTGCCAGTGTGCCCATCAAACAATATTTGAGGAATAATGAGGTGGTCTCACTTCCTGGTAAAGCAGAACTCCGGGCTGTATTCATGTATACAGAGCCGCCTTCATTTCTCTCTTCTATCTGCCCGGAGTTCAGCTTTACATTAGAGAAGACACCCCGACATTCTCCTCCTCATTGCTTTCCTAAGATTTTGTTACATTTTTTTCTCTGAATGTTTTTTCCTAAAGTCTTCATTTATATAGAGAAATGTTCTTTTATCATATAGTGATAGGAAGTGATGAGGATTTAGGCCTCGTTCACACTTGTGTGACTTGTCATGTGACTTTGGACCCCAAAGTCGCACAAGTCGCTCCCCATGTTTCCCTATGAGTACTGATCATATCTGTGCGACTTCAAAGTAGTTCCTGCACTACTTTGGTCCAACTTTCATGTATAGACCTCAATGTAAACCCTCAAAAGTCGCATGAAAGTCACACCTGCATAATATAGAATCCATTTTGATGTGACTCTGGATAAGTGTGATAAGTGCAGAACAGAAAGATTTGTTAGGTTTCTTTATTTTCTAATGAATTACAAATTTTCAAATCGATTGCAATTCTAATTCTATGTGAAGAATAGATGGTTGTTAAGGAGTGGGTCGGGAAGACGGCTGCAGCGTCCTTAGCAACTGATAATTCATCAGCTGTCAGCGGGATTCCCCACTGGCAGCTGAATGAGAAAAAAAGAATGCTGGCAATAAAAAAAAAGGCTTGGAGTCCCCCCAATGAATGCTTTGTCTCTCGTGTCTGGTATGGATTTGAAAGGGAACCCCATGCAAAAAATGTAGATAAAATGGCATTGGATCCCCCCCAATCCATACCAGACCCTTATCCGAGCATGCAGCCCAGCAGGTCAGGAAAGGGGGGACAAGCGAGTGCCCCCCCTGAACCATGCCAGTCCACATGCAATTAACATGGGGGGTGCTTCCCAAAGCACCTTGTCTCCATGTTGATGGGGACAAAGGCCTCTTTCCCACAACCCTGGGTGGTGATTGTGGGGGTCTGCAGGCGGGGAGCTTATCAGAATCTTAAAGGACCCTTGAACAAGAGGACCCCCAGATCCCTCCCCCCCATGTGAATCAGTATGGGGTACATTATAGCCCTGCATATACATCAAAAAAGTGCAAAAATTGAGTAAAGACACTACACCAGATTTTGAGATTTCATTTATTAAAAATTAAAAAACAATGTCCCCAGGTGTAGATCCATTGTCAATCATGCCGCCCGCCGCCTCCACCCCCGGATCTGAAAAAAGAAAAAAAAATCTCCGGCCCTGACAAACACTCCTGCCGTCTGCCAGCTTTGTTATGTGACAAATACCTAAAGGGCATGGAACGGCCCCCTTTTGACTTCACTGACCCAGCATGCCCTTGGTTAAAAACGTCATAAGGGGCGGTGCCACCCAGAGATGTCACCAGGTGGCCCCGCCCTTTAGTTATTTAAGAACTGACACACGGCGGATCAGGCAGATGATGGGAGCCTTCATCGGGGCGGAGGGACTTTTTTCTTCTTTTTTTGGGTTGGCAATGCGGCGGGATGCGTGATGGATTTACCTTTTTCACTCTGTTGGCATGGATCCAGGACTGGCAATTTTCCACTAGGATGGATGTTCTGGTCACTGCAACCACTGTGGTAGGAGGTCCAAAGGGATACTCTTGCTTCTTACTTCTGTTCAGCTATTGGACCACCTCGGTGTCTCCCACCTTGAAGAGGTGAGTAGCTTCTTGTGAAGAAATAGAAGAAGTGCGAGCAACATTTCTCTCAACTGTATCCAATGTTTCAACCAATTTCCTTACATATTCTTCTTGTATTAAGTCTAAATCTTCCTTTTCTATCATTAAAGGTGCCCTGGCCCATGGGGTGGGGAAAGGTCGACCCATCAAGACTTCAGAAGGTGAATACCCTGTTGTCTTGGAAGGGTCATTCTTATTTCTGCCAGGACTGCTGGGAGGACCTTCTTCCAGTTGGCAAAGGTTCCTCCTGTGGCCTTTCTTATTTTGTCTTTTAATTGTTCTGTTTATTCTTTCTATTATCCCTGAGGGAATTTGAAACTTCCATTCTATCTTGAGAGTTTTTACCAAGTCCTGGCAGACCCTTGATACAAATGTAGGTCCATTGTCTGAGTTTATTTGAAGTGGGCATCCCCATCGAGGAATGATTTCCTGAATGAGGATCCTCACTACTGTTTGTGCATCTTCTTTTGTGTTTACAAAAAGTTCAACTCATCTTGAGAACGTGTTCACAATTACCAAAAGATATTCCTGTCTTTTGCCTAGTTTGGGAATGTGTGTGCAGGGCTGGACTGGGACCGAAATTTGGCCCTGGACTTCATCCAGACCGGCCCAGATACATTTTGAATGTCCCATCAGCAGCCCCCTTACAACAGAGTGTGCCATCACCAGCCCCCTTACAACAGAGTGTCCCATCACCAGCCCCCTTACATCAGAGTGTCCCATCACCAGCCCCCTTACAACAGAGTGTCCCATCACCAGCCCCCTTACATCAGAGTGTCCCATCACCAGCCCCCTTACATCAGAGTGTCCCATCACCAGCCCCCTTACAACAGTGTCCCATCACCAGCCCCTCTACATCAGAGTGTCCCATCACCAGCCCCCTTACAACATAGTGTCCCATCACCAGCCCCTCTACATCAGAGTGTCCCATCACCAGCCCCCTTACAACAGAGTGTCCCATCACCAGCCCCCTTACAACAGAGTGTCCCATAACCAGCCCCTCTACATCAGAGTGTCCCATCACCAGTCCCCTTACATCAGAGTTTCCCATGACCAGCCCCCTTTCAACAGTGTCCCATCACCAGCCCCCTTACAATAGAGTGTCCCATCACCAGCCCCCTTACAACAGAGTGTCCCGTCACCAGCCCCTCTACATCAGAGTGTCCCATCATCTGCCCCCATTACATCAGAGTGTCCCATCACCACCCACTTACATCAGAGTGTCCCATCAGCACCCCCTTTCATCAGAGTTGCCCCTCACCAGCCCCCTTACATCAGAGTGGCCCACTTAGCCATCGGCCCACCGGGAAACTCCCGGTAGTCCCAATGGCCAGTACATGCCTGTGTGTGTGTGAAGTCAATCTGCAAATGTGTAAAAGGAGTGTTTGGCCTGATACATGTGATTAGGGATGAGCTTCGTGTTCGAGTCGAACGTACGTTCGACTCGAACATTGGCTGTTCGTCCGTTCGGCGAAGTCCGAACATTTTGGTCCGTTCGCGTCAAATTCATGTGGCACTCATGGCCCACAATGCACTGCGATGGCGCAGTGCATTGCTGGCTCATGATTGGCCAAGCATGCACTGTGACCCTGCATGCTTGGCCAATCGCAGCGCCAGCAGTGAGGAGAGCCATGATTGGCCACAGGCAGGATGCCTGTGGCCAATCATAGCTCAGGCTGTGTAGTGCACGCCCCACACTATATAAGGCCGCCAGTGCGGCGGCCTCGTGTAGTGTGTTGGCGTCTGAAGCAGTGGGTGTTCTGTGTACCTTCAACACAATACACACCGATCGTTTTTGGCCGATTTTCGATCTTGCTGTTGTGTAGTGGTTATTATCTGATTACCTCATCCTCTCTCACCCAGTCTCAGGGTACTAGCAAAGCAGCTGCCAACGCATCGTCTTCCCTCCTCTCAATGTCATCATCAGTGACTCCTTCCCTAGACCCACCAGGTCCTCCTGAGGAGTCTCCTGAACTCTTTGAGCACAGTGTTGGGTACATGCTCCAGGAGGATGCCCAGTGTTTTGTGGGCTCTGATGATGACACTCAGCTAGAGGAAGGCAGTAGCGTGAGCGCAGAGAGAGGGGATGCTCAAGAAGGACAGCAATCTGGCAGTCATGTTCCACAAGCTGCAGCATACTGCCAGGTTTGCTACAGCGATGAAGAGGGAGAGGATGATGAGGGCACTGACTCCACGTGGGTGCCTGGAAGGAGAGAGGAGGAGGAGGAGGAGGAAGCACATGTCCAACGAGGCAGGATGCCCTCCGGGGGCCAGCTTAGGGGCAGCACACCGACTGAATCACACCGCAGAGCTCCGCCTGTGCAGAGCGCTGCCTCTGCGCGTTATTCTAAAAGTTCTTTGGTGTGGGCCTTTTTTGAAATGAGTGCATCAGATCGCACCGCTGCTATTTGCAACATATGTCTCAAGCGTATCTCACGTGGCCAAAACATCAGCCGCTTGGGCACCACGTGCTTGACCAGACATATGTTGACCTGCCATGCAGCTCGTTGGCAAGCGTACCTCAAAGACCCACACCAAAGAACAAAGTGGACCTCTCCTTGCTGCTCATCAGCTGGCATCTCCAACCCCACTAGACCTTCAGTCCTCTCTGAAACCTGCTCTGAGAGGAATGAAGGTGTAGAATTAGGTGTGTCACAGCCAAGTGCTTCCGGAAACTCTGCTAGCGGTACACCCACGTCCGATTATAGCAGGCAAATGTCCCTGCCCCAGTTGCTGGACCGGCGGAAGAAGTTCACTCCCAGCCATCCACATGCCCAGCGGTTGAATGCTAGCTTGGCTAAATTGCTAGCACTTCAACTGCTGCCTTTTCAGTTGGTAGACTCGGCCCCCTTCCGTGAGTTTGTACAATGTGCGGTTCCTCAGTGGCAGGTCCCCAAACGCCACTTTTTCTCACGGAAGGCGATTCCGGCTCTCTACCGGCATGTGGAAGGCAATGTCCTTGCTTCGCTGGACAGGGTGGTCAGCGGTAAGGTGCATATTACCGCTGACTCATGGTCCAGCAGGCATGGACAGGGACGTTACCTGTCTTTCACGGCCCATTGGGTCACTCTTCTGGCAGCTGGGAAGGATGCAGGACAAGGTGCAGTAGTGTTGGAGGTTGTTCCGCCACCACGCCTCCAAAATGCTACTATTGGTTGTGACACACCTCTCTCCTCCACCCCCTCCTCTTCTTCTTCCTCCATGGCCTCTTCCAGTGCTCTGTCCTCAGAACCAGCGGTGCTCCGTAGGCGTTCCAGGGGCTACGCGAGTACGCAGGCAAAACGATGCCATGCCGTGCTTGCGCTGGTTTGTTTGGGGGACAGGAGCCACACTGGGGCGGATGTTTTGTCAGCTCTGAAGGGGCAGGCCGAGAGGTGGTTGACGCCACACCAGCTTAAGCCAGGAATGGTGGTTTGCGACAATGGCACCAACCTCCTCTCCGCCCTCCGACAGGGACAACTGACCCATGTGCCCTGTGTAGCTCACGTCCTTAACCTGGTGGTGCAGCGGTTCTTGGGCAGGTACCCTGGCTTACAGGATGTCCTGAAGCAGGCCAGGAAAGTCTGTGTGCATTTCCGCCGACCATTTAATGCCTGTGCTCGGCTGGCTGAGCTCCGAAAGGAGTTGAACCTGCCCAAGAACCGCCTTATATGTGACATGCCCACCAGATGGAACTCAACATTGGCCATGCTGCAGCGGCTGCACACGCAGCAGAGGGCCATCAATGAGTACCTGTGCGACTACGGCACCAGGACAGGGTCAGGGGAGCTCGGTTTTTTCTCACCACGCCAGTGGGGCATGATCAGGGATGCATGCACTGTCCTGTCACCGTTTGAGGAGGCCACAAGGATGGTGAGCAGTGACAGTGCATGCATCAGTGACATTGTACCTCTTGTCCACCTCTTGGACCATACGCTGCGTGGAATAATGGACAGGGCACTTGAGGCAGAACAGAGGCAGGAAGAGGAGGACTTCCTTGCCTCTCAAGGCCCCCTTTATCCAGACAGTGTTCCTGCTGTGCCACCCATCACACAGGAAGAGGATGAGGAGGAGGAAGAGGAGGAGGAGGATGATTGTGTCAGCATGGAGGTGGAGGCTGGCACTCAGCATCAGCATCAGCAGCAGCAGCAGTAGTCTTGTAGGGATGATTTACAGTCCCAAGAAACACGTGGACTTGTACGTGGCTGGGAGGAGGTAGCTGCGGATCATGTTGTCCTTAGTGACCCAGAGGACTCCGGACCGAATGCCTCAGCTAACCTACGCTGCATGGCCTCCCTGATCCTGCAAAGCCTGCGAAAGGATCCTTGTATTCTTCGGATCAAGGAGAGGGACCATTACTGGCTGGCCACTCTCCTTGATCCACGGTACAAGGGTAAGGTTGCCGACCTTATCTTGCCATCGCAGAGGGAGCAGAGGATGAGACATCTCCGGGAGGCCTTGCAGAAAGGTCTGTGCAACGCGTTCCCAGAGACTGGGAGGTTACAAACTCCTGGTCCTGGACAACATGTTGCTGAGGCATCGGTCAGAAGGAGCGGTGGAGAGGGTGGCCGTCTGACTGATGCTTTCAGACAATTTTTTAGTCCGCAGCCCCAAGGTATAATCGGTTCCAGCACCCATCGCCAGCGTCTGATTTACATGGTGCAGGAATACCTAGGGGCAAGGTCAGACTTGGACACCTTTCCCACCGAAAATCCTCTGGCTTACTGGGTCTTGAGGATGGATCACTGGCCAGAGCTTGCACAGTATGCAATTGAGCTACTGGCCTGTCCTGCATCCAGCATTCTTTCGGAACGCACCTTCAGTGCTGCTGGTGGCTTTGTTACCGATCACAGGGTGCGCCTGTCCACCGAATCAGTTGATCGACTGACCTTCATCAAGATGAATCAGTCTTGGATCACCCACAGCTACCAAGCACCTGAAGCTGATGTAACAGAATATTTTTTTTTGAAATATCACATCCCTTCAAGACTGCCTATGCTGATGCTGAGTGACTGTCCTGTTATGTTGATTGTCTATCCTCTTCCTCCTCCGCTGATATGTTGGAAGAACATTTCTGGTTCTGGTTGATGCCATCAGCCCAATTTTTCTGCCCCTGTTTAACACTGGCGTTTAAGTACAATTTTTGATGCAATGCTTTGCAGCAGGGCTAATTCCTGCAATCAAACAAGAGTATATGGGAGAGGTTGCAGTGTGGTGGCACCAGCAACAGTGCCTAAGGCCCAATTTGTCTGCCCCTGTTTAACAGGGGCGTTTAATTACAATTTTTGATGCAATGCTTTGCAGCAGGGCTAATTCCTGCAATAAAACTAGAGTATATGGCAGAGGTCGCAGTGTGGTGGCACCAGCACCAGTGCCTAAGGCCCAATTTTTCTGCCCCTGTTTAACAGGGGCGTTTAAGTACAATTTTTGATGCAATGCTTTGCAGCAGGGCTAATTCCTGCAATAAAACTAGAGTATATGGCAGAGGTTGCAGTGTGGTGGCACCAGCACCAGTGCCTAAGGCCCAATTTGTCTGCCCCTGTTTAACAGGGGCGTTTAAGTACAATTTTTGATGCAATGCTTTGCAGCAGGGCTAATTCCTGCAATAAAACTAGAGTATATGGCAGAGGTTGCAGTGTGGTGGCACCAGCACCAGTGCCTAAGGCCCAATTTGTCTGCCCCTGTTTAACAGGGGCGTTTAAGTACAATTTTTGATGCAATGCTTTGCAGCAGGGCTAATTCCTGCAATAAAACTAGAGTATATGGAAGAAGTTGCAGTGTGGTGGCACCAGCAGCAGTGCCTAAGGCCAAATTTTTCTGCCCCTGTTTAACAGGGACATGTAATTACAATTCTTGATATAATATTTCACAGGAGGGCCCCTTCCTGTGCCCACCCAGAGTAACAGTGAGGACTTATAGTGTTGTGGCACCAGCACCACAACCACCAAAGATCAATTTTTCTACCACTGTTCAACAATGGCATGTAATTAAAATTCTTGATATAATCGTTCACAGCAGGGCGCTCCAGCGCCCACCAACAGTCACTTTGAGGGCTTACAATGTTGTGGCAAAACCAACACCTTGTTCCGCCATTTCTGCAGAGCATATAGGGCAGGCCCCTACTTTCAAACATCCAATTTACAAACATCTCCTACTTGCAAACAAAAGGAGACAACAGCAAGTGAGATGAAAAAAGATGTACGACAAAACAAATTATACAGGGGTGATAACCCTTCCCTATGTTTTCCAAAAAGCTTAAAAATTGTTTTTTTGACTGGAGCTACACTTTAAAAATGTACCAGTTGAAAATTACAAACAGATTCAACTTAACACAACAAACCTACACAGTCCCTGTCTTGTTTGCACCGCCTGTATACTGCTGTTCTGAGTATATAGGGCCTGGGGGCCACACGCATTTCCTTTTTTTAATATGGGTACGGGGTTCCACTTAATATGCGTACAAGACCTAAAGGGGCTGGTAATGGGCAGGGAGGGCTACCCATGCCATTTTTCTCAATGATTTTCAACCATATTGCAGGAACCAGATATAACATTAAAACCGCAAGCAGTTTTAAATGACGTTATTTCCGTTTAATGTCATTTTGTGCAGGGACTGTTCTAAATACGGGAAACACGTGGCACTTCACAGGCATACTACAGACACCCCCCAGGCACCATATTTAAAGGAATATTTCACTTTTTCTTTCACTTTAATCATCATTAAAATCAGTGCTCTCGCCAAAACGGACATTTTTAAAAACATTTTAGGCATTGACCCATGTCCCCTGGGGCAGGAGCCAGGTCCCCAAACCCTTTTTAGGACAGTATCTTGCATATTAGCCGTTAAAATTAGCACTTTTCATTTCGAACGTTCGAGTCCCATAGACTTCAATGGGGTTCTAACGTTCATACGAATTTGGGGTCCGTTCGAAAGTTCGAACCGGGGGGTGTTTGGCTCATCCCTACATGTGATGCATCTTGATACATAATCTTTAACCCTCCAGAAAAGTTCTGGAAAATAAAAATCTTTCTCCAATAGTTCACAAGTGGCCTTCCAGCCTCTGTGACCTATTCCAAGGTACTGGGAAATAAAAAGTGATGCATTAGCTGCTGGTATACATGGCTTCCCCTCTTTGCAGCTTCGTCTGCACATCCCTGCAAATCTGAAAGAACCTGATCCAAAAAGGGCAATTCTGGGGCTAGCATGGGCATTTGGATCTGTGCATTTTGTGAAATAGCAGCTTGTTTAGCAGCTAAATCAGGCAGAGCATTTCCCTTGGCTATCTGTTTGTTGGCCTGTGTGTGCTCTGCAGTGCTGTGAAAGATAAATCAGACCTGGGTGATGTGTCTTGGTGAATGAGGTTTATGCAATCATGTTGTGGCACAACCCCATCCTGGTCTCATTTTAATCCTAAAGGGCATTTAAGATTGGTGCTAGTCCTGCAGTGGGAGAAGCATATTTGATGTGCAATTTTGAATTAGACAGCACGATCACCTCATAGCCACTCAACCTCTGAGCAGACATGTGCTGGGGGGGTAAAGGGGGCTTTCAGAAAGTATCGCCCTTGGAACGTGTCATACAGATTATCCAATCATATACAAGTACAGCCTACAATAAAAGTGTAACTAGTGATTCCTCAAAATCATGTGCTTTCCAAGAAATGAAACAACTGAAAGAAGATACCAGCAACATGAGAAACGAAACTAGATTAGCAAAACTTGAGCATGTCTATTTGTGAAGTGGATGTTAGAGAGACACAAAATGGAAACCAAATTTCTTAACCACTTGCTTACTGGGCACTTAAACCCCCCTCCTGCCCAGACCAATTTTCAGCTTTCAGCGCTGATGCACTTTGAATGACAATTGCGCGGCCATACAACACTGTACCCAAATGAAATTTTTATCATTTTTTTCCCACAAATAGAGCTTTCTTTTGATGGTATTTAAGTACAGCTCGGAGTTTTATTTTTTGCTAAACAAACAAAAAAAGATGCAAAAAAAAAAAAAAAATCATGTTTAATAGTTTGTTATAAAATTTTGCAAACAGGTCATTTTTCTCCTTCATTGAAGTGCGCTGATGAGGCGGCACTGATAGGCTGCATTGGTGGGCACTAATAGGCTGCATTGGTGGGCACTGATAGGCTGCACTGGTGGGCACTGATAGGCATAGTTAAGGTGGCACTAATAGGCACAGATAAGGCGGCACTGATGGGCAAAGATGGGCACAGATAAGATGGCATGGATGGGTGGCACAGATGGGTGGCATGGATGGGTGGCACTAAGGGGCACTGATAGGTACCACTGATAGATGGAACTGATGGGCACTGATTGGTGGCACTGATAGGTGCTTCTGATAGGTGGCACTGCTGGGCACTGATGGGCGGCACTGCTGGGCACTGATGGGCACTGGTAGATGACACTGATGGGCACGGATATGTGGCACTGGAGTGCAGCACCTTTGTTGAGGCACTGCTGATTGGCACTGTGGGCACTGCTGGGTGGCACTGTGGGCACTGCTGGGTGGCACTGACGGGGGCACTTATTTTTTTTATTATGCTTAGTGATGAGGGGGCAGGTGGCACTGGCAGGGCTGGCCGTGATCGGGACTGATGTCCTGATCACGGCCGCCGGTGATTGGGTCTTTTTTTTTCTCCTTGCGCTGACAGCGCGAGGAGGAATAATAGCCGATTACCGGCTCCGTTATATCACATGATCAGCTGTCATTGGCTGACAGCTGATCACGTGATAAGGGGTCGGGATCGACCTCTTGCTCGGATCGGTGATCAGGCGAGTCTCATAGACTCGCCGATCACAGAGTGCGCCGCTCGTGCACGGGACTACGTCGATAGACGTAGTCCCGGCAAAGGAGATCCGCACTGTAGCCGTCATTCGGCTATAGCACGGGTCTCAAGTGGTTAAAGAATGAAAGCGGTTACGCTAAATATCCCTTCAATCCCCTCTTAGATCATATAAGATGATCTCTACATTCTGTGTTGTGTTTTAATACTTCTTTGGGATTGTGGCATTGATTGCTTGATGACTATTCATGTATGTTATATAGGATAGAACCTTATCAGGTTCATATCCCAACCACAACACTATCTGCCTGGAGTTTGCGCGTTCTCCCTGTGCCTGCGTGGGTTTCCTCCGGGTACTCCGGTTTACTCCCACGCTCCAAAGACATGCAGGTAGGTTAATTGGCTTTTGTCCAAAATTGGCCCTAGTATATGAATGGGGACCTTAGATTGTGGGCTCCTTGAGGATAGGGACCAATGTGAGTGTGCAATGTACAGGGATAGGGGTAGACACTCACTCAGGTTGAACTGGATGGACTGGTTTTATTTATTCAACCTTACTAACTATGAAACTATGAAACTATATACAGGCTGCAGAGTGGAGTAGAGGGGTCATGGAAAGAGAGGGGTTTAGTTTACACACATTTGCAAATACATGAGTAATCTACAGAGTTCCATCAAAGCACCTCAATATTTTCTGTAGTCATAACTCATCTAATGATGAGCCTCCACTGTGGGAGCACATGTATTATAATAAATAGGCAGAGGGCAGGTGAGCCTGGAGGAAGCCCACCCCTCCTTAAAGGCACAGTGGTGCGTACCCCCAACATAGACAGGACCCCTCAGATATGACAACAATTTGTTCACAGATCTCAATTTTATACTTTAGAGATTGCAATGAAGTTGCCACCCTCCCAGCCTCTCCAATATAATTGAAGGGGTGGCCACTGCATCTTACCTAATTAACCACCTTCCTCCCGGATACTTTTTATAAACGGCCAGATGGTTCACTCCTAGGGGTGGGAGAGCTCTTGCTGCTTGTTCACACCCTCTAATGCAGGCAGCAGTGCATGCTGTGTCCTTCAGAAACATTGAGCCTGTACCATGTGATCACTGAGACCAACCGGGCTGTTTTTATCGTGAGGCAAATGGGGAAACTGCCCCAAGCCCAGTCACTGTTTTCGGGCCCAAAACAGATGCCCCTGGAGCCCACACTGCCTGAATATTAGGGGCTGCCCCACACCCCTCGATGCCACTGTCTTTGAGGCAGCAGTAGTCCGCAGAGAGCAGGGGAGGGGGCGGGACGGGAGCACTACTGACTCTCAGACCCTGTCTCGATGCAGTATGTGTGGTCGGGAGAAGGCTGAGGCTGCAGGTGCAGCTAAGAGACGGGTCGAGTTTGGAGAAGGAGCCACAGCGCTGAGATCCCCACTCTGGGCACTGATGGACACTGATAGGCTGTACTGATGGACACTGATAGGCTGCACTGATGAGGGGGCACTGATGGACACTGAATGGGACTGATAGGTTGCACTGGTGGGCACTGATGAGGTGGAACTGATGGACACTGATGGGCTGCACTTGTGGGAACTGATGAACACTGATTGGCACTGATAGGCTGCACTGGTGGACACTGATGAGGTGGCACATGGTCAGTGAGGGGTTGCACTGGTGGGAACTGATGAGGTGGCACTGATGGGCACTTATAGGCTGCACTAGTGGGCACTGATGAGGTGGCACTGAATAACACTGTAAGCCCTTGTACACAAGGTTGGACATTCCAACGGAAAATGTCCGATCGGACCGTGTTGTCAGATAATCCGACCGTGTGTGGGCTCCATCTGACTTTTTCCATCGGAATGTCGGACCAACAAAGTTTGAGAGCTGGATATAAAATTTTCCAGCAACATGATCCGATCGGACAAAGTCCGATCGTTTTTTAGAGAATTTCCGATCAGACAAAGTACCACACATGCTCAGATCAAATTAGAAGACGAAAGCTATTGGCTACCAGCCTGAACGTTGTCCCGTCGTAACAAAGAAACGTCATCACGTTCTGAATGATCAGATTTTCCGACAACTTTGTCTGACAGTGTGTATGCAACACCAGTTTCGGACAAAATCCCTCGGAAAAAATCGGATGGATTTTGTGGTCGGGATGTCCGACCGTGTGTACAGGGGCCTAGGCTGCACTGGTGGGCACTGATGGACACTGATGGGCACTTATAGGCTGCACTGGTTGGCACTGATGAGGCTGCACTGGTGGGCACTGATGAGGTGGCACTTAAGAGGTGGCACTGATGGGCACTGATAGGCTGTGCTGGTGGGCACCAATGAGGTGGCACTGAAGCACATTGATGGGCACTGATAGGCTGAATTGATGGACACTGATGGGCTGCACTGATGGGCACTGATGAGGTGGCTTATATGGACACTGATGGTCTGCACTGGTGGGCACTTATTTACATTAATTGGTACTGATGGACTTCACTGATGAGGCTGCAGTAATGGGACTGCACTGATGGGCACTGATGAGGCTGGACTAATGGGCACTGATTAGACGGAACAGATGAAACTGCACTGATGGGCACTGATGAGGCTGCATTGATGAAATTGCACTAATGAGGCTGCACTGATGAGGTGACACTGATGGGTTGCACTGATGAGGCTGCACTGATAAGATGGCATTGATGGGCACTGATATTCTGCACTGATTTACACAGAAATGCTGATGAGGCTGCACTGATCAACGTAAAGCCATCACAGAAAAGCCGCTTTTTGGCTTCCCTTTTCTCAGACAGTGACAGCGCTGAGGAAAGGAAATGCCGATACCCGACATATGTTTACATGTGATCAGATGTGATTGGACACAGCTGATCACATAGTAAAGAACCTTCGTCATTGGCTCTTTACCGTGATCTATAATGCCCTGTCTCCAAGGGACACAGCTCACCACCGATTGCCGTGCTGCACGTCATGAATGGGAGGACGTCATATGACATCTTCCAAGAACAAGAGCCGTCCCTCCCGCCTGTCATTGTACCATAGGCTGGGTGGGAACCAATTACATGTTGCTGATGTACAATAGATATAAATTACCTTACTTTACCGCCGACCCTCAGTGTGAAAGGGGCCTAACAATTGCTGCTCGGTGAGCATGGGCCCTCACTGGAGCTCCCCATCGCTGTCCTCCCCCCTTGTGCACACGCCTTTATGCCAGTCAGAATTAACTGCCAGCACCAGGATCACAACAAGGCTGTCAGTTGGTCCCTCTGGAATCACGCCCACCGCTAGTGATGACGATTCTGTAGTATTCAGAGAGGAATCAATTCCATCGAGGTAGGTGGAAGGTTCTCTGCCACTGAAGCAACGGAGTCTCCCACCTGACATCAGCCGGAGAGGAAGGGGCTTCTCTGGAAAATGATACTGTTAATATCGTGACAAAACAGGGATGCATTTATACAGGCGTGTATGGTGACTGGGAGGTAGAATGGAAGTTTTACTCCCCTGCTCTGACCCTATTACTGCCTACATGACTCTCTATCCCTCTCTGCCCTCAGTTCAGGACCTCTAGCGGGTCTATACCTGGGTCAGTCATATCTGTGGGGGGGGGATCTGTCTCTGTACACACAGGACTGTGATTCTCACAGATGCACAGCCGTGGAGGGGGGTGATAAGCAGGCATGTCTACAGGGATCCCGGGGGATGCCAAGCTGTACAGCTGTATCTGGGCAGTGAGTGTTGTCACCATGATTTGTGGTAGGATACCAGACCCCGGCTTTATTACCCCCCCTTCCTCCGATCCCAGCCTCCCTGCACTCTCAGTTACCACAACTTTGCAGAGCAGCCCTGAGCCAGGACACGACTGCAGACTGACAGTCTCTCCAATGCTAAGCTGTATAGCTCTCCTCCGGATGTTCCTTGTAAGAAGCACTCCGCCTCACAGCTCAGCACCTGAGGACAGGAGCAGGGCAGAGAATCACTCCGCCAGCCGGGACTAACTGAGTAGCAGGACGGCCACATGTACATGCGCCCCAAAAATTAAAAAGAATTTCCTTCTTTACGCTCCACTCCTAGGCCCCTATGTTGACCTGATGGGGTCCAGGAAAATGTAATTATACCCCCCCAAAAAGCAAGTAGGAGTAGGGAGAAGTTTAGAAAACTGGACTTTTTAAAGTAAAATACTGTAATGCTAGTCCCTGCTCAGGAGCGCCCCCTTCATATGGCTCCCATGGCACTTTCCATATGTGCCATACCCTGGATACGCCACTGGGCCCAGACACACCTGGCAAACCCTGTGCGCACGCCTATGCACCAGTTAAAAATTACAATTCTTTTTTTCTTTTTTACACAAAGTTGTCACAAAATGTTATATTGTTCAAGCATGCCATGGGTTTATGTGGAATTACACCCCAAAATAAATTCTGCTTCTCCTGAGTACGGGGATACCACATGTGTGAGACTTTTTGGGAGCCTAGCTGCGTACAGGATCTGAAAAAAAAAATCACCGCCTTCAGGATTTCTAAAGGCGTTTTAAAATTCAGATTTTATTCCTCACTACCTATCACAGTTAGGTCCTGAAATGTCCAGATAGCACAACCCCCCCAAAAATGACCCCATTTTGGAAACTAGACACCCCAAGGTATTTGCTAAGAGGCATGGTGAGTATTTTGCAGATCTCATTTGTTTTTGAAAATGAAGAAAGTAAAGAAAAAAATTATTATTTTTTAATTTTTTTCAATTTTCAAAACTTTGTGACACAAAGCCAGATCTGCAAAATACTCAATATTCCTCTCAACAGATAGCTTGGGGTGTCTACTTTCCAAAATTGGGTAATTTGGGGGTGGGGGTTGTGCTATCTGGGCATTTCATAGCATCCAAAACTGTGATAGGCAGTGAGGAGTGAAATCAAAAATGTACACCCTTAGAAAGCACGAAGGCGGTGATTGGTTTTTGGGGTTCTGTACACGGCTAGGCTCACAAACAATCTCACACATGTGGTACCTCTGTACTCAGGAGAAGCAGAATGTATTTTGGGGTGTAATTTCACATATGCCCATGGCATGTTTTAGCAATATATCATTTAGTGACAACGTTGTGCAAAAAAAAATGTAATTTTCCCGCAACTTGTGGAAAAATATTCCATGGACTCAACATGCCTCTCAGAAAATAGCTTGGGGTGTCTAATTTCCAAAATGGGGGAGGGGGGGTTTGTGTTATTTTGGCATTTTATGGCCTTCAAAACTGTGATAGGTAGTGAGGAGTGAAATCACAAATTTACACCCTTAGGCCACGTACACACGGGCGGATTGTGCGCCCAACTTAGTTCGTCAGACAGTCTGACAGACAGTCCATCGTAATTTTGAATGAACGGACTTGACCACACACGATGAACGAACTGTCCGCTGAAAACTTGCGTGATGACGTGTACAACACGTACGACGGGACTAGAAATTTGACGTCCAATACACTGCAATGCAACTTTCCGACGTGTAAATCCTGGCAACTTTGTGTAATTTTTTTGTCATTATTCAATAACTTGTGACAAAAAAATAAAATATTTAATGGGCTCAACATGCCTCTCAGCAATTTCCTTGGGCTGTCTACTTTCCAAAATGGGGTCATTAGAGGGGGTTGTACTTCCCTGCCATTTTAGTAGAGATGGCCGAACGGTTAGCTTGGCGGTCGGTTTGCGGTGAATTTTGCGTGTTTACAGTGTGAAAGAACTTTGACCCATGATGACACATCCATCATGGGGTACAGGACAGCCAATTGAGACATTTCAGCACTTGGACAATTGTACATACCCCCTACCTTATAAATAGACCTGATCTGGCAGCCATTTTACATTCTGTCTTATGTCAGTGTAGGGAGAGGTTGCTGTGTGCAGCAGGGAGAGACTGTAGTGACACAAATCACTAGCTATTAGGTCCACAAAAGTCCTTTTAAGGACTGGTATAGGTGTAGTACAGTATATAGGGTTCAGTACATTACTGTGCTGGTGATTGCAGCTGTCTTTTGTTAGTGTAGGGACAGGACGCTGTGTGGAGCAGGGACAGTCAGTTTAATCACTAGCTAGCTATTACTACTAGGTCCACAAAGGTCCTTTTAAGGACTGGTATAGGTGTACAGTACATAGGGTGCTGGTGCACTGCTGCGGACTGCTGCCTTATTCTGCAGCAGTCTTTTATCAGTGTAGGGACTGAGAGACAGTCTGCAAATCACTAGCTACTATGTCCACAAAGGTCCTTTTAAGGACTGGTATAGGTGTACAGTATATAGGGTGCTGGTGCACTGCTGTGCTGCAGATTACTGCTCGTTTCTGCAGCAGTCTTTTATCAGTGTAGGGGCTGAGGGACAGTCTGCAAATCACAAGCTACTAGGTCCACAAAGGTCCTTTTAAGGACTGGTATAGGTGTACAATATATAGGGTTGTGGTGCACCGCTGTGCTACAGATTAATGCTCATTTCTGCAGCTGTCTTTTATCAGTGTAGGGACTGAGGGACAGTCTGCAAATCACTAGCTACTAGGTCCACAAATGTCATTTTAAGGACTGGTATAGGTGTACTATTTGGTGTGCAGTATATAGGGGTGTAATACACGTATAAAATACTTGCACATACAGAAAGCATAGTATAGTGCATTTCCACTGTGCAGCATTGTGACTGCTGAGCGGCTCTGCAGCGATACTACAAAGAGTGACAAATGCAATAAAAAAAAAGTATTATAACTGGGGTGATAGACCAGTGGCCCCCAAAAACGATAGATTAAAGCGGGGTGTTATATACCTTCTTCCACATACATACTGCACTTCTCTAGAGACTTTTGTCACAGGGTCATTTAAAGAAAATGACAGGCAGAGGAAGAGGCAGGCCCTTCCGCAGGGGTGGTAGGGGTAGGGCAGGAGAAACACGCTTGAGCCATAGTGGTAAATTGCAGAAGGTGCGTGTGATTATGTCAAAGGAAGCACCAGACTTGGTTGAGTGGCTCACTCAGCCTTACTCTTCTGCACCCTCCTAATCCCCTCGATCTGCACCCTCTTCACGCTGTGTGCACCCCCAAAGACACTACCACCAACACCACCACCACCACCATATACCCTCCGATTGAGTCACAGGAATTATTTTCCGATCCATATCAAGACATTTCCGATGCACAGCCACTCTTGGCATTGGATCAGGAAGAGGAGGTAGCAACAGTCAGTGCTCTCTATCACGGTGCTGGTGTCAGTGCACTCAATCACGGTGCTGGTGTCAGTGCTCTATATCACAGTGCTGGTGTCAGTGCACTCTATCACAGTGCTGGTGTCAGTGTTCTATATCATGGTGCTGGTGTCAGTGCTCTATATCACGGTGCTGGTGTCAGTGCTCTATATCACGGTGCTGGCGTCAGTGCACTCTATCACGGTGCTGGTGTCAGTGCTCTCTATCAAGGTGCTGGTGTCAGTGCTCTCTATCAAGGTGCTGGTGTCAGTGCACTCTATCACGGTGCTGGTGTCAGTGCTCTATATCACGGTGCTGGTGTCAGTGCTCTATATCATGGTGCTGGTGTCAGTGCACTCTATCACGGTGCTGGTGTCAGTGCTCTCTATCACGGTGCTGGTGTCAGTGCTCTATATCATGGTGCTGGTGTCAGTGCACTCTATCTTGATGCTGGTGTCAGTGCTCTCTATCTCGGTGCTGTTGTCAGTGCTCTATATCACGGTGCTGGTGTCAGTGCTCTCTATCTTGGTTCTGGTGTCAGTGCTCTATCTCACGGTGCTGGTGTCAGTGCTCTCTATCTCAGTGCTGGTGTCAGTGCACTCTATCACGGTGCTGGTGTCAGTGCTCTCTATCGCGGTGCTGGTGTCAGTGCTCTATATCACGGTTCTGGTGTCAGTGCTCTCTATCACGGTGCTGGTGTCAGTGCTCTCTATCACGGTGCTGGTGTCAGTGCACTCTATCACGGTGCTGGTGTCAGTGCTCTCTATCACGGTGCTGGTGTCAGTGCACTCTCTCACGGTGCTGGTGTCAGTGTTCTCTATCTCGGTGCTGGTGTCAGTGCTCTCTATCACGGTGCTGGTGTCAGCGCTCTCTATGTTGGTGCTGGTGTCAGTGCTGTATATCACTGCTGGTGTCAGTGCACACTATCACGATGCTGGTGTCAGTGCTCTCTATCACGATGCTGGTGTCAGTGCACTCTATCACGGTGCTGGTGTCAGTGCTCTCTATCACGATGCTGGTGTCAGTGCACTCTATCACGGTGCTGGTGTCAGTGCTCTCTATCTTGGTCCTGGTGTCAGTGCTCTCTATCTCGGTGCTGGTGTGGTCTCAGTGCTCTCTATCACAGTGCTGGTGTCAGTGCTCTCACGGTGCTGGTGTCAGTGCTCTTTATCATGGTGCTGGTGTCAGTGCTCTCTATCACAGTGCTGGTGTCAGTGCTCTATATCACAGTGCTGGTGCCAGTGCTCTATATCACGGTGCTGGTGTCAGTGCACTCTATCATGGTGCTGGTATCAGTGCTCTCTATCTCGGTGCCGGTGTCAGTGCTCTATATCACGGTGCTGGTGTCAGTGCTCTCTGTCACGGTTCTGGTGTCAGTGCTCTCACGGTGCTGGTGTCAGTGCTCTCTATCTCGGTGCTGGTGTCAGTGCTCTCTATCACGGTGCTGGTGTCAGTGCCCTCTATCACGGTGCTGGTGTCAGTGCTTTCATGGTGCTAGTGATCATCTCCTGCACCCTCTTCATAGCCTACCCTGACCTTTCCTCTCCTCCATTGCCTTCATGCGCTCCTGAGTCCTGAATTGTCAAAATTTCACAGATAAAAAAGAATGCTTGTCGTTGTCGATCCCAGATTCACTTCATACATGTGTTATGTCAGTGTCCATATGGTGGGACTATGTGTGCACAGCTAGTAAGTATTTTGTGGCTGAAAATATGACCTGTAGGTTTTTAAGGTTCACCTGCCACTATAGTCAATGGAGCCCGCCGCAAACTTTGCGGGTTTGCAAACTTTTGGCCGTGTTCGCGTTTGCAAAGCGCCCCGTCGGAAGTTCGTCCATCTCTACATTTTAGCACCTCAAGAAATGAGATAGGCAGTCATAAACTAAAAGCTGTGTAAATTCCAGAAAATGTACCCTAGTTTGTAGACACTATAACATTTGTGCAAACTAGGAATGAGCCGAACACACCCCTTATATAGTGTGGAGCGTGTACTACACAGCCTGAGCTATGATTGGCCACAGGCATCCTGCCGTGGACAATCATGGCTCTCCTCGCTGCCGGCACTGTGATTGGCCAAGCATGCGGGGTCACAGTGCATGCTTGGCCAATCATGAGCCAGCAATGCACTGCGCCTTCGCAGTGCATTGTGGGCCGTGAGCGCCACATGAATTTGGCGCGAACGGCCCATAACGTTCGGAATTCGCCGAACAGGCGAACAGCCGATGTTCGAGTCGAACGTATGTTTTATTTGAACACGAAGCTCATCCCTAGTGCAAACCAATAAATATACGATTATTGACTTTTTTTTTTACCAAAGACATGTGGCTGAATACATTTTGGCCTAAATGTATGACTAAAATTGAGTTTATTAATTTTTTTTTCTAATAAAAAGTAGAAAATATCATTTTTTTTTCCAAATTTTCGGTCTTTTCCCAGTCTTTGACTGTGCAATTTCTAGGGGTGCACCAAATGTTTTTTTTTTGTGCCGAAACCGATACCGAAAATTAAAAATATACTAGGCCGAAAACCGAAACCAATACCGAAAATGACCGATACCGAAAATGACTACTTTAAAAAAATATTTTTATACGGGAGATGGTCAGAGACTGGGGACGTGGTACAGGAGATGGTCAGAGACTGGGGACGTGGTACAGGAGATGGTCAGAAACTGGGGACGGGGTACAGGTGATGGTCAGAGACTGGGGAAGTGGTACAGGAGATGGTCAGAGACTGGGGACGTAGTACAGGAGATGGTCAGAGACTGGGGAAGTGGTACAGTAGATGGTCAGAGACTGGGGACGTGGTACAGTAGATGGTCAGAGACTGGGGAAGTGGTACAGGAGATGGTCAGAGACTGTGGACGTGGTACAGGAGATGGTCAGAGACCGGGGACATAGTACAGGAGATGGTAAGAGACTGGGGATGTGGTACAGGAGATGGTCAGAGACTGGGGATGTGGTACAGGAGATGGTCAGAGACTGGGGACGTAGTACAGGAGATGGTCAGAGACTGTGGAAGTGGTACAGGGGATGGTCAGAGACTGGGGACGTAGTACAGGAGATGGTCAGAGACTGTAGAAGTGGTACAGGAGATGGTCAGAGACTGGGGACGTGGTACAGGAGATGGTCAGAGACTGGGGACGTGGAACAGGAGATGGTCAGAGACTGGGGACGTGGTACAGGAGATGGTCAGAGACTGGGGATGTGGTACAGGAGATGGTCAGAGACTGGGGAGGTGGTACAGGAGATCAATGAAGTCTCACCAGTGCCCATCATATGCAGCCTGCCAGTGCCCAGCAGCCTACCAGTGCCCATCATTTGCAGCCTGCCTGGGCCTCACCAGTGCCCATCAGCCTACCAGTGCATACCTCCCAACGTTTGAAGGTGAGAATGAGGGATATTTATAGGGGAGATTGAACTATGACAAGCGTAGTGCACCACGGCAAAAAGTGGGTGGTAACATAGTAAACTGTGTTGTCCGTAAACACAGTTTATTATGTTACAGTTAGGAATGGACAGAGTAAGTGATTTGTATAGATAAGTTACTGTTTCATTTCAGGCAGGAAAGCCTTCCCTGCTCTCCATCCTGGCATATTCTCCACAGAAGACATGGGAGATGGGGTGGGGGGACCTGGCAGAGCTGGGGGGTGGGCAGGAGACAGTATAGCGTAACAGGATAACAGGAGAATGGCAGGGTAAAGAACAGCACAGGGACCAGAGAAGAGCAAGGGGGATCAGAGAAGAGTAGAGCACAGGGGGGATCAGAGAAGAGTAGAGCAAGGGGGGGTCGGGAAGAGCAGAGCACAGGGGGGGATCAGAGAAGAGAAGAGCACATGGGGGATCGGAGAAGAGCACAGGGGGGGAACGGAGAAGAGCACAGGGGGGATCGAATAAGAGCACACGGGGGATCGGAGAAGAGCACAGGGGGGAATGGAGAAGAGCACAGGGGGGATCGGATAAGAGCACAGGGGGGGATCGGAGAAGAGCACGGGGGGATCAGCGAAGAGCACAGGGGGGACTGGAAAAGAGCACAGGGGGAGGGGCCAGATAACAGTAGGGGGGTAGAGAAGTTATTGGGCAAGATCACAGAAGGGCCAGGAGGGACCTGAGGGGCCCACAGGCAGCAGAAAAAAGCTGGAGAGGAGGGGCGGCATACAGAGAAACCAATGCCCTCCATGTTCTTCCTGCAGCTGCGGAATGCCCACTTTTCCTCCTCTCCCTCCTGCAGGAAAAACATGGAAGGCATTGGTTCCTCTGTATGCTGCCCCTCCTCTCAGGCTGGATCGCAATGGTGACCGCTGTAGTTATGTCTCTGCTAGGGATGAGCCGAACACCCCCCCGGTTCGGTTCGCACTAGAACTTTCGAACGGACCCAAAATTTGTACGAACTTTGGAACCCTATTGAAGTCTATAGGACTCGAACGTTCGAAATTAAAAGTGCTAATTTTAATGGCTAATATGCAAGATACTGTCCTGAAAAGGGTTTGGGGACCTGGCTCCTGCCCCAGGGGACATGGGTCAATGCCTAAAATGTTTTTAAAAATGCCTATTTTGGCGGGAGCACTGATCTTAATGACGATTAAAGTAAAAAAAAAAGTGAAATATTCCTTTAAATATGGTGCCTGGGGGGTGTCTGTAGTATGCCTGTGAAGTGCCACGTGTTTCCCGTATTTAGAACAGTCCCTGCACAAAATGACATTTAACGGAAATAACGTCATTTAAAACTGCTTGCGGTTTTAATGTTATATCTGGTTCCGGCAATATGGATGAAAATCATTGAGAAAAATGGCATGGGTAGCCCCCCTGCCCATTACCAGCCCCTTTGGGTCTTGTATGGATATTAAGGGGAACCCCGTACCCATATTAAAAAAAGGAAATACATGTGGCCCCCAGGCCCTATCTACTCAGAACAGCAGTATACAGGCGGTACAAACAAGACAGGGACTGTGTAGGTTTGTTGTGTTACGTTGAATCTGTTTGTAATTTTGAACTGGTACATTTTTAAAGTGTAGCTCCAGTCAAAAAATCTATTTTTAAGCTTTTTGGAAAACATAGGGAAGGGTTATCACCCCTGTATGATTTGTTTTGCCGTCCGTCTTTTTTCATCTCACTTGCTGTTGTCTCCTTCCGTTTGCAAGTAGGAGACGTTTGTAAGTTGGATGTTTGAAAGTAGGGGCCTGCCCTATATGCTCTGCAGAAATGGCGGAACAAGGTGTTGTTGTTGCCATAACATTGAAAGCCCTCAAAGTGACTCTTGGTGGGCGCTGGAGCGCCTTGCTGTGAACGATTATATCAAGAATTGTAATTACATGCCATTGTTGAACAGTGGTAGAAAAATTGATCTTTGGTGGTTGTGGTGCTGGTGCCACAACACTATTAGTCCTCACAGTTACTCTGGGTGGGCACAGGAACGGGCCCTCCTGTGAACTATTATTTCAAGAATTGTAATTAAACGCCCCTGTTAAAAAGGGGCTGAAAAATTGGGCCTTAGGTACTGGTGCTGGTGCCACGACACTGCAACCTCTCCCATATACTCTAGTTGTGGTGCAGGAATGAGCCCTGCTGCAAAGCATTGCATAAAAAATTGTAATTAAAAACCCAGTTAAACAGGGGCTGAAAAATTGGGCTGCTGGCACTGGTGCTGGTTCCACGACACTGAAACCTCTCCCATATACTCTATTTGTGGTGCAGGAATGAGCCCTGCTGCAAAGCATTGCATCAAAAACTGTAATTAAACGCCCCTGTTAAACAGGGGCTGAAAAATTGGGCTGGTGGCATCACCCAGAACCAAAAATGTTCTTCCAACATATCAGCGGAGGAGGAAGAGGATAGACAATCAACATAACAGGACAGTCACTCAGCATCAGCATAGGCAGTCTTGAAGGGATGTGATATTTCAAAAAAAATTATTCGGTTACTTCAGCTTTAGGTGCTTGGTAGCTGTGGGTGATCCAAGACTGATTCATCTTGACGAAGGTCAGCCGATCAACTGAGTCGGTGGACAGGCGCACCCTGGTGATCAGTAACAAAGCCACCAGCAGCACTGAAGGTGCGTTCCGAAAGAACGCTGGATGCAGGACAGGCCAATAGCTCAATTGCATACTGTGCAAGCTCTGGCCAGTGATCCATCCTCAAGACCCAGTAAGCCAGAGGATTTTCAGTGGGAAAGGTGTCCAAGTCTGACCTTGCCCCTAGGTATTCCTGTACCATGTAAATCAGACGCTGGTGATGGTTGCTGGAACCGATCATACCTTGGGGCTGCGGACTAAAAATTGTCTGAACGCATCGGTCAGATGGCCACCTTCTCCACCGCTCCTTCTGACCGATGCCTCAGCAACACGTTGTCCAGGACCAGGAGTTTGTAACCTCCCAGTCTCTGGGAACGCATTGCACAGACCTTTCTGCAAGGCCTTCCGGAGATGTCTCATCCTCTGCTCCCTCTGCGACGGCAAGATAAGGTCAGCAACCTTACCCTTGTATCGTGGATCAAGGAGAGTGGCCAGCCAGTAATGGTCCCTCTCCTTGATCCGAAGAATACGAGGATCCTTCCGCAGGCTTTGCAGGATCAAGGAGGCCATGCAGCGTAGGTTAGCTGAGGTATTCGGTCCGGAGTCCTCTGGGTCACTAAGGACAACATGATCCACAGCTACCTCCTCCCAGCCACGTACAAGTCCATGGGTTTCTTGGGACGGTAAATCATCCCTACAAGACTGCTGCTGCTGATGCTGAGTGCCAGCCTCCACCTCCATGCTGACACAATCATCCTCCTCCTCCTCATCCTCTTCCTGTGTGATGGGTGGCACAGTAGGAACACTGTCTGGATAAAGGGGGCCTTGAGAGGCAAGGAAGTCCTCCTCTTCCTACCTCTGTTCTGCCTCAAGTGCCCTGTCCATTATTCCATGCAGCGTATGCTGCAAGAGGTGGACAAGAGGTACAGTGTCACTGATGCATGCACTGTCACTGCTCACCATCCTTGTGGCCTCCTCAAACAGTGACAGGACAGTGCATGCATCCCTGATCATGCCCCACTGGCGTGGTGAGAAAAAACTGAGCTCCCCTGACCCTGTCCTGGTGCCGTAGTCGCACAGGTACCCATTGATGACCCTCTGCTGCGTTTGCAGCCGCTGCAGCATGGCCAACGTTGAGTTCTATCTGGTGGGCATGTCACATATAAGGCGGTTCTTGGGCAGGTTCAACTCCTTTTGGAGCTCAGCCAGCCGAGCACAGGCATTAAATGATCGGTGGAAATGCACACAGACTTTCCTGGCCTGCTTCAGGACATCCTGTAAGCCCGGGTACCTGCCCAAGAACCGCTGCACCACCAGGTTAAGGACGTGAGCCACACAGGGCACATGGGTCAGTTGTCCCTGTCGGAGGGCGGAGAGGAGGTTGGTGCCATTGTTGCAAACCACCATTCCTGGCTTAAGCTGGCATGGCGTCAACCACCTCTCGGCCTGCCCCTGCAGAGCTGACAAAATATCTGCCCCAGTGTGGCTCCTGTCCCCCAAACAAACCAGCGCAAGCACGGCATGGCATTGTTTTGCCTGCGTACTTGCGTAGCCCCTGGAACGTATGTTCGACTCAAACATGAAGCTTCTCCCTAGTCTCTGCAGTGAAGTAAAGAATAAAAAAGTTGTGTCAGAATGAAGGAGCAATGAGGAATGAATGGAAAGCTGGCAGGATTCTGAGGCAGAGACAGTTGCAGAGCATACAGGGGGTTAAGAAGACCTTGAGATGAAATGATTGTGGGAAATGCTGAGGATGAAGGGGGAGAGGGGGGCTGCGAGTGTAGGGAGAGGTGGACAAGCAAGGAGAGAGAAGAAAAGTGATGCTGGGAAGATAACTGTACTTTATTTACCTTTTACAAAGCACATTGCGGTCATACAGAGGCACTGGGCAGTGGAACTCAGACAGGAGAGGATCACATGGCACGGCACAGGAACAGAAGACAGGAGAGGATCACATGGCACGGCACAGGAACAGAAGACAGGAGAGGATCACATGGCACTGCACAGGAACAGAAGACAGGAGAGGATCACATGGCACGGCACAGGAACAGAAGACAGGAGAGGATCACATGGCACGGCACAGGGACAGAAGACAGGAGAGGATCACATGGCACGGCACAGGGACAGAAAACAGGAGCGGGGATGGGGTCAGATGTCAGAATCCTCCCACATGGAGGGACATATATCACACAGTGTTGAGTGGGAGGGGGGGAGAAAGCTCCACAGCATGTGCCTCCGATCTATCTGTATACCGGCTGCACTTAACATACTGTGCAGGAGAAACTCAGAGCGAGATGTCAGGAGGCAGAGCTGGGAGGGAAAGCTTCTCTGCACAGTTTCCCCCACAAAGCACGGCAGCACTCCAAAACGATACCCCCGGTGGCGGAGGGAGGTGGAGCTACAGAAGATGGCGCCACTTACTAGCTGAACGCCGCAGCCGAAGGCGCACCTCCCCGGCGAGCTGAAAAGCATGCTGTCTTAACTACCGATACTACCTATGCCTATGCCTATGCCTAAGCCTATACATATGCTTAGCCATTGAGTAACTGAAGCAACGATCGCGGGGAGCTCAAGTATCCTGCCGTCGGTGGAGCCAGATACAGAAATCTACGTACCCCCTCACGATAAGGAGCTTGTTAGACCCGGACGAGTGGGGAGAAGGAGTGAAGGAGTGAAGGAGATCAGCGGAAGTCCGCTCCTGGAGCCTTAGACCCAGGACGTGGTTCACTGACTGCGGAGGCGATTGTTTGCAGAGACCTCCTCCTAGAGAGAGAGCGGAGTGTGGAGATCCCGAGACACCGAGAGGACGCTGATGCGGCTGACGGCGAGGGGGCTCTGGAGGGGGTAAGAAAGAGAGAGCGGCTGTAATCTCATGGCTATGCAGAGTGATAGACTGTTAAACTGAAATTTCTCTCCCCCCTGTCCCCCCATGTCTTGCGGGCTGCTTTGAGAGGACTGTTATATTGGATTTTCCCTTCAGGAACTGCCTTGGGTCTTTGACGGATATAGAGACCAGTTTATGCCTAGGTTTATATAACTAGCCCCTTTAAATATCGAACTGGATGAAAGACCTATGATCTGGCTGATGCACGGGGGCTGAGAGGAGAATCCGATCGTATGGTTGAAGTGGAGTGGACTGCCCCAGACAAAATATTTATCTCAATAGACTGAACGAAGGTTTTGGACGATATGATACTTGAGAAAACACGATAGAGTTTTGGGGGAACCTGAAATATGGACCCTATTTGAAAAAAAAATTAATACCATCAAATTAACCATAAATAGAGAAAGTGTGACCCTGGAGGAGTTATTGGACTGTATTTTGTAATTCCCCCTTTCCCCCCCCCCCATTTTTTCTTTCTTTTGTCTTTTTTTGGATATTTTACTTTGGATATTAAGTTGAATGGATATCAAGATATATGTGCTGGAATTCCCTTTCTCCTTCTGATATAGCTGAAATCAAAAGTTACTGGACATCACTTCTCCTCCTGTGCAAAGATTAAGAGACTAGGACTAGAGCATACATTTATACATTTAGTATACCTAACACAACAACTTGCCTCTTTTCCCCCCTCCCACATTGTTATTTGCACCCCCCCCTTTTTTTTTCTAACCCCCCTTTTTTTTTTTTTTTTTTTTTTTTGATGGAGGGTAAATAAAAAGGATATAGGGTTTGGACTAAAAAATATCTTGGAAAAAAAAATAAAAATAGACAAACTAAGAAATAATAAGTACCCCCCTCCCCCCCCCCATCCCTGCTCTCGGGAGTATTCCATTTCCCCTTCATTCCCCTTCCTTTGTAATTTTGGCACTCTATGCACTTTCTGACAATTTTGCACTTTTTTGCACTTTTTGCAGTTGGACTCCCCCCTCCCCCCCCCTTTTCCTCCCTTTTTTTTTTATCTTTTTTTTTTTTTTTTGGCACCTGCTGCATTAATTGCACTTATTTATTCATTAAAATTTTTTTTTTCTCCTTTTCTTTTTTTTTTTTTAGCACCTCTACACTTTTCGTTTTTTGCACTTTTTTGGCAAACTTCACTACCTTTAACACTTTTTGCACTGTGTGCATCTTTTCTTTTTTTTTTTTTTTTTTTTTTTGCACTTTATGCACTTTTTGCATTTAACTCAAAAGGAGAAAAGAAAAGGGGGAAGGAAAGCCCTTCTATATCCCCCTTTTTGGATACATAATATATATATTATATAGTTTTGGAAAAATTATATAAAAATTGCATAATAATGAGGATGTATTGTAATTGTATTGTAATTGAAGACGGATTTGTACACAAATAGATTGGGGGAAGTGAAGAGGGAAGGGGAAAAGGAAAAGAAGAAGGGAATAAACAAGGAAAGAGTGTCTGCTCCCCAGGAGGAGCTATAATCTGGGGAAGATTAGGCCGGTAATAGAGTTAAATAATATTAATGCTTAGTTGCATAAACTTGAAAGATTAAACCGAAGGGGAAGGGGGTAAGAAAGGATCATGGTAAGGAGGGGAGCCAAAGCAGGACAAACAGAAAGCGGGAAAGGGAACTCTATAAAAACTTATATGGCCCAGGGCAGAGTAGATCAGAGGGAAGAAAGGGAGGCTGAAAGGGGAGAAGGAACATCACCTTCCTGTGAAAAACAGATGAATAAAAAACCTAATACAGAGGAAGGTACAACTCCACAGAAAAGCTTGAAAGAACGACATCAACAAAAAGAATCAGGAAAAATGTGGGAACCAGAAAAAGAAGGAATTAATCCCCAATCACTCCCTACTAAACAGGACATGGCAGAAATGATGTCACATCTGGAAGGGATGATCAAGGGAGAATTAAAGGCAACCCGGGCAGATATTCAAAACGTATTAAAAAGGGTAGAAGAATCGGAAATACAATTAGAAGAGCATAAAAAAGCTATTTCGGAATTACAAAAAAGAGCGGATATGGACTGGATAGAAATGAGAAATATTAGATATAAATTAGAAGACCAGGAAAACAGAAACAGGCGCAATAACTTAAGAATTCGTGGCCTACCAGAATCCGTGAAAAACACTGAGTTGGAGACTGTGCTTCGAGAAGTCTTTAATAAAATAATGAAAAAAGAAGTAACATCCCATATAGCTTTTGATAGAATACATAGAATTCAAACAAAAGAGAAGCCAAGACCTGAGATAGAGAGAGATGTGATTGTGAGGTTTACTCAATACGAAACAAAACAACAAATTCAGCAAGATGCAAGAAGCTCTGATACTATTAAATATGAGGGAGCTACGTTGCTTTTCTTTTCTGACCTCTCACAAGAGACACTGAGCCGGAGAAGGGCATTGAAACCCCTAATAAATCAACTACAAGAGAAGAAGATCACTTACAGATGGGGTTTCCCCGCATGTCTGATAGCTAAAAACCAAGGGATATCAGCCATTTTAAGATTCCCAGAGGACCTGAAAGAATTTTGCAATAAACTGAATATACCATGTGTTAATCTAGAAAACTGGGAGAAAAAAACCCCTAGATTGGACGAAATTAAGAGAACAACCCTGGAATAGAGTGTAGGGCCTCTCTTCCTCTTTTTCCTCTCCCTTTCTCCTCCGCTGGATTAGGGGAGAGGAGAGGGGGGTGGAAGAGGCAAATAGTGGGGTAAATAAATAATAACAGGTTAATGGGAAGGATTAGGGGAAGAATAGTAAAAGGGAAGAAAAGGGGAAGAGAGGGGAAAGGGGAGGGGAAGAAGGGGAGAGGGGGAAGAGAAGGAAAGAGAGGAGAAAGAAAAGGGAAAGAAAAGGAAAAAATAAAGAGAGGTTCTAGGCAAGGATGACTTTGAGTAGGCTCGCATGGGGGGGAAGTATGCGCCAGGGGCGGGGCGGTGCCCGCGGGCCCCCCTGAGACCACCCCCAAGGAGGGGTGAGGCTCGGGGGCTCACGCGGGCACTTATACTCCCTCAAGGAAGGTCCAACCAGGGCTGGGGTCTAGTAAATAGGCACTAGCCTGGAGGACGATAACATTGATATTCAATGTGTAAAGGGTGGGGGGGTGGGAAGGGAGGGAGGAAAATATTGGGGGGGGAGAATATGTTGTTGTTTCACATTTATCAATGAAGGGTATACCGACTGGATCGATCTAGGTAAAAAATATACGTTTATTTTTGTTTTTGACTTCATGATGGAATGTTTATGGTGGGCTATAACCAATCTCCATGAAAGATGGCCCCGTTGAAGATTGTTACATATAATGTTAGAGGGTTAAATAGTCCCAATAAGAGATATCCGATTTTGCAGGAGTTGAAAAAATGGTCATCAAATATTGCTTTCCTACAGGAAACTCATTTTAAATGGTCCCATAATAGTGGTCTGAAGTCTAAAAATTATCCAACTTGGTTTCACGGATATTCCTCTAGCAAAAGGGCAAGAGGAATTGCTATTGGGTTTGACAGAAATACCCCCTTTACTTTAAAGGCTATGGAATTGGATTCTGAAGGGAGATATCTATTTATCAAAGGCTTGATTTTTAATAAAATGTATACGTTGGCTTGTATCTACTGCCCTAATTATCTCCCCTGTCCCTTCTTGGGGAAAGTGTTGAATAAATTAGAATGTTTTAAGGAAGGGGGGGTGATTATGGCAGGGGATTTTAACTTTGTATTTGATCCAACCCGGGATGCCCAACCCCCATCCCTACGCTCAGAAGGTAAATACCTAAAGATAATTAAACAAAAATTACATCGACAGCAACTAGTGGAGGTGTGGAGAATTGCGCATCCGGGGGGAAAGGATTTTACATATTACTCCCAGGTACATCACTCTTACTCAAGAATCGATTATATCCTCTTGGACCATCAGCTTTTGGAGGGGTTAAAGAAAGTAGAAGTAAAATCAATAACTCTCTCCGACCATGCCCCAGTTATGGCTGTTTTGGACCTGGAGGATATACCGATTAGGCAAAGAGTATGGAGGTTGGATGAATCCCTCTTGCATGACCATAAAATATTTGAAGCTTTGGAAAGAGATATGAACTTATTTTTTAAAGAAAATAATGTAGAAAATATTGCACCAACTGTGTTGTGGGAGACCCATAAGGTATATATGAGAGGGAGATTGATAGCAGAAGCAGCTAAGAGGAGGAAAATAAGGTCAACGCAAAAATCACTAATCTTACAGGAAATCCAGGAGTTGGAACAGTTACATAAAGGGTTAAATGACCATAAAATAATGGACGAACTTATGGGAAAAAGGGAGGCACTGAGAGACATATTGGAACAGGAAACCAGGCAGGCCTTTTTAAAGTCCGCTAAAAGACAATATGAATTTGGTAATAAACCGGGGAGAATCCTGGCAGGGGTAATTAAACCTAGAAGAAATTTTAATTATATTGCAAAAATTAAAGATAAGAAGGGAGAATGGAAAAAGGAAACAAGAGATATTAGTAACACCTTCTCAGAATACTACCAACTACTGTATAAGGTAAATGGTAACCAGGACCCCAAGGATAAACAAAAGAGAAGGGAAAAAATTGAACAATATCTCCGGAGGATAGATCTACCGAGGATAGCAGAGGAGGATGCTGGTATGCTCGATAGGGATATCTCTAAGGAGGAAATAGAGAGAGCAATCAAGGATAGTAAGAATGGGAAGAGCCCAGGGCCCGATGGATACACGTCATTATACTTTAAAAAGTTTTTGGGAACAATGAGCTACGCAGGGGCTGCCCTTTGCCTCCACACGAGAACAGGGCTTACATACACGTAATTCCCAAGCCAAACAAAGACCACGGTGATTGCACAAACTATAGGCCCATTTCTCTAATCAACGTGGACCTTAAATTAATGACCAAGATATTGGCTACGCGTTTGAATGGGTTCCTAGCACACTATATTCATCCGGACCAGTCGGGGTTTGTCCCTGCTAGACAGGCCCCGGATCAGACCAGACGCGTCATTGATCTTATCTCTGCATTAAATTCAGGCTGGGATGGCGGGGGACAGAGAGGAGCACTACTGGTCTCTCTCGACCTACATAAAGCGTTCGATTCTTTGTCCTGGAATTATTTATTCTTTATTTTGGGTAAATATGGATTCGGACCGAGTTTCTTGGCCACGCTTAAAATGATTTATGACACCCCCACGGCGAATTTAATGATCAAAGGTTACCAATCACCGAACATCTACATACGCAGGGGGACCCGTCAAGGGTGCCCCCTGTCCCCCCTATTGTTTATACTAGCTTTGGAGCCATTGGCAATTAAAATTCGTGAACATCCAGATATACTGGGTATTCAAAGCGGCGGACGGGAACATAAATGCGCATTGTTCGCAGACGATATCTTACTGCTCCTCTCCTCCCCAGTCACCTCTTTACCTACTTTGCACGGGGTATTGCAACATTTTACAACATTCTCAGGGTTAAAGGTAAACCATTCCAAATCCCAGGCACTTAATGTATCCCTACAACCACACATAGTCCGAGCATTACGGAGCTCTTTTCCCTTCCAATGGCAAGACAAGGCCTTACAATACTTAGGTATCACACTGACCCCTACTCTTACATCATTGTATAAACATAATTTCCCCCCACTGTTTAAGAAAATCTCTGCAGATCTCAAAAGATGGTCGAATAACCCTCCGTCATGGTTTGGCAGGTTGTGTTCAATCAAGATGACAGTCTTGCCTAAGGTGCTCTACCTATTCAGGTCTCTACCGATCTCTATTGATAGGCGAGAACTCCAGAGGTTCCAGAGTAAACTGTTGGACTATATATGGGAGCACGGAAGACCCAGGGTGAATAGACAGACGATGTTTACTCCAAAGGCGAGGGGTGGCCTGGGCATGCCGGATTTGCTTAAATACCACCAGGCGGCACTAATTTCCCAATTAATTCGGTTCCATACCTATCGCGACAGGCCGCTCTGGATGCTGTTGGAATCCTCTCAATTTCCAGGAAAAGAAATTAGTCACTTAATGTGGTTGAGGGCAAAAGATAGGCCTAAGGTGATGTGCCCGACTTTGTCCCTCTCTCTAAATTTGTGGGATAGGCTAGCTGCTACCCACAACTTCAGATCCGGACATGTTCCACTAGCCCCTTTGCTTAACAATCCCATGTTCGCCCCGGGTCTCCGCCCCCAAGATTTTTCATGGTGGACCAACAAAGGTTTACTACGTATAGCAGACTTATGTGACCATAGGGGGGCTCTGTCGCGAACATCCCTACAAGAAAGGTATCAGCTCCCGAGGTCGGAACTCTACCGCTACACTCAAATAGCGCACTTTTTGGCGACATTAAGTCGCATTTCTGCACTCACTACATACACCCCGATGGAAACTATTTGTAAGACACACGACAACCTCACGGGCCACATATCTCTGCTATACAATATTTTATTCCCTCCTTCTCAGAAATTGCCTTATATGGAGAAATGGGAAGGGGATATGCATACCACTTTGAAGATGGAAGAGTGGAACAAAATAATACAAGGTGCCTCTAAATCTTTTATTAACACTTCCTTGATTGAAGCAAACTATAAGGTACTGATGAGGTGGTATATGGTTCCAGCTCGATTGGCCACCTTCGCCCCTGGGGCGTCCCCGAGGTGTTTTAGGGGCTGTAATGCGGATGGTACCATGTATCATATATGGTGGTCGTGCCCGAAGGTGCGACGGTTTTGGATCCGTACGTACAACTTTATATATTCTTTGACCCGTGTGAACCTCCGCAAATCGCCCCTGCATGCGCTTCTGGGTCGCCCCGTAGAAGGGGCTTCAAAGCCAATGAGCAAGCTTATAGCTTTTATCTTTGTGGCAGCAAGGATTTCCATAGCCAAATCGTGGAGATCACCAATTGTCCCGTTTTATTTACTTAAAACAAAATTGTCCTGGATAATGGTGAATGAACGTTTATCGGCAATACTTGCTGATAGAATGGCTTGGTTCAACAGAGTGTGGGAACCTTGGATTAAAGATCTCGTAACTGGGTAAGAGGGGTTTTTCTGGTGAGTGGCTGGGGGGTGGTCCCCGGGATCTGGAGTGCATCCCCCTTTTTCTTCCTCTTCTTCTCCTTCTTCTTCTTTTCCTCTTTCTTTGCTTTTTATCCTCTATTTCTTTATCCCATCTTACTAGAGTTACTTTTCTTCTTTTCCTTCTTTATTGGAGTACACCTGAAAACAAATGCGCCAGTACCTTTTTATTATCATTCATTTAGGATTTATTTTAGTACTGAAGTCAAAAGGGAGGGTTGGATAATCAGCGCTCAGATGTGTGCCTCTTGACCCCTAAATGAAGCAAGATCCAGGGCGATTACCTGGAGGGGGTGGGCCAGTAACTATTTGAAGTGCCCTCGCAACTTTACACATGTAATGCCAGTTTATCCTTTTCCGTCTCTCTACTTGAATTGTTTCGTATTGTTTTCTTGTACTTTTAAGTATCTTTATTGTCAGATACTGAACTTGTCATTTTCTCTTGCCGAAAATTTGAATAAAAATATTGGAAAAAAAAAAAAAAAAGTTTTTGGGACCTTTAACACCTTATTTTCATCAGTACATGAACTCAATAGGGGAAGGAAGGGAAATACGGAAGGAAGCTTTGGGGGCCTTTATAACTATATTAGCAAAGGAAGGGAAAGATCCAACATTGTGCTCTAGTTTTAGACCTATTTCTCTGATTAATGAGGATGTAAAAATTTATGCAAGGATTTTAGCCGAGAGGCTGAAACAACATATGCCAGATTGTATAGAAGGAGATCAGGCAGGTTTTGTACCTGGAAGGGAGGCGAGGGACAATATACTGAGGACAACCCTCTTAATGCAGGAAGTTAAGAAGAAGAAGAAGCAGTCTTCCCTTTTCCTATCGGTTGATGCGGAAAAGGCATTTGATAGGTTAGAATGGGAATACATGCTGCAGACATTATATAAATTTGGTTTAGGCCCAAGAATGCTGCGGTGGATAGAGGCCTTATACTCTAACCCTACAGCTCAGATTCAGGTGAATGGGACCCTATCAAACTCTTTTGGGCTTTATAATGGTACACGTCAGGGATGCCCACTATCTCCCTTACTTTTTGTATTCTCCTTAGAACCTCTTTTGGTTTCTATAAGAGCGAACCAAGGTATTGAGGGAATAAAAGTATCAGAGAATGAGCATAAGATATCTGCATTTGCAGATGATATTATGCTCTATATAACGAATCCCAAACAGTCCCTTCCTAGGATTCTGCAGGAGCTGGAGGAATACGGGAATGTCTCGAACTTTAAGATCAATAGAGAGAAAACTGAGATATTAAATGTCTATTCTCCCCCAGAGGAGAGAAGAGAACTTAGAGCTCTTTTCCCCTTTGTGTGGAAAGAGAAGGGCCTGAAATACTTAGGAATATACTTATCGACATCAGTTACAGATTTATATCAAGATAATTATCTCCCTCTTTTAAATAAAATTAAACAAGATCTTAAAGGTTACCCTGCACACAGACTGTCATGGTTTGGCAGGATAAACGTAATTAAAATGATGATTCTGCCAAAGGCTCTATATATCTTTCAGAGTCTCCCGATAAATGTCCCAGGGGCCTATTTTAAAATTATTAAATCCCTGATTCAGAAATTTATATGGAACAAAAGAGGAAGTCGCGTTTCTTATAAGGTAATGAATAGGCCTAAGGATAAGGGAGGGGTATCTCTCCCAGATTTTCAAAAATATCATTCAGCAGCGGTAATGAGGAGGATTTTGGATTGGGTTTACAACGCTCCATATAAAAAGTGGGTATCACTGGAAGATAATATGAGTAATGTTGCCCTGAGTCAGACCATTTGGATTCCAATGAAGTTTAGGGGTCTCTCTAGAAGAATACCCCCGATTACAATGGAAACATTAAGAACATGGGATGGGGTACTTAAAGGTACAGAAGGACAAAATAACAATAGCCCTCTAATGCCCCTGTCAGGAAATAACTATTTTCCTCCGGGGAAAGAAAACAAAATGTTCCAGAAGTGGACGCATAGGGACATATTAAGGTTAAGGGATGTGTTAAAAGTAAATAGCTTATGCTCATTAGAGGAGATACGAGAGAAATACGGAAGAACACCATGGGATGGATGGAGATACAGACAACTCCAACATTTTGTTGAGTCCCTTCCAAAACCTCTCCGCTCTGGTGACAATTTAAACCCTTGGGAGAAATTGATTGACCGAGGAGGAGTGGGCAGACAGGGGATCTCTAAGATATATAGGACCTTAATATCTTTAATGGAGGATGAGGCGATACCTGCTTTAGGGAGGTGGGAAGGGGAATTGAATCAATCAATCCCAGAAAAACTGAAAGGGAAAGTTATAGACTATACCCACTCCACTTCAATAGATACGAAGATCCAAGAAATGAACTATAAATTATTGGTTAGATGGTATTATGTTCCATCGAAAATGCATAAGATTAACAAAGACTTATCACCCCTCTGTTGGAGAGAGTGTGGGAGGGAGGGAACCCACGCCCATATATGGTGGCAATGCAGTGCAATCCAGTTATACTGGGAAAAGGTGGTGGGTTTAATTAAAGAGATCGACGGGAAGGAAATAGAACTGGATCCCTGGAAATGTTTGTTTCACGCGGCCGAGGGCCCTAGGGAAAAATATAGAAGAGCATTAACTCCATTTTTGCTAAACGCAGCGAAAGTACTGATCCCGAGATACTGGAAAGTAAAGGAAACACCAGGGATAAGAGATTGGTTTAGGGAAATAGATAGATTGAGGATTATGGAAGAACTAATATACCTTCAACGGGGAGCCGAAATTAGATTCCAGGCGACTTGGAGGAACTGGATGGAATTTAGAAAATCCTCAATATATCTTGGAATTATGGGGGATGGAGAGGGCGTCTAGGGGAGGGAGGTAGGATGCATATACTTCATAACCCCTTATAAATTTCTTATTTTTTTTTATAAAGGAGGGAGGAGGAGAGGAGGGAGGAAGGGAGGAGAAGGGGAAAGGATCCCTTTCCCCCCCTTGTTTTTTTTTTTTTTGTGTGGGGGAGGAGATGGGGGGACCCCTTGTTCTGGGGCCGTTTAGGGGGTTTGTCTGGGTTTTTTTTTTGTTGGTTTGGTGTGTTTTTTGTCTCTTTTCCTTTTTTTTTTTTCCCCCCCCCCCTTTTTTTTTCCCCCCCTTTTTTTTTTTTTTTTTTTTTTTTGTAGAAGGGAGTGGGGATGGAAGGAGAGGAATCCCCACCTTACACAAATCACAAATTGGAATTAAGAAAAAGCGACACGTGGGAGGGGTAATAAATATGGGTAAGATAAAATCACAAAAGGATAATTTTAAACACATGAAGAGAGGGGGAGGGGGTGTGTTTTTTTTTTTTTTTTTTTTTCTCCCTCTCTCTCTCTTCTTCTTCTTCTTCCCTCTTGGGATCTTTAAGATCGATCCAGTCGGGCACCCAATGTGTACTTTTTTTTACTGTCTGTTTTTATGTGAATGTTGAAAATACTGAAATAACATGAATGTTAGCCAAAGTGATTTTTAAAAGTATGTATAAGGAATATTTTGTACTGTTCTTTTTGTAAATGTGGAAAACGAAATAAACAATATTTAAACACAAAACGATACCCCCGTAATGGGCGGCACTAGGGACGGGGCCCTGCCCCCATTTTCGGCACCATTATCGGCAAGAATTTTCTTTTGGCAAATTGCCAAAAGGGCCATTTTCACCCGATATGTTTCGGCGGCTGAAATTTTGGTGCATCCCTAGCAATTTCCAGTTAAAGCAGCGCAGTGCCAAATTGTAAAAAGTGCTCCGGTCATTGTGTAGCCAAATCCTCTCCGGGGCTGAAGTGGTTAATGTCGGCAATTGTTTATATTCTGCGGTCAGTGTCCAGTTGGCAGCAGATGAGTTATGGTTGTAAAGGACGCCGTGGCCAGCTTGTCGGCCCGTTACTTAACAACCATCTATGCTTTACAAAGAATTCAGGTCAGTCGATCAATTTTCGACCAATTTGAATAGTAATCGATCCAAAAATTTGGAATTTGTGTGAAAATTTATAAATTAAACTAAACAAATTCCAAAAGCGAATAACAAAACAAAACTAGTAACGTAACATTTTTCTGCTCTGCACTTGCTTAGACCTTTATTATCACTTCCCCGTTACTCAGAACTGGAGCCAACGTGGCAGTAGGTCTCAGCTGCAGGAACATTGGTGCCAATTGGTTGATCCTGCCTTATGTCACCCCCCTCTATGCTCCCATTGGTCTCCTTTCCAACCTCGCCGTTCATTAATTGCGGTGCATCCTCATGGAGCAAGTGACTGACACTGTGCTGAAATATCTCAGATGACTTCTCCATGCCAATTGGTGGGGCAATGACAGGAGTATCTGTGGATGAGGAGGAAGAACAGGGAGATTTAGCAGCTACTGATGACTTCAAGCTATCCTGATCCTGGAAGACAGAGGAGGAGGAGGATGAAGACTTGATTAGACTCAACGGTCTTCTCTTCAGCTCTGGGTGTATAACAGGCTTGCTGCCAGAAAAATGTGCCCACCCCCAGGTGCTGCACCCCGATGTGGTCTGTGGGTACAAATGCTGGAAGAAAAGTATGTCATGGTGGCCCTCAAGGGGTTAAATAGATGTTTATAAGTGTAAATGTACACAGTCATGGGGAGTGTCCTAATCTGACATAGAAAGGTTTCTAAGTCAACAGAGAGCTGAGCTCAGCCTCACTCTGTGTAGGAGGACGTCACCCCTCCCCCATCCACATTCCTCTCCGGTGTCAGAGAGTTTCAGTTTCGTTTCTCTTCTGCTGTCAGCGATGGCGTCTGGTGATCTGAGAGCTGAGTTGGAATGTTCCGTCTGTCTGAACATTTATACCGATCCTGTAATGCTGAGATGTGGTCACAACTTCTGTCGGGTCTGTATTGATCGTGTGCTGGATACACAGGAGGGGTCTGGAGGATATTCCTGTCCTGAATGTAGAGAGAAGTTTCAGGATCGGCCTGCACTGCAGAAGAACATGAAACTACGTAACATAGCAGAGACTTTCCTGTCTACTCAGCCAGATCAGGAGAAGTCCGGGGTCTTCTGTACTTACTGTGTGGACTCTCCTGTACCTGCTGTTAGATCCTGCCTGCTCTGTGAGGTTTCTCTGTGTGATAAACACCTGAGAGTCCACAAAAATTCCCCAGAACACGTCTTATGTGACCCCACCTTGTCCATGGAGAGCAGGAAATGCTCTGTCCATAAGAAGATTCTGGAGTATTACTGCACTGAGGATGAGACCTGTATCTGTGTGTCCTGCAGTTTGGCTGGAGAACATCGGGGACACCAGGTGGAGACACTGGATGAGGCTTCTGAGAAGAAGAAGACACTGAGGAATGTTCTGCAGAAACTTCTGACTAAGAGAGAGGAGACGGAGGAAAGAGTCCAGAGTCTGCAAGAACACCAGAGGAAAGTAGAAGAAGAAGCAGCCGGTGACACCGAGAGAGTCACTGCCCTGTTTACAGATCTCAGGTAGACATGTGTACTGACAAAAAATTTATTTGTTTTCTTTTCATTCATTTTTTTGCTATTTTTGGAAATTTGGAAATGAGAAAATTCTGATTTTCAAATTTTTGAATTTTCAACTTTCCGAATTTTGAATTTCAAATTTCTGAATATTCAAATTTTCTAATTTCCAAATTTTCCAAATTCCGAAATTTCCAAATTCCGAATTTTCCAATTTCCGAATTTTGAATTTTCCAATTTCCAAATTTTTGGAATTCAAAAATTAGAAAATCCAAAAATTTGAAAATATGAAAAAAAGCAAAAAAATCTGTAAAATTTGAAATAATAACTAAGTATTAAATTATAGGTATTGGAATTTCTTTTCAAATTTGGCTGTTAGTGATTCAGTGAATGTAACAAATACAAATGTATCTGAAGTTATGAATTATCCGAAATAATGAATGCCGCATCTAAACAAAAATAATAATAAAAAGGTTTTGTTATTATTATTGTTATTTATTATTATTAGATCAATACATTCCTTTTGTTTAGATCTGTTATTTGAGATAATTTGTAACTTTGGATGAATTCATATTCATTACATTCACTAACAAAAATTTTAGAATTTTCAAATATATGAAATATAGAATTTTTGAATTTCCAAATTGAAAATTTTCAAATCTCCCATTTCCAAATTTTAGAATTTCTGAAATTTTGAATTTTCCAATTTCTGAATTCCATATTTCCGAAAATTTAAAATTTCCGAAAATTTGGAAATTCAAAACTCAGAAATTCGGAAATTCTAAATTTCAGAAACTCAGAAATTTAAAAGTTCAGAATATTGGAAATTTCAGAATTGACAAATTTGTCAAAATTTGTTAAAAAAACGAATTTGGAACTAAATGAATTGCACATGTGTAATCTCAGGAGACGTCTGGAAGACCTGGAGAAGAGAGTCCTGAGGGACATCTCCGGGAGGGCAGAGCGGATCTCCATCTCCATCCGGGATCTGGAAATAAAGAAGGAGGAGCTGTCCAGGAAGTTGCGTCACATTGAGGAGCTGTGTAACGTCACGGATCCACTGACTGTCTTACAGGAATCAGACACAGGTGACTTGTGTGATACTGAGGATGGAGATAATGAGGACAGAGAGAGACATGAGGAGCTCCTCCATGATGGAGGGGGTCTGGATGTGGCGGGGGTCTTACACACAGGTTTATCTGACATAATAACAGAGGTAAATGTATACTTCTATATACAGGGAGCTGCAGACATATTACTGGATAGAAACACAGCTAATAATTATCTACAGATATCAGATGACAGGAAAACTGTATCCAGGTCAGATAGAAACCAGAATCACCCAGAAACACCAGAGAGATTCCAGTATTCTCAGGTGTTGAGCAGTCGGAGTTTCTCCTCAGGGAGACATTACTGGGAAGTGGATGTCGGGGGGTCAGAGAGCTGGAGAGTCGGGATGTGTTACCCCAGTATAAAGAGGAGAGGGGGGGAGTCAGTGATTGGAAATAATAAGAAGTCCTGGGGATTGGTCAGGTATAATAATCAGTATTATGTGAGACATGACAGGAATAAGATCCTCTTACCCACCAATCCCTCCAGTAACAGAGTCAGGATATATCTGGATTATGAGGCCGGGCGGATCTCCTTTTATGATCTGTGTGACCCGATCCGACACCTTCACACCTTCACCACCACCTTCACTGAGCCCCTCCATGCTGGGATAGCTGTATATGGAGGTTGTATAAAGATATGTGGTGGGAGGCGGGAGATGTGAGAACTCCGCCCACAGTCTGGTGACATCACAGTGGACGGGTGGTGGGATTGGTTCATTGATCAGCCAATGATTGGAGGAAGTGGTGGCTCCTGGGAGAAGTCTGAGGGCCTCCTTCTGAAAATACTAGTTCCCTGGCTGTGTGTAATGTAAGAACTTATAAAGTGGTAGTAAAGACAAAATATAAAATGACGGATATGACGGCGTCTGTCACTGACATGAACACAGCGGTCTTTGTTTTTTCGGAGTCCTCCTGGAATTTTGTTCTTTTACCTGTTGGTTCTGCTGTTATTTCCCAACTTCCTATAACAGACCAATCTGTCCAGCAAAAGTGGCAGTTAGAGGATTGGGACAAACCATTCACCACTGACAGGGGTGCTTACAATGGTCAGCTTTTATTCATTGATGTAAAACTTTTATCCCAAAAGGAGACACAAATGTTGGTGTAACTGCTTATAAAGTGTCACCTGGAGTTCTCCTTTAATTTATTAGTCACTTATGTAAAGTCCATCTAAATCTACTAGTCCGTCCAACACCCCCCCCTCCAGACAAGGCTGCTGTCCAAGGGGGTCTCCACTGCCCCTCCATAGATAGAGGAGCCGTCCTAAGACAGGAAGTGTGTTACTGGCAGGATCACCAGGGGAAAATAAAGGTAAAAACAGAAAAGGAATGCAGCCACCACATCTAAGGATTGGTAAGCTCCAATAATTGTCATTTTTGTTTTTGGGATTTATTACCACTTTAAGTCTCCGACCCGGAACAAGCATGGGGGGAATAAGAATCAGAAAAGAGTCAGAATTCCTTATCTCTATACTTGTTCCGGGTCACAGACTGAGACAGTAATGAAGGCAAAGCATCAGCATGACAGCCAGGGAACTAGCATTCTCACAAGGAGAGTAATGGTAGAAATGGCGGCCCCCATGATTCTCTCATGACAGGGGCCCTTTAACCCTTTCTCTTCCACAACCGTTTTAGCATTTTTGCACACATGTTTAAAAACAATCATTTCAGGCTTGAAGATAAAACCCCAAAATAAGATTTATTTCCTGACAGCAGAAGCCCTAGAGCAGGGATATGCTATTAGCGGATCTCCAGCTGTTGCAGAACTACAAGTCCCATGAGGCACAGCAAGACTCTGACAGCCATAAGCTGGCACCCAGAGGCAGAGGCATGATGGGACTTGTAGTTTTGCAACAGCTGGAGCTCCGCTAATTGCATATCCCTGCCCTAGAGAATAAAATAGTGTTAGTTCCAATTTTGTATGTCACATGATATTAGCTAAATACTTTATTAACTGGTTCCCGTCAGGCACACAACGATGTACATTTGCAGAATGGCACAGACAGGCATAAGGGCGTACCTGTACGTCCCTTTAAGAATGCCGCTGTGCCATCATGTGCATGTCACCAGCAGCACGCACGCGCCAGTCGAAACCCCCGTGAGTCCGGCTGCGGGTCCCGCGGACTCGATCGCCGCGGGGATACCTGTGATCATCTCACGGGAAGGTTGAACGGGGAGATGCAGAAGTAAACAGCATCTCCCCATTCTGCCTAGCAACAAGTGTCCCTGTGATTGGAGCAGAAATCAGTGTTCACTAACACACAGCCACACCCCCCACAGTTAGTAACACGCCCCTAGGAACACTTAAACCCTACACTCCTACCCCCTGGTTAACCCCTTCAATGCCAGTGTCATTTACACAGGAATCACTGCATTTGTATAGCACTGATTGCTGTATAAATGACAATGGTCCCAAAAATGTGTCAAAAATGTCCGATGTGTCTGCCATAATGTCGCAGTCACAATAAAAATGGCTGATCGCCGCCATTACTAGTAAAAAAATGTTAATAAAAATGCTATAAAATTATCCCCTATTTTGTAAACGCTATAACTTTTGCGCAAACCAATCAATAAACGCTTATTATTACCAAAAATATGTAGAAGAATACGTATCGGCCTAAAGTGAGGAAAAAAGTGTTTTTTTATATAATGTGTGGGGTATGTATTATAGCAAAAAGTAAAAATTTATTAATTTTTTTCAAAATTGTCACTGTTTTTTTGTTTATAACGCAAAAAATAAAAACTGCGGCAATCAAATACCACCAAAAGAAAGCTCTATTTGTGGGAAAAAAAGGACGTCAATTTTGTTTGGGGGCCACGTCGCACGACCGCGCAATTGTCAATTAAAGCGACGCAGTGCCGAATCGCAAAAAGTGATCCGGTCTTAAGCCAGCAAAATGGAAAGTGGTTAAGCTGAGTGTGACGGGAGTCACTTTGGGCGGGGGGCTTGTGGAACCAAGCTTACCTTGGAGAGCTCTGGAAACTCTTTGTCCAGCTCCCTCGGCCCCTCCTACAGACACTAATATAAATTATAGGGCACAAAGACACAATAGATTATCCACATTTTTTTGCAAAATAAGATGAGGTTGTACCGAGTAAATAAATACCCAGCATGGCAAACCTTGAAATTGTGTGTGCCCCTGAAATTTTCCACAATTTTTGGTGCACTATATTTTCATAGACAGCACTTTTGGGCTGAGAATTTCTTCTCTCACTCCGGTGTGTGTGGTGATATGTAATGTGCAGTGCAAGCAATGGCCTTGTGTGTAGGTGTCCCTGAAACATGCATTTACATTCATACGTGTATTGGGGGGTGGGACACTCAAAAATGTTGGGGTGGGGGGGACTTTAGGGGCAATTTATGTGTAATATCATCGCTCCCAACTGTCCCTGATTTGGAGCAAAGTCCCTCTGTCCCTCTTTCCTGCTCATTTGTCCCTCATTTTTGGTCTGATCTATATAGATGTATATAAAATGCACTTTTTATTTATCAAAAGTGTTTCCCACTTTCAACCAATTTTCTAAATTGCTACATTTGTAAATATTAAAAGCCAATATAAAGGAAGAGTAGTGGTAAAAAAAAAGCCCTTGTGGATTTAATTAACCTTTTTTTTGCTTATTTCTCCTTTAACGGGGTGTGGCAGGGGGCGTGTCCTATGCCTACATACATTTGCTGGTAGGTGTCCCTCATTCCCATCTCATAATGTTGGTCGGTATAGTAATATTTTTACATTTCTATTTTACTAAACTTTTTTTTCATCACATGGAGACAATGTGATGCTTTTTTGGGTAATGACTCCCCTGCGCGAATCTCCATAGCTGTACGGCGGGTGCTTTAAGGGGTAAAGGGAGCGTGGGCACGCCTGCCACATCACCGAGGAGCCAATGTGCATGCCCGGCAGCCGCAATATCTGCCAGGCACCCACGATCGCACCTGACAGAGCCAGAATGGGGATTTGTGTGTGTAAACAAACAGATCCCGGTTCTGTTAGGGGTGAGGAGACAGATCTTGTATTCCTAATGTTTAGGAGCAGTGATCTCTCTCCTCCCACAGTCAGTCCCATCCCCCCACATCAAGAAACACCTCCTAGGGAACACATTTAAACCCTTTATCGCCCCCTAGTGTAAACCCCTTTGCCTGCCAGTGACATTTTAACCCTTTTCCCTGCCAGTGACATTTATACATAGTTAGTAAGGTTGAATAAAGACACCCGTCCATCCAATTAAACCTGAGTGAGTGTCTACAATTGCCCCTATCCCTGTACATTACACACTCACTTCCATTCCTACCCTCAATGAGCCCACAATCCAAGTCCCCCATTCATATACTAGGGCCAATTTTGGAGAGAAGCCAATTAACCTACCAGCATGTCTTTGGTGTGTGGGAGGAAACCCACACAGGCACAGGGAGAACATGCAAGCTCCAGGCAGGTAGTGTCATGGTTGGGATTCAAACCAGCGACCCTTTTTAATGCTAGACGAGAGTGCTAACCACTACACCACTGTGCCACCCGATAATAAAGTAATCAGTGCATTTTTATAGCTCTGATCGCTGTATAAATATTAGTGGTCCCAAAATAGTGTCAAAAGTGTCCAATCTGTCCGCCGCAATGTTGCAGTCCCGCTAAAAATCGCTGATAACCGCCATTACTAGTAGAAAAAAATAAAAATGCCATAAATCTATCCCCTATTTTCTAGATGTGATAAGTTTTGCACAAACCAATCAATATACGCTTATTGCGATTTTTTGTTACCAAAAATATGGAGAAGATATATATCGGTCTAAACTGATGGAAAAATATAAAATAAAATAAAAATGAAATATTTATTATCGCAAAAAGTTAAAAAAAATACATTTTTGTTTATAGAGCAAAAAATAAAAAAAATGCAGAGGTGATCATATACCACCAATAGAAAGCTCTATTTGTGGGGGAAAAGGGGACGGTGACGGGTATTTTATTAAACAAAATATATAGTGCAGTGCAACCAAAAACTCATAAATCAAGTCCAAATATTGACAAAATTCCACCGCAGTGCAACTTTCAGTGACAGTTCATTGATATCCGGTGACTTCAGACTCTCGCTGGAATGTCTGATATATTTTGTTTATTATCGATGATGTGGAAATATTGAGCTTCATATTTATATCAAGAGGCTTCAAGGGAACCATTGTGAGGACTTTCTAATTAAATGACCATGCCCCGTTAGATGGGTATATATATATATATGTGTGTATTTTTACAGGAAGATGATGTACATAATATATTTTATGATATTATGATGAGATTTGGGTCCGGCTCACAAGACTTCTTCATGTTTCTCACAAGCAGTTTGATGTCCTCAATAGTCAGGTGATAACTAAGTCCCCCGATTGTTTATAGAGATGGACATATCAGAGGAACTGGTTATACTCGGATCAAAGAGGGTTTCTTACCCAACAACCAGAAACATGGTAGACAGAGAGGCACCGAAGAGAGTCTAATGCTTATGTGAGAAGCATGATGGCCGACTAGGCTTCAGGTACAGCCAATCAGAATTTGATACATCTCTGAACCAATGAAAGTAGTCCATTTGTGTAATTGGTGGGGGAGGGTAGAGAGGGGACATAAAAATCAAAGCTCCCATTGATGGGCCTCTCTTAGCCTCATGGTCTCCACAAGCATGGTCACGTAAGATCTGTCTGTGGAACGTATCCGTATTATCTTATTTCTCTTTTCTTTTTTCTCTCCTAGGATTTGCCTTAATACACTGATAGCATTTATATGTTCATTGTAACAATATATCTTTTTGTATTAATTATCTTTGTCCACTGGCAACACTGTATGTGTAACATCACTACGTTATATTTGGTGATATCTGATTATTCTAATGTTTCTTTTCTCTATAAATAAAATTGGATTGTTATTCTTTTCGTTTTTCAGTTATCATTCATTTTTTTTTATTCTATCCATAATAGCTGCAACCGCATTGGTTGATTCTTATATAGACAAAAGGTTTTAATCATTTATTTTATTTTCACAATCACATTGTTTATTGCGCTGATTATATATATTTTTTTCACAATTACAGTTATTTTATTCCTCCTTTTCCTGTTTCTATCAATGTTGGCAACTTTCAGTCCTGGAAATCAGTGGCAGCTGGTGCTCAAATTTTTTTGGGGGACGGCGCAATTTAAAAAAAAAAAAAAAACATCAATTGCAGCCACTGTGCCCATCAATTGCAGCCAATATGACCATCAAACACAACCACAGTGCCCATCAATTGCAGCCACTGTGCCCATCAAACACAACCATTGTGTCCATCAATTACAGCCACTGTGCCCATCAAACGCTGCCACTATGCCATCAAATACTGCCACTGTACCCATCAAATGCAGCTACTGTGCCAAACACTGCCACTTTGCCCAACACTGCCAGTGTGCCCATCAAACAATATTTGAGGAATAATGAGGTTGTCTCACTCCCTGGTAAAGCAGAACTCCGGGCTGTATTCATGTATACAGAGCCGCATTCATTTCTCTCTTCTATCTGCCCAGAGTTCAGCTTTACATTAGAGAAGACACCCCGACATTCTCCTCCTCATTGCTTTCCTAAGATTTTGTTAGATTTTTTCTCTGATTTTTTTTTTTCCCAAAGTCTCCATTTATATAGAGAAATGTTCTTTTATCATATAGTAATAGGAAGTGATGAGGATTTAGGCCCCATTCACACTTGTGCGACTTGTCATGTGACTTTGGACCCCAAAGTCGCACAAGTCGCATCCCATATTCCCCTATGAGTACTGATCATATCTGTGCAACTTCAAAGTAGTTCCTGCACTACTTTGGTCCGACTTTCATGTATAGACCTCAATGTAAACCCTCAAAAGTCGCATGAAAGTCACACCTGCATAATATAGAATCCATTTTGATGTGACTCTGGATAAGTGTGATAAGTGCAGAACAGAAAGATTTGTTAGGTTTCTTTATTTTCTAATGAATTACACATTTTTAAATCGATCGCAATTCTAATTCTATGTGAAGAATAGATGGTTGTTAAGGAGTGGGTTGGGAAGACGGCCGCAGCGTCCTTAGCAACTGATGATTCATCAGCTGTCAGCGGGTTTTCCCACTGACAGCTGAATGAGAAAAAAAGAATGCCGGCAAAAAAAAAAGACTTGGCGTCCCCCCCAATGAATACTTTGTCTCTCGGGTCTGGTATGGATTTTAAAGGGAACCCCATGCAAAAAATGTAAATAAAATGGCATTGGGTCCTCCCCAAAATCCATACCAGACCCTTATCTGAGCATGTATCCCAGCAGGTCAGGAAACGGGGGGACAAGCGAGTGCCCTCGCTGAACCATGCCAGGCCATATGCCATTAACATGGGGGGTGCTTCTCAAAGCACCTTGTCCCCATGTTGATGGGGACAAAGGCCTCTTTCCCACAACCCTGGGCGGTGGTTGTGGGGGTCTGCAGGCGGGGAGCTTATCGGAATCTTAAAGGACCCTTGAACAAGAGGACCCCCAGATCCCAACCCCCCCATGTGAATCAGTATGGGGTACATTATACCCCCGCACATACACCAAAAAAGTGTAAAAATTTAGTAAAGACACTACACCAGATTTTGACAATTCCTTTATTAAATATTAAAAAACAATGTCCCCGGGTGTAGATCCATTGTTAATCACGCCGCCCGCTGCCACCCCCATATCTGAAAAAAGAAAAAAAAATCTCCAACCCTGACAAACACTCCTGTCGTCTGCCAGCTTTGTTATGTGACAAATACCTAAGGGGCATGGAACGTCCCCCTTTTGACTTCACTGACCCAGAATGCCCTTGGTTGACAATGTCATAAGGGGCGGTGCCACCCAGAGATGTCACCAGGTGGCCCCGCCCTTTAGTTATTTAAGAGCTGTCACATGGCGGAGCAGGCAGATGATGGGAGCCTTCATCGGGGCAGAGGTTTTTTTTCCTTCTTTGTTTGGGTTGGCAATGCGGCAGGCTGCGTGATGGATTTACTTCGGGGGACATTGTTTTTTTATTAAAGAAATTGTCAAAAACTGGTGCCCTCCCTGCCCCAAAGCACCCCCCCCATGTTGAGGGCATGAGGCCTGGTATGGTTCCTAACCTGCCCGGCTGCCTGCTCAGATAAAAGTCTGGTGTGGATTTTGAGGGAGACCCCATGCCGTTTAATTTTGTTTTAATTTTTTTTTATTACCGCCATTATTTTTTTCACATTCAGCTGTCAGTGGGGAAACCTGCTGACAGCTGATGAGTTATCGGTTGTTAAGAACGCCGAAATTTGGGTGACAGGCCCGCTACTTAACAACCAGCTATTCTTCACACACAATTCAAATCAGTCTATCAATTTTTGACCAATTTGAATTCCAGTCCTTCTGAAAATTTGTAATTCGTTAGAAAATAAATAAACCTAACACATTTTTTTCCATTCTGCACAAGTCACACTCATCCAAAGTCACATTAAAATTACATCAATGTTCCACTATGTCCCACTATGACGCACAGTAAAGTCACAGTGGAAATCACATGATATTTAAGTTGCACAAGTGTGAATGGGGCCTTAGTGTTATAGGGGAACGGCGGGACTGAGGAGCTGCTAGAACTAGTATTGTCCATGTCTAAAGGGGTCCCGGGGAAATCTTTATTTCATAGAAAAGAATCCAGAAATAGATCTGCAGATCAGGGTCTGGATTGTACTTGGCAGAAGAGCTGATAATCCACATCAGATTTCCCTTATAATAACCCCAGAGACATCTATCATCTGTTATAGTCATCCTGCCGTCCACCAGAGGACCCGATTAGGAATGTTCATGTTTCTTTTTTTTTTTTTTTTTTTTTTTTTTTAGTGTTATATATGTTTTTATTGACAGTTTTTAAGACAGAATACAAAGTTTATGAGGCGTAATACAATGTTTATGTTCCAGGGCCATTGCAATATAAGTGGCACAATAAGGTAAGTATGTAGTAATGCAGTAAGAAGGTAAGATAACACTTGAAATTGTTTGAGGAATCAACTGTAATTAAGAAATATGCCTCAGTAGTAGAGAGATGGGAAAGAGAAAGTAATAGAAATATTATGAAAAAAAATAAAATTACTTTCAATATATTTTTATTAAGCAAGAAGTATGTAGCATACAAGGTAAGGAATTATACTTGACAATGAGTCGTTGACAATAGATAGTACAATATTGATACAATCAGAATACATACATAACAAAGGGAATACAAACTGGTGGAGAAAGGGTAGGTCTATAACAGCACAAAGACTGAAATATAGGGGGAACGGTCCCTCGTTCCCGGCACCCCATATGGGATCACACTGTGACCAAGAGCGAGGATCCGCTACCTCGATCAAAGTTTTGATGTGAACGGACAATGTGCAATACAAACATTTTCCTTGAACGTTGCTTCAGCAATCTTTACTAACTGTAAGTATAAAATAGATTCAACCAAGGAATATCCAGAACAGTAATAATAACTTAGGAAGTAACTCGAGGTAACCTGTTGGCAGTAATCAATAGTAATGAATAGATTACATAGCGGGGAGGAAAGGAAGAGAAAGAGAAGAGAGAAGAAGGGAAGAGAAAAAAAAAAAAAAAAAGAAAAAAACGAGAGGGGGGGGGGGGGAGGGAATGTACAGGTAAGCAAGGATCTGAGTAAGATGAGTCTCTCAGTGAAGTAAAGGTTTGGTTGTGTTATACCATTCTAACCAGACTGACCATCTGTGTGCCAGTTTAGATAAGGAACCTTCTGCCGATGCATACATGCGTTCATACATGCCGTGTATATGCGTTAGTTTGATGACTTCTGTATGAGATAAATGTTCAGGGGATTTCCAGTTGCGTACAATGATCAGTTTTGCTGCCAGGCATATATGAGTGATTATGTTTTGAAGGTTACGTGGATATTTATCAATTCCTAAGTTAAGGAGTGCCAAGTCAGGAGTTGGGGGGGAGGCAATGTGTGTGATTTCTGATATGAGGTGGAAAGTGTTTGTCCAGAATTGAGTCAATTTAGGGCATTCCCACAGGATGTGATATAAGGTACCTAGGGAACCGCATAGTCTCCAACATTTAGGATCGGTGGAAGGACTAAATCTGTGAATTTGTGTAGGGGTGAGGTACCACCGAAGATTACATTTGAGGGAGAGATCCCAAAGGTTAGCTGATTTAGTCGCTGCGAAGGTAGCGCGTAGAGCGTTGTGCCATTGTTGTGCAGAGTATGTGGAGTTTAGATCTTTTTCCCAATTTAGCATAGGGGTAATTTCTCAAAGCTATTTTTATCATCCAAAAGAGCATAAAAGAGAGAGATACCTTTGGTCGGTGTGGATTTTTTTGATAGGTAGTGCCAAGCCACTGTCAGTAGGGTACGTCGGAGAGAGGGAGTATTTAGAAGGCAAAGTGATATTTGGACATATTTGAAATAGTCCGTGGTTGGCAATGAGAATTTTTCTTGTAAAAAGGTGAATGGGAGTAAATATCCGTTATCAGTGTCGTATAAGTCAGAGATGTGGGATATACCTTTGTCCCGCCAAGTGGAGGTCCGTAAATCCGCTATCAGTAATTGTAGCGTTTCTATAGGGAGAGGAATTTCACAGGTAGGGGCTGAGGAAGGTAAGTGATCGAATAGATAATTAAATGCTGCCAAGGATGCCTTAATGGTTGGGGATAAACGGTGATCCGTGTTCTTAATTTTAGGTGCGGATAGAAGCCAATTTCCTAAGTGTTTGCCCAGGATTTGAGAAGCTTCCATATTGCTCCAGTGATTGTTTGGGTCAGAGATGAACCAAGCTTTGAGTTGAGCTAAAATTGCTGCGTAGTAGTAGTGTTTAATATCTATGTAACCCATGCCCCCTATCCTTCTGTGTTTTGTAAGAAGATGTCGCGCTATGCGAGGTTTTTTATCTTGCCAAACATATTTACGGAGCAAGGATTGTATTTGTTTGAAAAAGGAGGATGGTAGAGGTATGGGTAGAGCCCGAAATAGATAGAGTAGCTGGGGGAGTTTGAGCATCTTAAATGCTGCGAGTCTGCCTGATGCGGAGAGGGTGAGAGGGAGAGCTTAGAAATGTTGGCAAGGTCTGCGGGAAGTTTAGCTAAGAATGGAACAAAATTTGCTTTATACAAGGCAGTAGGGTTGGACGTAAGGGCAGTACCCAGATAAGTGAGGGAGTTGGAAGACCATGCATACTGATATTTGTTGCGCAAGTGTTGTTGGATTGGTTGAGGCAAGGCTAAAGGTAATATGAAAGATTTTGTTACGTTCACCTTATAGTACGATACACAACTAAAATCATCTAATAAGCTTTGTACAGAAGCCAGGGAAGAGGAGGGATTAGTCAACGTGAAGATCACGTCGTCAGCAAATAGGCTAATCTTGTGTTCTTCATCGGCAATTGGAACTCCCGATATAAGTGTGTGGGATCGCACTTTAGCCACGAGGGGTTCAATTAACAAATCGAAGATTAGTGGTGAAAGGGGGCATCCTTGACGGGTGCCATTGGATATGTTAAACTCAGTGGATAGCATGGATGAGCAATAAACTTGTGCTGATGGTGTAGAGTACAAGGCCAAAATAGCCATTAATATATGACCCTGGAAGCCAAATTTTTCCAATGCTTGTTTTAGGTATTGCCAGTGGACCCAATCGAATGCCTTCTCCGCATCCAAGGATAGAAGCAGAGAAGGCATCCGATGGGCCACCGCATGATGAATTATGTTGATCATACGACGGGTTGCGTCAGACGTTTGGCGGCCTTTAATAAATCCTGACTGGTCAGGGTGTATCAGTTGTGGCATAATATCATTCAATCTATTAGCTATTACTTTAGCAAAGAGTTTTACATCATGGTTTAGTAGGGATATAGGACGAAAATTTTGCGTGGAGGTGGGTTCCTTCCCTGGCTTCGGAATTGTTATGATTAAAGCTTTCAACATTTCATGTGGAAGAGAGGCCGAGGAGGCAGCCGAATTAAACACTGGAGTAATGTGTTTGGTGAGAATATGGTGAAATTGTTTAAAGTATTCACCCACAAAGCCATCGGGCCCGGGTGCTTTGTTGTTAGGTAAGGATTGGATGGCATGAGTAATTTCTGCTATCGTGAAGGGTGCATTTAGTTCAGTTAGTTGGGAGGGAGATAGGCTGGGCAAACAAGTTGTATCTAAAAATGCTTTGATTTGTAGGGATGTTGGTTGGGGTTGATCTTGGTTATCTTTCAAGTTATAAAGAGCACTATAGTAGGTACTAAAGGCGTTTGCGATGGCTTGTGGATCAGTTAATTTGACATTAGTATGTGGGTGATGGACGTAAGGAATACGGGATTTAGTACAGTACCCCTTAATTTGATGGGAGAGCAATTTGCCTGGCTTATTACTTTCCGCATAAAATCTCATTTTTAATCTTTTTTGGTGTTTGTCATGAGTTTCAATCAATAAGGCTCTGAGTTCTAATCTGAGGGCAATGAGTTTCGCCTTAAGTGCTTGTGTGGGAGTGTGCTTGTTAAGGAGATCAGTAGTTTGGATGTCTGTCAATAGGGTGTTCATTCGCTGCCTCCTTTGCCTCTTATCTCTAGCCCCTAGTTGAATAAAAAGACCGCGCATATATGCTTTATGCGCTAACCAAAGAATATGAGGGTCAGTCACTGAGCCAGTGTTGTTTTCAAAGAATGACATTAGATTATCTTGTAGAACCTGTGCATGTTGTGGGGATTGCAGTATCCTGGTGTTCAATTTCCATAAATAAGTTGGATTACATTTAGTGGTATCCTCAATGGTCAAGCTTACAGGGGAGTGGTCAGACCAGGTGGTCAGATGTATATTTGAAGCAGATATTTTCTGCAGAGTCCATTGATCTGTGAGAAAAAGGTCTATACGGGAATATGAATTGTGACAAGGAGAGAAAAATGTGAAGTCTTTTTCGTCTGCGTGGATACATCGCCATGCATCATAGAGTTCCAGTTCATGTAGAAGCGAGTTTAGTTCAGGACATTTCCTTGTGGTGTGAGATGATGCATCTAGGATAGGGTCCGGGGTGCAGTTGAAGTCACCACACCATACAATAGCGCCATGTTGAATTTCTTTAACTTTTTTATGTAACTTTCGTAGGAAACGAAATTGATGTGTATTGGGGACATATACATTGACTATAGTGTAAGGGGCATCATTAATATAACATTTCAGAATAATATACCGTCCTCCTGAGTCAAGAAAACATTGGTCTTGTCGGAAAGTCAAGGAGTTGTTAATAGCTATGAGCACTCCCTTTTTTTTTTGATCCGCGTTGGCTGTGTAGATGGTAGCAAAGTTTCTGTTGGTGCAGGAGGGGGGGTTACTGGCTAGGAAGTGTGTCTCTTGTGCACATAATATGTCGCATTTGGTTTGTTTAGCTAGAGCCCATAAGGAGGCTCTTTTGGCAGGATGGTTCAGACCCTTAGCATTAATTGTAACAATGGTTATTGTCATGGTGTGAGCTTGAGGGATAGCTGTTATACCTGAGAGTAGGAATATCGTCGCTTACTTCAGAGATGAGGACGATGCCCGCTTCGTGCGCAAGAAATTCGTCAATATATGTCGTTGAGGGGAGATCGTCTATCAATCTGCGTGTGCAGTTCCGAGTAGGGTTGCAGAGGTAGTCCTTAAGATGAGAAACCAGCAGTGGAACTTGAATACCTGTAGGGGATGAGGGAGAAGAAAAGCAAACAAAAAAGAGAGAAACAAAGAAAAAGAAAAAAAAAAAAAATAGGGAACGAGACTGAGGAGCTCCCCAGGGGTTGGTTATTAGAACAACAGGGAGAGAGTGATACTTGGGGTATAAAAAAGTGAGATCAGAACAAAAAACTGTTCTCAGGGTACTGGAACGACACTCCGGTGTCCGGAAAAAAAAAGGACCCTGGAAGGGGGTAACAGTCTAATACGACCGAGTGTGATCAGGAGTCACATCCAATCGGCCCTAATAAGATATGGTACCGCAGCCAATTAATGAGGCAGTGCGCTCCTATTTCCTCTCTGTGGAAGAGGATGGGTTATTATGGAACCCGTGTTGCTTTGATCCATTGAAACCAGATCAGTATTGGATGGGATAATGGCCCACGCTAGCAACATATGCAGCCCTTGTTCGACTGAGGAGACCACATGCTTTGATCCAGCATGATTGATGGATATTTTGGCAGGAGCAATCCATTGGTATTGGATTTGGTTGTTCCGTAAGGTTTTAGTAATATTGTTCAGTTGCCTACGTCTGCTCAGGGTGTGCTGGGAGAGGTCGGCGAAGATTTGGAGGTGAGTATAGGGTTCAGGTAACGTTGGCATAGCCCTCACTTTCTGCATAAATTGCTCCTTAATATGAAAAAAGTGCACTCTGAGAATGACATCTCTGGGAGTGATATCAGGCAAAAAAGCAGGTTTTGGTAATCTATGAATACGGTCCACAAGCAGTTCCATATTTTTAGCTTCTGGGAGTACCGATTTGATTAGGCCTTTCGCAAAGGCAGGAAGTTCAGTATTTTGTACTGATTCCGGGACCCCACGGATTTTAAAATTATTGCGGCGGGCTCTGTCCTCCAAATTTGCCAGTTTATCAGTTAACCATTTTGTTTCCTGGGCCTGTGCTTCTTGTGAATCAATTATGTCGTTTATGGTGGCAGTCATGGCGTCAGCATTAGATTCTAAATGGGTGACTCTGTTATCCAATATTGCCAGATTATTGCCAAAACCCTGCATGACCGACATTATGTCTGACTGTAAGGAGCTGCGGAGGGACATAAGCATTTCCTTGAGGGTAGTGTCCATAACAGCCTGGCCTACTGTGGGAAAGGAAGCAATGGCATCCGTTTGAGGGCTCTGTAATGGTAGGCCACAGGACTGCCCTATTCTATTGACTCCCTCCTGGTTCGTTTCTGAGGCATCCATCCTCATTTTACTTTTAGCAGGGCTGTGTGAGGAAGGAGACCCGGGAGGAGAACGTAAATCGTTCCCTGATGCGCAGGGACTTACCCGCGTGTCGTTTGTGTCAGAGCGGTCATTTCTCCCTTGAAGACGACTGGGATGTTCCGCCGAGGTAACACGTTCGCCCGCCGCGGCGCCATCTTGGCCTCGCCGCGCGGACGGCTGATACATAAAGGCCGTCAGTTTGCAGGGAAGCCTGGTCTCCTTTCGTTTCAACGACATGATCCCGGGGTACAGCGGGTGTTCGCACTGCCGAACGAAGTGGTTAAGAAGGCTGGGGTCCGCTCGTAGCCGCTGTAAGTCGCCGTGGATGTGGAGAGCTGTGAGCTCAGGCAGCCATTTCAGTCACGCGGTGGCCACGCCCCCAGGAATGTTCATGTTTCTATTGGTCATGTTCTATTTCTATCACCGGAGTCATGTGATCAGTTCTGTCAATCATTATTCGGATCTTTTATGTCCCAATCATGTCCAGTAATTAGAAGTGATTGTCAGGAATCGTATTGTATTGGAAGTGATTTCTTTATAATAAATGGAGATGAAGCATTTCCTCAGATTGGGTTGTGCTCACTATGATATCAGAAGTTCTAGAACCCCAAAGACCCGTGACACCGGGCTTACTGTGTATATTCAGGATGAGCGCCGCCACTGCACACTGCGGGATCCGAGCCAGAAGAAGCCCCGCCCACATCCACCAATAGGGATCAGTATAGAGGCTGATAGGGGGAGGGGCTGGAGGATGACACGCCTACACAGGGACTTCTGCAGCTCACTAAACACATAATAAAGCATAGAACCTGCAGGCTCCAGGATTTTATTGCATATACAGGCCACGCTGAAAGACATTTCCAATCATAAAAGAAAGGAAAAAAAGGAAAGGCGTTTGCTGTAGAAGATGGAAAACTCATGTTGCCGAAAGAGGTACAGAAAAGTCAAACTCCCAGCGTAGACCTGGCATTAAGGATTACGAGGGAAGGAAAGAGAGGGATGAATGTTTTTTGTGTGGCAGGAAAGGCCACTTGGCCATGGATTGCAAGTTGAAAAAGGACGAGGAGGCATGACTAGAGGGAGAAGAAATGTATGAGACAGAATGTATGGACAATGAAAGGAATTCAGAAGGGTCTGAAGATTTGGAGATATGTAATGTGGAAATGTATTTACAGAGTGAGATTAAACCTGAAATAACACTTGTTGTAAAAGGAAGGGAAGTCACATTTTTGTGAGACACAGGGGCATGCAGGACCCTGATTCATCCCCAGGACATGCCTGGAGGAGTTAAGAAAAAAGGTACAATTTTTGTAAAATCAGCAAACGGGTTAATGTGTGAGGAGGATATATCAGAAAATCTTCCTATAGAGGACCCACTAACAGGCAAACAAGTTGAATGTAAAATTGTGATATCTAAACAATGTCCGGTTAACCTGCTGGGCAGGGACTTGTTTCATACACTTGATATTTCGGTTATACCAGCTGAAGGGGGCTTGAGAGCCCACCGCACTTGCAAAACACATGTAGTGGAGGCTCAAAGCGAGCCTTATTACTGGTATAGCCTGGATCTATGTAATGCAGGTCCTGGGTGCATGCAGCAACCCCTACTGAGCAAGGTGGAAGAAAAGGATAAAGTGAGGAACTGCAAGGTCCAGCATCATTCACATTGTACAATGTATTTCAAACGTTCTTCAGGACCTGATATGAATTATGAAAAGAAACTAAATTAAAAGGGGTCATAATCACCTTGAAAACCCTGTATTGGGATTGGGAGGGAAACAGAATGGCCACCTGTCTCCTTCCTGATGAGGTATTCAAGCTACACAGAGAAAGAGTTTCCACCCCATGTGTCAATCACTGGAAACATTACAGTAGAATGGTATGAGTTGGGAGATTTGTTAAATGATTGGGCACACATGACACCAGAACAACGAAAATCAAAGGGAATCCAGTCCTGTAGCTTCAATTGGGTCACACAAAGTACACCAGGGGTGCACCTTTCAGGGGGACATTATGACGAAGAATGACTGGTCCTCTTGACCCGGAAGGAAGAGGATGCACTTAAAGACATCCCCGACCACCTTTGGTCAAGAAGGAAAAGGTGATGTAGGACTAATTAAAACAGCAAGTGAAGTGCATATCACCCCCAAAAGTACTATGAGACCGCATCAAAATCAGTACCCTTTGAGATAAGATGCAGAGGTTGGAATAGATCCTGTAATCAGGGAACTGCAGGATAAGGGTATAATCATAGAATGTCCAGATTCACTCTCTAATACACCATTGTTTCCTGTTAAGAAGCCACAAGGAGGCTGGAGACTCGTTCAGGATTTACAAGCAATAAATAAAGCTGTGGTGTCGCGGGCCCCAGTAGTGCCTGACCCCCCATGTCCTCCTGAACGACCTCCAGCCTGAAAACAAGGTATTTTCTGTCATTGATATAAGTAATGCTTTCTTTTAAATACCTGTGAATAAGGATAGCCAGTTTTGGTTCGCATTTACCTACAAAAAAATAAATAAAATACACATACACAAGATTACCACAAGGGTGTTGTGAAAGTCCTACAATTTTTTCACAAGAAATGTCAAATAATTTGCCAGGTTGTCCAGATATTGTCCAGATATCATTGTATGCCAGTGTAGCCATCAACAGTGTCCCTGATCACCATAACACCAGTCCCAGTGTCATCAGACCTGTGTAGCCATCAACAGGGGTTCTGATCACCATAACACCAGTCCCAGTGTCACCAGGCCAGTATAGCCATCAACAGTGTCCCTGATCACTATAACACCAGTCCCAGTGTCATCAGACCAGTGCAGCTATCAACAGTGTCCCTGATCACCATAACACCAGTCCTAGTGTCATCAGACCAGTGTAGCCATCAACAGTGTCCCTGATCACCATAACACCAGTCCCAGTGTCATCAGTCATCAGACCAGTGTAGCCATCAACAGTGTCCCTGATCACCATAACACCAGTCCCAGTGTCATCAGTCATCAGACCAGTGTAGCCATCAACAGTGTCCCTGATCACCATAACACCAGCCCCAGTGTCATCAGACCAGTGAAGCCATCAACAGTGTCCCTGATCACCATAACACCTGTCCTAGTGTCATCAGACCAGTGTAGCCATCAACAGTGTCCCTGATCACCATAACACCAGTCCCGGTGTCATCAGACCAGTGTAGCCGTCAACAGGGTTCCTGATCACCATAACACCAGTCCCAGTGTCACCAGGCCAGTGTAGCCGTCAACAGTGTCCCCGATCACCATAACACCAGTCCCAGTGTCATCAGACCAGTGAAGCCATCAACAGTGTCCCTGATCACCATAACACCAGTCCCGGTGTCATCAGACCAGTGTAGCCATCAACAGTGTCCCTGATCACCATAACACCAGTCCCAGTGTCATCAGACCTGTGTAGCCGTCAACAGGGGTACTGATCACCATAACACCAGTCCCAGTGTCACCAGGCCAGTATAGCCATCAACAGTGTCCCTGATCACTATAACACCAGTCCCAGTGTCATCAGACCAGTGCAGCTATCAACAGTGTCCCTGATCACCATAACACCAGTCCTAGTGTCATCAGACCAGTGTAGCCATCAACAGTGTCCCTGATCACCATAACACCAGCCCCAGTGTCATCAGACCAGTGAAGCCATCAGCAGTGTCCCTGATCACCATAACACCTGTCCTAGTGTCATCAGACCAGTGTAGCCATCAACAGTGTCCCTGATCACCATAACACCAGTCCCGGTGTCATCAGACCAGTGTAGCCGTCAACAGGGTTCCTGATCACCATAACACCAGTCCCAGTGTCACCAGACCAGTGTAGCCGTCAACAGTGTCCCCGATCACCATAACACCAGTCCCAGTGTCATCAGACCAGTGAAGCCATCAACAGTGTCCCTGATCACCATAACACCAGCCCCAGTGTCATCAGACCAGTGAAGCCATCAACAGTGTCCCTGATCACCATAAAACCTGTCCTAGTGTCATCAGACCAGTGCAGCTATCAACAGTGTCCCTGATCACCATAACACCAGTCCCGGTGTCATCAGACCAGTGTAGCCATCAACAGTGTCCCTGATCACCATAACACCAGTCCCAGTGTCATCAGACCTGTGTAGCCGTCAGCAGGGGTTCTGATCACCATAACACCAGTCCCAGTGTCACCAGGCCAGTATAGCCATCAACAGTGTCCCTGATCACCATAACACCAGTCCCAGTGTCATCAGACCAGTGCAGCTATCAACAGTGTCCCTGATCACCATAACACCAGTCCCAGCGTCATCAGACCAGTGTAGCCATCAACAGTGTCCCTGATCACCATAACACCAGTCCCAGTGTCATCAGACCAGTGTAGCCATCAACAGTGTCCCTGATCACCATAACACCAGCCCCAGTGTCATCAGACCAGTGAAGCCATCAACAGTGTCCCTAATCACCATAACACCAGTCCCAGTGTCACCAGGCCAGTTTAGCCGTCAACAGTGTTCCCGATCACCATAACACCAGTCCCAGTTTCATCAGACCAGTGCAGCCATCAACAGTATTACCATAATGTAGAAAAGACAAGAAGTGCGCCAAACTAAGTGTAGTATATAAGGTAGATTACATTTAATCTGATAAAATCACACAGCCAATTGGCTACTCACAAAAGGACATTGTAGTCAGGCATAAAATGTTAAGGAGGGAGGGTAATCACAGCCACTTCTATCTGGAGGAGCGGAGATGATAAACAGCTGGAACGGCCATTCAAGATGTTCAGCAGCAGAGGCTGCAGTGTAGCAGCCTAGGTTTTGTAGAAAACGCCGCCTCGTGGATGTCCAGATGATGGCAATAGGCAGTATCAGTGCCTTCTAACGTCCGGAGAGTCAGAGAACCCGGAATCGGAAGTGCGTTCCAGCGTGGAACGCAAGCTTCGTATACCGGAAGTGTCGTGTCGGCCAATCAGAAGACGCGTTTCACAATATCCATTGTTTCCTCAGTTCTAAAGGCCAGAGCAGCAGGGGAAGCATTTATATAGAGAGCAGGATTGTTTCACACAGCAGATTGATAAATAGACATAATTGCATGGCAAATTAGCTGAATTAATAGCCAGAATACAGAATAGGGATTGGATAGAAAAAATTAAGAAAAGATGAATAGAAGGGGAAACAGATTCAATTGAAATGAACAAACAGGGAATAGGTAAAAAATATAGAATGTAAAAAAATAATGTAAAAAATAATAATAATGAGAAATGATAGAAATAATAATAATAATAATAATAAAGATAATAATAAAGAAGAAAAAATAATAATAATAAAAATAGAATGAAAAGAGTATATATGAAAAAATATATATATATAAAAAAAAATACATATATAAAAAAAAAAGTAAAACAAGGGGAAATGTTTAGATGGATAAAAGATAATATAATATAATGATGATAGTGAATTATATATATGAAATGTATTGCTAAAAGAGACTGATAATTATGCGGGCCCATATTATTTGTTAGAAGAAATACATTGGAGATACCACAAGCACCATAAATTTTGAAAAAAATAAATTTATAAGTTATTAGTAAAAAAATCTAAAAAATCTGGATAATTGACTACTTTTGATGTATCAAATCAAAAAAGGAAAATTTAAATAAAAATAATAATAACATATTTCAATATATTTCTGGGGGACATGGTATGGAGTCATACGAGTGTACATATATATATATATATATATATATATATATATATATATATATATATATATATATACACACATACACACACACATACATATATATATATATATATATATATATATATATATATATATATATATATATATATATATATATATATATATATAAATATATATATACACATATATACATACATATACACATATACACACATATACACATACACACATACAAATAAGGAAAATGAGGAAAAAATAATAGTGATAAATTAATAGTAAGAACAGAAATATAGCAAATGAATAGTAATAATAATAATAGATACCAAACCATTGAAAAATAATACATAGTATGAGTAATAATAAGCAATATATACACACATGCTGAACTCAAAAAATATATATATGAATCTATATGCACATGCGACAAGCCCATAATATGTAGAAAGAGTAAAACACTGAAAAAAGATGAGAATATTATGAATATTATAACAATATAGAGGGGCTTTGGGGGTGTGCCAGCAGGTACACTCCGAATGTATCTATAGTTCATAGGGACGTGTATATATGGGAAATGTGTGAAGGAAAAGTTATATAGATATCGATAGGAATCTACCATCTAGAAGTACCTCAGAATCTAGATTACCGTATTAATTTCTATCTCTTCGTTTAGGCCATGGGGGGACATCGTATTCAAAGAATATATCCAATATGTCTCCTGTTGGCAAAGACGCTTAAACCTCTCAGCTGGGGTGAATTTGTCCGGAATTGATTCAATTATCCAGACATTGAGGTCGGTGATGTTCTTATGATGGTATGTAGCAAAGTGTCGGGCGACACTGTACTTAGGGTTACCTGTTTGAACGGCGCGGCGATGATCGCCGAACCTGGCCCTTAGGGCCCTGATGGTTCTGCCTACATACAGGAGGCCACACGGGCACGAAATACAGTACACCACAAATGAAGTGGAACAATTAAAGAAGGAGCTTAAGGTGTAGGTTTTGCCATTAGTCGTGAACGATTTTTTACCATGGGTAACATGCGCACACGTAAGGCAGAGTGGTTTTCTACACTGAAACATGCCTAAGAGTGGAATTAATGTGAGCTGTTTCAGGATGCCATCTTTGTGAGAGATAGAAGGTTTAATTTTACTAGGTGCGATCTTGCTCTTATTGTTTGGGGCTCTGCGGTAGGCGAACTTGGGGTTATCAGATATGCACTGAGACAGGTGTGGGTCTTGTTTAAGAATAGACCAATGTTTTTTGAAGATTGACTCCATTTTTCTGTAGCTTGAATTGTATTGTGTAATGAATCTAGTGATAGGTGCTGTACTCTGTTTTTTGGGGGAAGATAAATTTTCATTTTTGTACATAGTACAGGCCTCATTTATAAGTTTGGGTGGGTAGCCCTTCTCCAGACATTTTTCTTGTAGTGTAGTACTTAGAGAAATATAATCGTCCAGTCTGGTGCAGTTGCATCTTAGTCTGTAAAATTGGCTTTTTGGCACATTGTTTATCCATCTTGGGTGGTGACAGCTAGAATAATGCAGGAATGAATTTCCTGCTGTCGGTTTTGTGTAATTTTTGGCTATGATGGTGTTGTCGGAATAAGATAATTCCAGGTCTAGGAAGGATAACGAGTTGGGATCCGTAACAGAGGTAAAAGATAAACCAAAATCATTATTATTGCAATAGGCCACAAACTCGTTAACCAAGCTTTCGGGGCCATCCCAAATCATGATATTGTCATCAATATATCGGCCATAAAAGACCAGGTGTGCAGCAAAGGGGTTGTCCTTCCCTACAAACCTGGCCTCCCACAGCCCCATGGTCAAGTTGGCATAGCTAGGGGCAAAATTTGCCCCCATTGCTGTGCCTTGTTTTTGCAAGTAAAAAACACCATCGAATGTAAAATAATTATGCTCTAGACAGAAGCGGGTAGCCGAAAGGATAAATTCAATTTGTTGTGCATTAAGAGAGGGGTCCTTGTCTAGAAAATAAGCTACTGCCTGGAGGCCCACCGTATGGGGTATCGAGGTGTATAGGAAGCATACATCTAGAGACACCCACCAGAGGATGGACCATTTTTGATCCCTTTGTGGGTAGGACCCCCAGGTTTTAGGAGCCTGGGGAGGGAAGTGGATAAGGGCAGTGCTGGTGCTGTAGGGGGGGAGGAGTTTTAGTAGAATTGAGTTCAGGGGGGTTATTATCAGTGTAATTATTTCTAGTGGGCTTACAGTGTTGTAAGTTGGGAATGAGGGGGGGAGGGGAAGTATGAGTGGTTTTCCCCTTCCATTTAAAAACTCTATTGTTGGTATAGTCATCAATATCACGTCTGAATTTTCCTAGTTTTCCTTATATCATTGTGTCTTCACAATGATACAGCCCCTCATCAATGACATAAAAAAGAAAACACGTAGAAGAGGAAGGAGAGGGGGAAACAAAAATCCTGACCCATCCCGCCCGGACAAACTTCGGAAACTATAAAAATTACATAACTTCTCGTATGGTCTCAATACTCCCAACCTACTCCTCCCATAATGCATACCACTTTCAAGCCCAAATTGATTTTTAACCCCACCCAATCAAAAGGTCCGTATTTATCTACTTTTTACCAAGTATCTCAAAATCTCTGTAAATCTGAATCATCCAGGCCCACTCATTTCAGTAATAATCTCAGTCCTCTGGAATATCAAGCTCTAAGGTCGCTGAGTGATAACCAAGACATTATTATAAAACCAGCGGATAAAGGCGGTGGTATAGTAATACAAAATAAGGCTGACTATATGATGGAAGCACTCCGCCTACTCTCTGATAGTAATACCTACGAAAAATTGAAATCAGACCCCTTGCCTAGATTCATAGAGGAATCTAATATCCTAATTGCACGCGTCCTTGCCGAAGGCATACTTAATAAAACTGAGGCTGCCTTCTTTCAGAAACCTTTTTTTCAAATACCATATCTATACCATCTACCAAAAATACACAAAGACACCAATAACCCGCCAGGTCGTCCTATAGTAGCCTCCATGGATAGCATTACTACTAGTTATTCTCTCTATATAGACCATTTTCTTCAACCCCTGGCTCAGGGCCTCCCATCCTTCATCCGAGATGGGACCCAGTTGATAGATTTATTAAAACCATACACTTGGGAACCGACATACAGGTGGGTGTCTCTAGATGTATGCTCCCTATACACCTCGATACCCCATACGGTGGGCCTCCAGGCAGTAGCCTATTTTCTAGACAAGGACCCCTCTCTTAATGCACAACAAATTGAATTTATCCTTTCGGCTACCCGCTTCTGTCTAGAGCATAATTATTTTACATTCGATGGTGTTTTTTACTTGCAAAAACAAGGCACAGCAATGGGGGCAAATTTTGCCCCTAGCTATGCCAACTTGACCATGGGGCTGTGGGAGGCCAGGTTTGTAGGGAAGGACAACCCCTTTGCTGCACACCTGGTCTTTTATGGCCGATATATTGATGATATTATCATCATTTGGGATGGCCCCGAAAGCTCGGTTAACAAGTTCGTGGCCTATTGCAATAATAATGATTTTGGTTTATCTTTTACCTCTGTTACGGATCCCAACCCGTTATCCTTCCTAGACCTGGAATTATCTTATTCCGACAACACCATCATAGCCAAAAATTACACAAAACCGACAGCAGGAAATTCATTCCTGCATTATTCTAGCTGTCACCACCCGAGATGGATAAACAATGTGCCAAAAAGCCAATTTTACAGACTAAGATGCAACTGCACCAGACTGGACGATTATATTTCTCTAAGTACTACACTACAAGAAAAAATTTCTGGAGAAGGGCTACCCACCCAAACTTATAAATGAGGCCTGTACTATGTACAAAAATGAAAATTTATCTTCCCCCAAAAAACAGAGTACAGCACCTATCACTAGATTCATTACACAATACAATTCAAGCTACAGAAAAATGGAGTCAATCTTCAAAAAACATTGGTCTATTCTTAAACAAGACCCACACCTGTCTCAGTGCATATCTGATAACCCCAAGTTCGCCTACCGCAGAGCCTCAAACATTAAGAGCAAGATCGCGCCTAGTAAAATTAAACCTTTTATCTCTCACAAAGATGGCATTCTGAAACAGCTCACATTAATTCCACTCTTAGGCATGTTTCAGTGTAGAAAACCACTCTGCCTTACGTGTGCGCATGTTTCCCATGGTAAAAAATCATTCACGACTAATGGCAAAACCTACACCTTAAGCTCCTTCTTTAATTGTTCCACTTCATTTGTGGTGTACTGCATTTCGTGCCCGTGTGGCCTCCTGTATGTAGGCAGAACCATCAGGGCCCTAAGGGCCAGGTTCGGCGATCATCGCAGCGCCGTTCAAACAGGTAACCCTAAGTACAGTGTCGCCCGACACTTTGCTGCATACCATCATAAGAACATCACCGACCTCAATGTCTGGATAATTGAATCAATTCCAGACAAATTCACCCCAGCTGAGAGGTTTAAGCGTCTTTGCCAACAGGAGACATATTGGATATATTCTTTGAATACGATGTCCCCCCATGGCCTAAACGAAGAGATAGAAATTAATACGGTAATCTAGATTCTGAGGTATTTTTAGATGGTAGATTCCTATCGATATCTATATAACTTTTCCTTCACATATTTCCCATATATACACGTCCCTATGAACTATAGATCCATTCGGAGTGTACCTGCTGGCACACCCCCAAAGCCCCCCAAAGCCCCTCTATATTGTTATAATATTCATAATATTCTCATCTTTTTCAGTGTTTTACTCTTTCTACATATTATGGGCTTGTCGCATGTGCATATAGATTCATATATATATTTTTTGAGTTCAGCATGTGTGTATATATTGCTTATTATTACTCATACTATTTATTATTTTTCAGTGGTTTAGTATCTATTATTATTATTACTATTCATTTGCTATATTTCTGTTCTTACTATTAATTTATCACCATTATTTTTTCCTCATTTTCCTTATTTGTATGTGTATATGTACTGTATATATGTGTATATATATATATATATATATATATATATATATATATATATATATATATATATATATGTGTGTATGTGTGTATGTGTATATATATATATATATATATATATATATATATATATATATATATATATATATATATATATATATATATATATATGTACACTCGTATGACTCCATACCCTGTCCCCCAGAAATACATTGAAATACATTATTATTATTTTTATTTAAATTTTCCTTTTTTGATTTGATACATCAAAAGTAGTCAATTATTCAGATTTTTTAGATTTTTTTACTAATAACATACAAATTTATTTTTTTCAAAATTTATGGTGCTTGTGGTATCTCCAATGTATTTCTTCTAACAAATAATATGGGCCCGCATAATTATCAGTCTCTTTTAGCAATACATTTCATATATATAATTCACTATCATCATTATATTATATTATCTTTTATCCATCTAAACATTTCCCCTTGTTTTACTTTTTTATTCATATATACTCTTTTCATTTTTTATTATTATTATTTTTTCTTCTTTATTATTATCTTTATTATTATTATTATTTCTATCATTTCTCATTATTATTATTTTTTACATTATTTTTTTACATTCTATATTTTTTACCTATTCCCTGTTTGTTCATTTCAATTGAATCTGTTTCCCCTTCTATTCATCTTTTCTTAATTTTTTCTATCTAATCCCCCTATTCTGTATTCTGGCTATTAATTCAGCTAATTTGCCATGCAATTATGTCTATTTATCAATCTGCTGTGTGAAACAATCCTGCTCTCTATATAAATGCTTCCCCTAGGGGGCGTGGCCTAACCTCGGGACGGAATGGACGCTTGAGAGCTGAGCTCCTGCCGCGATCCGGTCCTATAGCCGTTAAGGAAGCTTATCTATACTCTTAAATACCTCGAAGATTATGGGAACCGCCTCGAGAACATCATCTGCCTCCCGATCCCGATCCCCGAGGCGACAGCGTGGCAACATTAGCCAAACTCTTCCGGAGCTGTTCCGCTCACAGAGAGACAATATGGCGTCTTCCCGCCACACTTCATCGCAGGCCCCAGCCTCCGCACAACCACCCGCGCCACCCAGTGAAGCCGTTCCGGGCCAGGAGGTCTCACTACACGCCCTCCAACAACACCCGAGTCTCATGGATCTAAGATCGGTGGCGACGGACATTAAGGAGACCCTTACTGCTGCTATAGCGGATCTCCGGCTGGATTTGCGCGCCATTGCTGACAGAGTAGTGGAAGTGGAGCACCGCACGACACACCATGAAACGGTCCTTCGCAAAGTCACCCACAAAATAGACACTCACACGCTACAATTGAGAGACCTCCAACGTCACCAGGAAGATCTGGACAATAGAGGGAGAAGGCACAATATTCGGGTACGCGGCCTCCCCGAGTCGGTGGACTCGGATCAACTGGAGACGACAGTCATGGATCTATTCAACGATCTTTTGGACAGACCGGCTCGTACTCCGGTGGCCTTCGAAAGAATTCACAGAGCTCTACGACCCAAAGGTCGAGATACAGATCCCCCACGGGATGTTGTCTGTTGCCTGGTAGATTATAGGCTGAAAGAAGAAATACTACGAAAGGCCAGAAACAGGATTCAAATCTCTCTAGGGAGCGCTACGATCCACATCTATCAAGACTTATCGGGCATTACCCTACAACACCGCAGGGACCTGCGACCACTTCTCGATGTACTACGGGCGAAAGGCATTCCATACAAGTGGAAGTTCCTGTTCGGTCTAGCGGCCACCTATCATGGCCGAACTGCCCTGCTACGAGTCCCGGAGGAACTTCCTTCTTTCTGCGACGCCCTGGAGATTCCCTTGGTTGATGTCCCCAACTGGTACGCCGCTTTTCGCACTTACCGACAACCCAGCAGGGAAAGGGACCGCACCGAACCAATGGATACTCAGCGCAGTATGCACCGACGGCGTAGATCGGAGTCAAGAAGTCGATCCTATCGCTCCAGAAGAGACTCCCGTCCCGAACGCAGTCCTATGGATTCCCCGCGATCTGGCCGCGCCAGGCGAGAGGCTGATCATCACCGGGATCGTTCCCCAGGAGTGAGACTCTTCAGCTAAGTCCAGTTCTGTTGGGTGAAATACCCCCTCTTCGGAGACTTAAGCCTTCGGTTGTATGCCTCTACGGGCTGCCTAGTTAGTTTATACCAATCCAGAACCGGCCTGACTCTTTCCAAGGTAGCCAACGTCGGATCTGGAAATGGCCCCCGTAGCCTATAGGTTTAAAGTTTAGTATAGACAGGTTTCTTTGTTAGCCACGAGTTCACGGAAAAGTCACCTCAGACCGTATGTTTTTACATGTAGTTAGAAATACGATGATGTTAGACTTACTACCTCCCCACAGTTAAGATACAATTGGATGAACTGAACTGCTGAACCCTACCTTATATTCGTGAAATGTTGTGTTTATGCTGATTGCAAGGTTTATATTGCATGATATAAGGTGGGAGGGTTGCCGCTCACACTGTCACATTCTTTGTAGTTATCCTAATGTTGAACAGACGCCCGTACGTCTAGTTGATGTTGACCCCAATTTTAGGGACCAATGAGGGTTTTAGATTGCAGACGTGGGTGGCCTTGTCCTGCTCGTCCCCCCGTGCTTGCCAACTCCATCGAGGGACACGCTCGGGGAGACGGGACGGGCCTACGCTGAAATGTGCTCGTACCTCTCGTGTACCTCGAGGGACTCTTTACTCCACACCATGCGCGGGCCCGATTCTCCTTTACTAAGATCCGAAGATGGGGTCTTTGCACTAGATAATTATTGACAACAGGGCGCTAATACGAGTGATGTGTATGAGTATTATAGGATCCTCCTGTCCACCTCTATTCCTTTGTATACACTTTATGTAGTGACTATGGCCTACAACTAATAGGTCTGTCCTCCCTGCATTGTAAGCATGTGGTACTTCCTTTCAGCTAGCTGGGAGATATAGGCTATATAAACTAGACAGCCTTTGCTTGAACGAAAAAGAGGTTGCGCCAGTCCGCTTCCTTTGATAGGGCCTTTGTATGTCTTTTATCAATGGACCGGATCGCGGTCACATCTGAAATCTAACGTATCCACCCTTACCGAGAGACTTGGTACAATCCCGCTGCGGCTGATTGTACGGAGGTGTCCTGTTATATACCGGACACTGTCCGCGCGATCACTGTACACTTCCCGGACGTTTTCACTCTGAGGGAGAGGCTGGTCCTCTATCCTCACGGCGAACACCTAAGGGTTTATCCCTGTTTCCCGTTATCCCTATTTACATACCTCACTCTTCCCCTCCCCTCTCCCTCCCTTCTTCTAGGACACTTCTAATTTGCACGACCTGTTATACGACCATTTGCACTACGGCACGAGGGTGACCTTGCACCATGCACAAACAACAATCTCTTATCCCAAATTCTCAGGTTAAACTGTATTCGCTTAATGTAAAAGGCCTTAACACGCCGGAAAAAAGATCGCAATTGTTTCGACTTTTACGTAAAACTAAGGCGGATATAGTGTTTCTTCAGGAAACCCATTTTAGATCTGACAAAATACCTAACTTGCAGTCCTCCCTTTATCCAACAGTGTTTCATGCTACTAACCCATTAGCAAAATCTAAGGGAGTATCGATTCTTATATCTAAGAATTGCCCCTTTCAGGTGCAAGACTCGTTGTTGGATACGGAAGCACGCTATGTTTTTCTGAGAGGAGAATTATATTGCAAAACTATTACTTTAGCCAACATTTACGCCCCCAACCAGCATCATGTCCCGTTCTTCAACTCCACGATGCTGCAACTCACCGCCTTTTATCAGGGCACCCTGGTGGTCGGAGGAGACTTCAATGCAGCCTTGACCCCCACCTTAGATTCCTCGAACGGTACCTCCTCCTTGAAAATACAGTGCGCTGAGGGCTATAAAATCCCAACTGACCGTACTGACACTTCACGATACGTGGCGAACGTTATATCCGACCGCCAGGGACTTCACCTATTATTCACCCCCTCATAACAAATATTCGAGGATCGACTACTTTTTCCTCTCTCAGGCAGACTTAGACTGTTTACTTGTTGCTTCCATCGAACCTATGGTGCTCTCTGACCATAATCCAGTCTCGATCACCCTGTCCTTCCCGATCGGAACAGTCAAACCATATATTTGGCGGTTGGACGGTTCTTTGCTCAGCGATTCGGAAGTAGTGCGTTCTATCTCTACTAGCCTAACGAACTACTTTACAGATAACGCCTCCACTGAAATCCATCCTATAACAAGATGGGCAGCTCATAAATGCGTGATTTGGGGAGAACTGATCTCCCTTGCAGCTAAGAGACGGAAGGATAGGGAAGCCAGACTCGATAAATTGTCGAAGACCATCCACTCGTTAGAATTGTCACACAAACGAACACTAGCGGAAAACACGCTCCACACATTACAACAGGCCAGACTAGATCTCCTGGAGGAACTTAACATTCCAATCAGGAGGAAGTATACCCTTATGCAACGCAATTATTACGAATTTGGCAACAAATCAGGGAAATTTTTAGCCAGAGCAATCCAACTACGAAAAGAAATGTCCACGATTCATCACATCCTAGATCCGCAAGGTCTAAAGATTTCTTCCCCATCTGGCATAGTGGAACAATTTAAAAAATTCTACTCAAATCTTTACAATCTCCCTAGTCATTCCTCGACTGCCACACAACACGACAGAACTCAACAGATAACGGACTTTCTAGCCGAGAACTGCCCGGGGAATATCTCCGACGATCTTGCCACAGACTTGGAGAAGCCAATTTCGCCCGCAGAAATACTGACCGCCCTTAAACAACTAAAACCGGGCAAAAGCCCCGGCCCAGATGGCTTCCCCACTGTATATTACAAAACCTTTTCGGACTTACTTATACCGCACGTTACTGAACTATTTAATAAACTTCCTGACTCCCCGTCGCTTCATGTAGATCTCCATGAGGCACACATTACAATGATCCCGAAACCAGGGAAAGACGGCGCTTTAGTCCCTAATTATAGACCGATTTCGCTGATGAATGTAGACATGAAGCTCTACGCGAAAGTCATTGCGAATCGTATTCTCCCCTTCTTGCCCTCCCTGGTTTCCCTGGACCAAGTAGGTTTCGTTCCGGGCCGTGAAGCGCGCGACAACACGCTGAAAGCGATCAATGTCCATAAATGGCTATCGGCTTCCCACAGTCCGGGCTTCTTTTTATCGTTGGACGCGGAGAAGGCGTTCGACCGAGTGGCTTGGGATTACATGCTGTCCACCCTTAGGAAAATGGGTTTTAAAGAACGTACCTTACAATATATTACGGCACTGTACTCTTCCCCCACAGCCAGAATTAAAGTTAATGGGCATATGTCGGACGCCTTCTCCCTGTCCAACGGCACGAGGCAGGGTTGCCCACTATCCCCGATTCTGTTCATTTTAACGATTGAACCATTACTCCACAAACTCCGCACGAACATCAATGTTAAGGGAATCCGAATTCGGGATGAGACTTATAAAATAGCTGCATACACGGACGATATCCTTTTATTTCTCACAGACCCACTTATCACCTTACCCAATTTACTCAAGGACTTTGCTCAATTTAAGACAATAGCGAACCTGCAAATTAACTTCCATAAATCGAAGGCCCTCAACATCACTCTACCCGACGATGTACTGACACACTGCCAGACAAACTTCCCCTTTAGCTGGGAAAAGCATGCTATCACATATTTGGGAATTCAATTACCGACCAAACTAACAGACCTTTATCCTCGCAACTATTTACCACTACTTAATTCCGTTCGGACTGATTTGCTAAATTGGAAAATACCTACTATTTCGTGGTTTGGGAGAGCAGCGATTCTTAAAATGAACATTCTCCCACGGTTCTTATATCTTCTACAAACGATTCCAATCACACTTCCCCCCACTTTTTTCGCGACGTTCAAAACTCTCTGCTCCCAATTCGTATGGGCTAACAAAAAAGCTCGCATTAAATGGGAGACCCTGACTCTCTCCAAATTACGGGGGGTCTGGGAATCCCGGACATACGCAAATATCACTGGGCATGTCAACTGACCAGAATCGTGGATTGGCACATACATAGACGAAACAAAGCTTGGGTGACGATCGAAGAGGCATTTGTACAAGCACCGATACATTTACTTCCTTGGACAGGCACAGCCCCAATACAGACAGCGATCTCAGATCACCCTTTGATTAGCACCACACTTAATACATGGAAAACAGTTTGACGGAGTACCAAAATATCCCCCACACATGGCCCGCTCACCTCCTTAGAGCACAATCCGGACTTCACCCCTGGTTTTCAAGCACCATTTTCCACTGACGATATAACCAGAGATTACGTTCGAGCAGGATCCTTCTTCGACAACGGTAGAATGATTACATTCCAATCTCTACTGACTAGATTCCCCGACAGAAAGATACCTTTCTTTAATTTCTTACAAATACGACATTTTTTACTCCAGAAGTCTCCAGCCACTACGTGGTGCAGGGACCTGACCCCGTTTGAACAACTTTGCACTAAAACAACTCCACAGAGACATCTGGTTTCTGAACTCTACACTGCTTTCTTTCCTACTACGAACGACTCCGTGACATCACTACGCACTAAATGGGTGACAGACATGGGTATAGACCTAACACACGACGATTGGGAACGGATACTAATAAATGTTCACAAAGGTTCTAGGAATGTATCAGTACAGGAAAATGGTTTTAAGCTCTATCCCCGATGGTATAGGACCCCTGATATCCTGCATTCCTTCTACCCTTCGGTTCCTTCAGCATGCTGGAGATGTGGTACAGCTAATGGAACCTTCCTGCACATCTGGTGGGAATGCTCAGCACTTCGTTTATACTGGCAGACGATCCACCAATTTATCTTTACCATAACGACTTTCACACTAGATTTCACACCGGCCCAATACTTACTTCATCATACGACCTTGTCTCAGCGCCATTACAGGAAGTCAGTTATAATACACTTAGTCAATGCAGCCAGGATGTGCATTCCAGTCTATTGGAAATCAACTACGACCCCCTGTGTCAAGGATTGGCTACGTAGAGTAAACAGAATAATGGACATGGAAGAACTCACGCATCGAATCCTTGAATCCTTGACACATCACCTAAGTTCACTAACACCTGGGCATGTTGGAAATACTTCCAAACAACAGATGACTATAAACGGTATATGGCTGATTAAAGAATTAATCGGAAGGTCGTTCCCATTTGACGCTTTCATGGTCACCACAGGTCATGATCGGTTCAGGCAATATTCTTAGCATACTAATGTGCACCTACCCTCCCTTTTTCTTTTCCACCCCCCCCTCCTTCCCCCTATATTTTGATGCTGGACATCATATATTAGACGTAGCATTCCAGACACTTACGGTAGCGCAATCTAGAGGTACAGCAACCAATTAGTAGAACAGTTAGGGTATTCTACCAATGCATTCATATAACACTGTATGGAACACTCCGGTCGCTACCTTCTTGGATCTGGTCACAGATAAAACGGAGTGAGATGTGGAAACCTTTGTATCTCCAAAGAGAAGAAATATGCTAGAATTTCTTAATAATTTGTATGGTTCTTTTATTAGAATTTCTACTGAGATTGTATTGGCTTGTTTGTAACACATACTATGTATCTGCTGTTTCTGCTGTATGTTATGATCTATTCAATAAATAGATTTTCCAAAAAAACAAAAAAAACAAACAAACATATAATAAAGTATATGAGCATGCAATTGCCTCAAAATAAATAAATAAATAAATAAATAAATAAATAAATAAATGCTTCCCCTGCTGCTCTGGCCTTTAGAACTGAGGAAACAATGGATATTGTGAAACGCGTCTTCTGATTGGCCGACACGCCACTTCCGGTATACGGAGCTTGCGTTCCACGCTGGAACGCACTTCCGGTTCCGGGTTCTCGGATGTCATATGACGTCCTCAGGATTATGAGCCGCCGTGCGCCCCCGGGGGAGCGCATCGCGGCGATCGTTGTTGCGGGGTGTCAGTCTGACACCCGTCAACTATGATCTCGGTAAAGAGTCTCTACCACGTGATCAGCTGTGTCCAATCACGGCTGATCACAGTGTAAATGGGACGAGCCGGTGATCGGCTTTTCCTCACTTGCGTCTGTCAGACTCGAGTAGAAGAGAGCCGATCGGCTGCTCCTCTGACAGGGGGGGGTCTGTGCTGATCGATTATCAGCACGGCCCCCCCGAGGATGCCCACACTGGACCACCAGGGACGCCACCAGACCACCAGGGAAAAGGTAATCCTCCCTAGACCACCAGGGATGCCAGTCAGCACAATAGATGCCAATCAGTGCCCATAATGGATGCCAATCAGTGCCCACAATGGGCATCACTGATTGGCATGCATTATTGTTTGGCACTGATTGTTTGGCACTGATTGGCATCCATTAGTACAGTATAACACCAATGCCGCCTATGAGTGCCCACCTGTGCCGCCTATGAATGCCCACCTGTGCCGCCTATGAGTGCCCACCTGTGCCGCCTATCAGTGCCCACCCATGCCCATCTGTGCCGCCTATCCATGCCCATCTCTGCCGCCCATCCATGCCAATCCGTGCCAGCTATCAGTGCCAATTTGTGCCACCTATCAGTGTCCATCCGTGTCGCCTATCAGTGCCGCCTATCAGTGCCGCCTATCAGTGTCCATTAATGCCACCTCATCAGTGCCACTTCATTGGTGCCCATCAGTGCCGCCTTATCAGTGCCACTTCACTGGTGCCTATCAGTGCCGCCTTATCAGTGCCCATCAGTGTAGCCCCATCAGTGATGGAGAAAACATACTTATTTACAAAGTTTTGAAACTGAAACAAAAAACTTTTTTTTTTCAAAATTTTCGGTATTTTTTTATTTGTAGCGCAAAAAATAAAAACCGTAGAGGTGATCAAATACCACCAAAAGAAAGCTCTATTTGTGGGAAAAAAATGATAAAAATTTCATTTGGGTACAGTGTAGCATGACCGCACAATTGTCATTCAAAGTGCGACAGAGCTGAAAGCTCAAAATTGGTCTGGGCAGGAAGGTGTTTAAGTGCCCTGTATTGAAGTGGTTAAGGAACTCTGTGGACATTATCTGTGTTTTTTATTTTTTTTTTTTGCATGTGTACATATATATATGTGCATGTGTGTACATATATATATGTGCATGTGTGTATATATATATATATATATATATATATATATATATATATATATATATATTTATGGCTGGAGCCCTATGGCCGATACGTATCTGAACAAAACAAGCTTATCATGAGACACCTTATATGAAATGGACCTGAAAGTGTGCCCTGGTCTAATGGACGGTATACCAAAATAAGGGGGCATACCCAGTAATTAGAATGAATATGATTGAAGAGAAATGTTTTTGATAAATGCCCTAAAAAGGGGATGGGAGGGAGGGTATTGCGCACCGGAAACCGACAACTACCACAGGCGAACGGGCTGGTTAAATACCCCCCGGGCTCCTCCCATAAATTCAGGCCACCATACTGGCCTTCTTACTTATGGCTGGAGCCCTATGGCCGATACGTATCTGAACAAAACAAGCTTATCATGAGACACCTTATATGAAATGGACCTGAAAGTGTGCCCTGGTCTAATGGACGGTATACCAAAATAAGGGGGCAAAACAGTCAGGTAGGGATAAGAGAGTTTTATTGTTTCCTGGTTAATCTTTATTGAGCCAGTTGAGTGAATGCTCGAGACATCTCCACCTGTGGGTTAGGGATGTACCGAGTGAAGCAGGCCGACTTCCACCTGCCCAACCTTTTGATGACGTGGTCCGGGACCCCATGCCGGGATGCGGATGAAGCTGCTCCAATGCGGAAGGAGTGGCCGGAATACTCACTGGGATTGAGGAGCAAGTTGCGGAGGAGAATCCTGACATGCTTAATAAATTGTTGGTTAGTTAGTGGTTTGACCGGGAAGGGAAAAAGCGGGCTAGAGTCCGGGAGCTCGGGTAGCCGAGCGAGAAACTGTGTAAGCATCGCGACCGGGCACCAGGCATTGTTGGTTTTGTAGAGGTGGATATCTACGCCGGTGCCTGTCTGCTGGGTCTTGGTTACCGGGAGGTGGAGGATGAAATGGTCCTGGTGACGGAGCAGATGACGTCTGCGGAAGACTGGGCCGTGTAGGCTGTTGTGAGTGAACTCACCGGGCCGAAGGAAGCCATAGAAGGCTAGGTAAATGGCTGCCTGTATGACCAGACTGGGGAGAACACCAAAGGGGTAGCTGTTGAGTATGGTGGACATGTCCCTGAAGATGGCACTGGTGATGGGGAGCCGTTTGACTTTTACTGGCGGCTGTTGCTTTTGGATGCCGCGTAGTATGGCTCGGACAGCGTGGGACGAGAAAACAGAGGGTTTGGTAGGATCCTGGATTGAGAGGAAGTGCTGAACACCAGCTAAGTATAAGCGAATGGTGTTAAAAGACAAGGCCAGTTGGTTGTGGCAGTACGAGATGAAGGCTAGTATGTGTCTAGCATCTGTGGGGGTGCCTACTGTGGAGGTGACCAGAAATGTGTTGAAGGCTTTCCAGGCTACCTGGTAGGCTTTGAGAGTATTGTCCGATAACGAACGGTTGATAATCTGCATGGCTCCTAGTAAATGCGGCTCTAGTCCAGGGTCAACTGCGACCAATGCGGGATAGGGGCTGATGCGGCATCTGCACTGGGAACCTGTAAAAAGAAGGACCGGAAATTAAAGCGGGACAGGGCGTCAGCTGCCCGGTTATATTTCCCTGGGATAAACATGCAGATGACGTTAAATTGGTGCTGTAGTGACAGCTGCACCAGCCTGCGTAGGAAGGACATCACGGAGGGAGATTTAGACCTGCCTTTATTGACAATTTCGGCTGTGGCCTGATTGTCGGTGGTGAAGCCTACCGTTTGTCCGGACCAGGTAGGGCCCCAGAGCTGGGCGGCTGCAACCATGGGGTAGAGCTCGAAGAGTGAAGAGGATTGACTAAACCCCGGGATGCTAAGTATTTGAGAAGGCCAGGGTCCGGCGAACCAATGGTGGCCAAAAATTGCTGCAAACCCTGTAGAGGCTGCGGCGTCTGTGACTACCTGTGGTGAGAGAGGTGAGATGCACGGGATGAAGAGGGAGATGCCATTCCAGTTGGACAGGAACTCGTCCCACATTGCCAGGTCTGCTAAGGCTGCGGTATCTAGGCAGAGGATATGATCCGGGTCTTGAGCCTGAGACAGGTAGACCAACAGTCGTGAGACAAAGGAACGGCCTTGTGGGATAATGCGCATGGCATAGTTGAGCATGCCCAACAGTGACTGCAGCTGTCTCCTTGTACATCCCCTAGTCCGAGTGAACTCGTGGAGTGCCGCCCTGATGCGGGTTAGTTTGTCAAGGGGCAGGCTGGCTTTCATGGAGCCGGCGTCTAAAATAACACCAAGGAAGGTGATTGAATGTGCGGGTCCGTCCACCTTATGTTCAGCGATGGGAACATTGAGGTTCCCAAAAACGGTCCTTAACTTGTCGAGATCTCTAGGAGGTGCGCCTGGCCGTTCTATCAACAAAAAGTCATCTAGGTAGTGGATAATTTGCTGACAGCCGACCTTGTGTAAGAGAATCCACTCGAGAGATTGGGCAAATATGTCGAACAGCCACGGGCTGCTTTTGGAGCCGAACGTCAACTTCGTAGCGAAGTAGTATTGATCCTTCCACTTAATCCCGTGCCAGCACCAGAGGGACGGGTGGATAGGCAACAGTTTAAAGGCGTCGGATATGTCCGCTTTGGCCAGCCACGCGCCTGTGCCTACTTTAAGGATGGCCTGAATTGCCATGTCCACTGAGGAATATTTTAAGGAGAACTCTTCAGAAGGGATCAATGAGTTTAAGCTGGGAATGTGAGAAGAACGAGGCGCAGACAGGTCATACACTAAACGATTTTTGTTGGAAAACTTGCCCTTGACAAGCCCAATAGGGCTAACTCTCCACATATTGAAGGGGGGCTGAGTGAAGGGGCCTATGACGAAGCCTCGATCCACCTCGTTCTGCAGCAGTAGGTCGATGGCCTGTTCGTCAGAGGCTGCTGAGCGGAGGTTTCTGCACTCGTGGGTTTGGTGAGGTAGGGAGATGAGGCCGGTGTGGAAACCTGAGGTGAAGCCGCCTATGAGGAAGGTGGCTAGTGAAGGAGTGGGGTGCGTGTTGAGATAGAAGCCCAGGCAAAGTACGTCTATACGGCTCAGTCATGAACCTTTGTGCGCTTTGACCTCGCACAAATTTCTGGGGTGCGCCCTGTGGCATATAACGCAGATATGCAGTAGACGGCATTGGCTGTAATTGCAAGAACCGTAGTTAAAATTATTGCAGATGGCCGCACCCCCAACGGTTCGGACCGTGCGTCCAAACTTGTCCACCTGGTTTTTAGGTGCCGAGCCTGATGGGCCTGAGGCTGCGGCAGAGGTGGAGGGGAACTCTACCGGGCGAGTGGCCGGTATGTTGGCGCACCAGGGAGCGGTATGGGTGGAGGACTGGCAGATGGCACACAGGGGTGAACGAAGGCCGGCAAAATGCCGGCAGAATAGTTCCGTATCCATAAGGCTCCAGTCTGTGAGAGACTGGAACTGTGCCAGTTTGGCGGCTGCTTTCACTGAGAAGGAACGATGGTAGTCGTAGAAAGCAAAGCCACCATATTTGTACCCCAGGTCCACCACCGTGTGGAGATACAAATCTAGTTCAACCCTCCTGGCAGGAGAGGCTGAGCAAACGACATCTCTCAGCATGCCAAAGGCTAGGGTAAACTTGGGGATGGATAGCTTCCGGTTTAGCCTGGGGTCCTTAGCTTTGAGAACTACGGATACATCCCCCCAGGTGTAAGCCTTGTTCTCTGCCAGGTCGTGTACCGAAATGAGCAAGGAGGCAAGGTTAACATCCTTGCCGTCCAAGATGTCCTTCCTAATGCTGGCCGGCACCAGATGTGCTGGACAGACCACGGGACATGTGCCTTCGGTACCTGTTGGTAGTGGAGACGGGACTGAGTCCGGAACAGGGGTGGCTGTAGCTGGAGGTGTTTCTAAGAGGGTCACTCTGGTTTGAACATCCGTGACCGAGCTGGACAGAGACGACACCATGGCATGCAGTTGGCCTATAGCCGTAGAGATGGACTGCAGCGTAGCCTGAGGCGGGGTACTAGGCCCGGCGGTAGCTGGGGGGGTAGAGAGGAGCCTAAACAGCTCTGCCTTCCTGGCTGTGGCTGGGAAGGGAATGCCCCTGCGTCTGAGCTCCGCTGACAGCCTAGGGATAGTCCAGCCCCTGAAAGACTGTACGCTGTCGCCCACTGAAGGCGGGCGAGGTGACAGGGGGGCAGTAAGGTCTTCACTGCTGATCTGGGACATGGTTCCTGATGGATCGTGCCCCGGGAGTGATGTCCTATCTCTTTGGGGAAGATAGATGGACGACCGGAACCTATAGAGGATGACAAAGTCAAGACTGTTTCTCTATTTCCCCAAGTGAGCCCACCTGTTGCTTGGGTACTAAGGCGGAAGCGAACGTGAATACACATATATACTGACGTGCCTTCGCCTACATACATATGTGTACCAGTCCGTCTCGCTGTCGCCTTTTCCACTCCTAGCCCTTCTTATTTTTTTTTTTTTTTTTTACCTGGGAGACGACGTCCAAGTTGGTGCAGGGTGGACCTACTAAGCTTTGACTGACCTGGAGAGAGAAACAACAGATGACAATTGTTGAAGGAGCCTAACAAGGAAACTGGCATGTGACGTAGGCAGCTGGCTAACACAACTGAAGTGCACCGGTGAGTAGATATTTCTCCGCCACGATTCCTAAATCATCACGCCGCTATTCCCTCATTGTTTCTGTTTTCCTTTTGGGATTTCCGTATTTCTCCCTCGTTTTTTTTTTTTTTGTTTTTTTTTGGCCCAACGCCAGACAACCTGTGGAAAAAACGAATGAAATGTGGCTGTTCCCTCTGGGGCACGCCGAACCGTATCGATGCATCATAGATGCTACTGGATTCGGATCGGAGCGCTATAAGTGACCATGAAATGAAGCACGATTGCCGTGACAGAGGCACAAACTGGTCGTGTCGCTAGTACAACTGACAACAGAACGGACTCTGGAGCACGTACTGAAATGTGGGAAATAACCTGGGGCGAACCGGAACGAATCGGTGCATACGATCGTGCGACTGGATTCGAACCGGAGCGCGGAATGTGATAGTGAAATGAATTGAAGGACTACTGTCATGACAGAGGCCTGGGATGGCCGGCCACAAACTGAGGCTGGAACCAACCCGGATTTCTGGAGCATGCACTGAAATGAGGCCGAAAAAGCTACAAAATGTGGGACCGTCCGGACGAATCGATGCAAACGAAATGCGACCGGATTCGACCCGGGCGAACTAGATGAGGATGAAAATGTTTCCCATGGTAGAGCTGCGACTCGGAGAGGACGCGACTTCGCGACCGTCAATGAACGGGCTCTAGCGCATGTACTGAAATGAGGCCAACGACAACTGGGACACGTCGATCAAATCTGTGTGTTTCGAAAAAAACGACTGGTATTGATTCGAATGTAGTAGGTGACGTGAAATGATTCCCATGACAGGGCCCGGGTTGAAATGGTAACGAACGGGCTCTGGAGCATGTACTGAAATGAGGCCAAGCTATTTGGGACACGTTAATCGAACCTGTGCGTTTTTTTTTTTTTTTTTTTTTTGGCAAACGACTGGTATCGATTCGAACGTAGTAGGTGACGTGAAATGAACCCCATGACAGAGACCCGGACGGTTGGAACGAGCGGGCTCTGGAGCATGTACCGAAATGAGGCCGAGTACCTAGGGGCACACCGGGACGAATCGGCGCATTTAGGTGATGCAACTGGATTCGAATCGGAGCGTAGTAAGTGACAGGTGAAATGAAGAAATGGCCTACGTGAGCCAGCTTGTGGCAGAGGCATGGGTCATTGTGCCGTAAGATACGACTGGCAACGATATGACTGCAGAACACGACGAACAAGATTATGCAACCAGCAGCTAACAAGGTATCACAGACAATCTACCGAACGACGCCCGTGAAATGAAGGGCGTGTGCGGGCATGTGCGACATGAGTCATAACAACCCGGTATCATCACGAACGATATGACATTTTAGGGTTTTACGACACTCAAACAAAATAGAAATGAAGGTCAATCGAGACCCCTACCTGCGGCAGTCGAGCCGGCGAGATTGTACAAAACCGGACGGAACACGAGAACTACGAGACTTCCAAGAAGGGAGACGTTTGTCTGAACGGTAATCAAATGGTGATCAACACGAGCTGTCGGCCTAGTGACGTGGTATTGCGCACCGGAAACCGACAACTACCACAGGCGAACGGGCTGGTTAAATACCCCCCGGGCTCCTCCCATAAATTCAGGCCACCATACTGGCCTTCTTACATATATATATATATATATACATATATATATTTTTTTTTATTTCCCTTGATCCCATTTTCTTTCCCCCCCTTTTCCCCCCTCTCCCCCCCCGTCTTTCCCCCTTCCCTCCCTCCCCCCCCCTGTTAGTATAGAGGTTTTTGGACGGTGTTTGATATTTGCGCCTTCTTATTACTATTTCAACAGTATTACCATATACCACCGCACCAGTCTCAGTGTCATCAAACCAGTGTAGCCCTCAACAGTGTTACCATATACCACCACACCAGTACCAGTGTCACCAGACCAGTGCCAGAGGATGCTGGGACTGTGACATCATAATGGGCGGGGACATCATCCGGTGATGTCCCTATATAAGTCGCTGCACACCGCATGTCCTGTCATAGTGACCGGAGACAGCAACGAGGCAATATCTCCAGAAGAGAAGAACAGAAGACGGCGGCGGCGGCAGCGACGACAGAAGATCGGGCCACCGCTTGTAAAAGAGCTAGAAGAAGGCGCGGAGGCCCGGCAAGAAGAACCGAAGAGGGGGACAAGACACCCCAAAGTCGGAAGAAGAGGGCGGCGGTGGCGAAGAAGTAAGCCAGACTCCTCCGCTAGTTAAAGAGCTAGCAGAAGATGGCGGAGGAATCCGGCGAGAAGACCCCCGAAGACGGAAGAAGAACCCCCGGAGCTGTGCAATAAACTATTTTAACCCTTGTGTGTTGTGTTTTTTTTACTTTGTGGGTGAATGGGTAGGGGTATATTGTACCCCATACTCATTCACATAGGGTGGGGAGCCGGGATCCGGGGGCCCCCTTATTAAAGGGGGCTCATGGATTCCGACAAGCCCCCCGCCCGCAGACCCCGACATCCAACGGCCAGGGTTGCCGGGAAGAAGCCCTTGTCCTCATCAACATGGGGACAAGGTGCTTTGAGGTGGGGGGGCCGCGCGGCCCCCCCTTCCCCAAGGCATCCCCCTTGTTGAGGGCACGTGGCCTGGTACAGCTCAGGAGGGGGAGGGGGGCGCTCGCTCGTCCCCACCCCCTTTCCTGACCGGCCGGGTCGCGTGCTCGGATAAGGGTCTGATATGGACCTGGGGGGGGCCCCCACGCTGATCTTTCGGCGTAGGAATTCCCCTTTAAGTCCATACCAGGTGACGGGGCCAGCGACGCCTCCTTCGCTGGCCCCGGCTACCTGGAGACCCCTTTTCTCCGGGTGGGAAAAGTCCACTCATTTCGAAAGTACGGCGGACTGGCACACACATGGCCATACTGTCCGCAATGCGAGTCTGGCGGACAGATTGGAGTGCAAAAATACTTTTTTAGTCCGCCGGACTTTTGGGTAAAAAAAGTCCACCGGAGCCCACACACGGGCAGATTGTTTGATCGTGTGTACGAGGCATTAGAGGAGAGCACACTGCTGCCTGTTCCATAGAAACTTAGAAAAGTACCTGCAGAAAAAAGAAGTGAGAAGCCTTCAGGATACGGAGAACCGGTCATACAGGACAGACACACCCTGAAAGATTAATGAGATACTGAGAGGAATGCGACAAATCAATACACAGCAAACAAGCAATGCAGGGGGAGAATGAGGGGAGTTGGAGCTTCAGTGAGACTTCCTCTGGTGAAGAGTGAATGGTAACAAGCCCTGAGCAGAGCGCCCCCAGCAGGTGACACCGGAGAAGTGCGGGCTCCTTACATTTTTTTCATTGTATGCTCTGGATCCGGGGGTGTTAAAGATGTAAAAGATCTGGGGTTAAAAATGTGACACAGCCACTAGTGGTTGTAGAGAAACCAATGGGAGAGAATACAAGGACATAAATAAAACCCGAGTCTCCTGGTACTCAGAAGTTATACTTTAATTGCTGGGCCATCAGCAAGAGTCTGACAGACATGAATACTCCTCATCATCAATATTTTCCATCTAATATTCTCCTCTCTTCCCCATCCAAATCCCTCCTTAAAACATCAATCCCTTCTTTCCCAAATCCTCCCCTCCAATCACAAATTATTTCCTCTGACCAAATCCCACCTTCCAGCAGAAATTCTCTCCCCCAACCAAACCCCCCCCCCCCCCAAAAACATCCTCACCCTCTGTCCATATTCCTTCCCAGCACAAATATTTATACCCCACCCAAATCCCCCCTCCCAGCATCGATCCCCCAAATCCCTTCTTCAGCACAAATCCTCTCCTCCCTCCAAGCATTAATACCGCCCTCTGAAATTCCCCATCCCAGCACAAATCTTTGTCCCACACCCAAATCTCTCATATCAGCTCAAATAATCTACCCCTCAAAATCCCAACTGCCAACACAAATCTTTTCCCCCTCAAAATCCCTTCTCCCCACGGAAATCATTGTCCACTAAGTAAATTATCCTTCCCAGTCCAAATCCTTTCCTCAAATCCTCTTTCCAACACAAATCTTTCTCTTTTGCGCAAATCCCCCCTCCCAATACCACCTAAAGTCTCTCCTCTATACACAACCTCCCCCTCCATCGTGCCCCTCTCAGCACAAATCATATTTCCCCCAAATATAACCTCCCAACACAAATCCTCTATCCTTCAAATCACCCCTCCCAGCACAAATCTTCTTCCCTTATCTCCCCTCCCATCACAAATAATCTTCCCACAAATCCCCCTCCCATCACAAATTCTCTCCCACCAAAAAAATCTTTGCCCCCATCTATATCCCCCTTCCCAGCAACATTTTTTTTTTATTCCAATAAGTTTTTATTGAATTTTTTTAGATAAGGTACAAATTATACCGTGAATATAGTATAACACAATAACAAGATAATAAAAAAAAAGTATCATCTGCTCTTATATTTAACCGAGCAATTTGTAGACACTTATACAATGCATATATTGGTGAGATTCTTATTAGAAGGATTTGAGACAATGTCCGCTGTCTTTTTATTGTAAGAGGGTGAATCCCCCCCTCCGACACCCCTTCTGGGGTCACACCGTGTCCTGGGAGGGGGGATTCTCTATCCCTCCTGATGCACATGTGTTACTATCAGACATTTGTAGTGCTCACTGATTTACCCATCTTAGTTGGTTTTGGTTATTGCTTTGAGCAAGAAAATAAAAAAAATGTTTGAAACAGATTACAATGTACAATAAACAAATAATGAAAAGAAAAGAGAAAATTAATAACTGAAATGAAGTAAAACGTGCGTGTACACAGCTTCAAGTGTCTTTTGATTGTATGGAAGTCATAAGTAGTATTCAGAACTTTTTGTCTGATACCAGTCAGTCCGGTTTCCATTGTTTGTGTGATGATTGAAATTTGCCCCGGGATGAAGAGAACATAATTGTGTATGTGGCGTGTGTGTTAGTCGTTATTATTATTTCCTTCATTGTAGGTGCTTCCTGGTCTTTGCAATGTCTGGTAATCACTAGTCTGGTGCTTAGTAAGATGCGGCTCGTTATTGCTCTGGTATCTTCTGGAAGCGAGTTTATACCTGAGGATAGAATAGCCAATCCTGGAGTTTTGGGGAAACGGAGTTTCAATGTTTGTGCAATCATGTCAAATACTTTGTCCTGAAGCTTACGTGTATTTGGACATCCCCAAAGTATATGGTATAAAGTACCTATATTGTTACATTCCCTCCAGCATAGCGGAGAAGCATGAATATCGAATCTAGAAATTCTATATGGGGTTAGATATCAGCGCAATAATATTTTTTGTTTTAGTTCCCATAGATTGGGGCGATTATTGGTGGAATATGTTGTTTGGAGTGCATGTTGCCATTGGTCTGGGGTGTAGAAGGCTCCCAACTCCTGTCCCAGGCTTCCATGTTGGAGAGCTTAGTAAATGTTAGTTTGTTGTTTAGGGTGTTGTAGAATAGAGAAATTCCTTTGATATTAGTGGAGTGTTTGGTAAGGTGTAGTGTTATTCTCCAAGGTAGTTGGACGGAGAGTGGAGGACTGGTTCGGAGGAAGGGGTTGATCTGGAGGTATCTGTAATATTCAGACTCCAAATTAAATTAAATTTGTATTGCTCTGAACGTTTTCATGGTGGGTCCTATCATAAGGTCTGTAATGGGTGTGATTCCTTTTTCTACCCGGTGTATTATGTGGAGATCTGGTATAATTCCAGATAGACTGGTGATAGGAATTGGTAGTGATGATGTAGGGGAATTTGTTTTTTTGTGTTTCTGTCAGTGTTTTGCATGCCTGGAGTGAAGCTTTCATCGAGGAAGCTAGAGAAGTGATGCCATTAAGTAGTCATAGAGGTTATTATTTGGAATTCGATTTTCCTCTAAGGCCGCGTACACACGGGCGGACTGTTCGCCCAACTTTGTCCGCTGAACAGTGTTTCAGCGGACAGTCCGCTCGTGTGTGGGCTTCAGCGGACAGTTTCAGCGGACAGTCTGACGAACAAAGTTTTTCGGAATTCCCGTAAGACAGTCCGCTGAAACTTGGTTTGAGCGGACAGTCCGCTCGTGTGTAGGCTTGTTCGTCAAACTAAGTTCCGCGCATGCTCAGAAAGGATTTACACGCCGAAGGTTGCATTGCAGTGTATAGGACGTCGTTTTTCTAGTCCCGTCGTACGTGCCATTCACGTCATCGCGCACGCTTTCAGCGGACTGTTCGTTCATCGTGTGTGGTCAAGTCCGCTCATGCAAATTTTGAGCGGACTGTTTGTCGGATTGTTTGACAAACTAAGTTGGGCGAACAGTCCGCCCGTGTGTACGCGGCCTAATTCTTGTCATCTTGGTCTAGATGACACGGGGAACCATGTTATCAATGGCGCAAGAATCGAGGCAATGTAGTAATATTTAATCAATACATTTCCCATTCCTCCCACCTTTCTTGATGTTATTGATTTTTTGAAGGCCCATCGCGCTTTCTTCCCTTTCCATAGAAACCTGTCAACTATGTATTGAACTTTGTAGAAATAAGAATTGGGAACTGGAGGGGGCGTGGCGACCGAGCGCTAAGATGGACGCTTGAGCTGAGAGCTCCGTTCGGCCACCGGAGAGAACGACCCTATAGCAACTCCATTGGTGACATATTTCCACATAAACCTATCTATAACGCAGTGTAGACACCCTCGCTTCTAACAAAGATGCCAAAAAATAGAAAGAATCAACAACCACCGCGGAAACTTCCGAACCTTTTCAAAGCGCGCGGAATCACACAAAATGGCGCCGGTTCATGCGTGACTGAAACTCAAGAGCAGGCCTCGCAACAATCTCACCTCCGAATGACTTCCCTCAGCGATTCCTCCTCGGGGACGAATAGCCCAACGACTAGAAGCCCAGCCAAACAAAGGCAACGGATATCTTCTCCAGAAGTAAACCGAGCGGACCGTGACATGGAGGTAAGCGGATCTGCTCCTGTAGGCCATGCTATACATCCACCGGCATCCGACCTGATTGCGGCCTACCCCACATCCGATCGACCGGTCTCAGATACAGTCCTTAAAGAGATGCTGATGTCACTCAAAGCCTCCATACAAGCTGACCTCACTGTAGAAATCACTAACTGCCATAGGGAAGTATTGGCCCTAGGTAATAGAGTGGATCAAGTGGAGCGCAACATGGGGGAATGCACAACTTCCTTCAATACTTTAGTAGAGGCCCACAAGTCCCATGATGAAGAGATAGCTTGGCTAAAGAGTAAAGTTGCAGACCTCGAGGACCGCTCTAGGAGGTGCAATATTAAAATCAGAGGTATTCCTGAAGCCATACCTCCAAACCAATTACTGCAGTATGTACACACGCTATTCTCCACCATTATTCCTACATTATCTCCCCAAGAACTGACCATTGACAGGATTCACAGAATCCCCAAGCCAGCATTTCTCCCTAAAGGTACCCCTCGGGATGTTTTGCTCAAGATGCATTACTATCATATCAAGGAACAAATTATGACTGCGTTTCGTACTCGGGGCAACAACCTATCTCAATATGCTGAATTGATCCTCCTTCCTGACCTATCAAGGCATACTCTGCAATTGCGCCGAAACTTAGCGACTATCACTAAGGCCCTGCGCAACCACAATATACCACACAAATGGCGTTACCCAGCAAAATTGTCCATCTCACATGATGGTACCACACACACAGTTACCACTTTAGCTGAAGGTATCGCACTCTTGCGTCAATGGGGCATACTTCCACAACAAAGCCCTCTGGAACCAACTGCAACACAACTACGCCCTATTCCGGATGAGTGGCAAGTAGTTTCGCGCAGACGAGCCCCCAAAAATGTCACTGATGGCAGTAAATAATCACACACCGTTGACAAATATGTTCTCTCCCTGGGCACAAGGATTTCTTCATCTCTCCTTGTTCTTACCCCTGACGTTTGTCATTTTTTCAGCTTTGTTTGCATATGGATCGCTTATATGATTCTATTTTTATTATTCTATACGTTATTGTTTATTTTTGTGGTTACACCCCTTGTTCCATTAGCACTGGACCTACACGTGATGGACCCTTCATCCCCTGTTCTACTACATTTCTAAATACCATGGCAGCATCTCTTCTGTCAATCTCATGGAGATCAGATGACTCTAATAATTCTCGAAGGATTCTGTGAGTACACTTACACATTTTTTTTTTCCTTCCTGAAATATGACCATTACTTTTGTTTCCATTAATGCCAGAGGCCTCAACCACCCCGTGAAACGCTACTCGCTGTGGACCGAAGCTCAGAAATTAAAGGCGGATTTTTTATGTGTACAGGAAACTCATTTTCAACAGGACAACCATCCCAAATGTACACATAAAAACTACCCACATATATTCCTGGCAAATAACCCGAATAAAAAAAGCGGAGGTGTCCTTCTTGCCATCCGTGACACGGTCTCCTTCCATCTCAAGAAATCCATCACAGCCGAAAATGGTCGCTATATTATTCTCCAGGGTGATATTAATTCGAAACCATACACCATTGTATCCTTATACGCCCCAAACACCAGACAGATTAGGTTTTTGAATAGACTAATCCGTAAAATCCAACCTATCCAATACGGTAGTCTCATTATTGGTGGCGATTTTAACCTCATTGTCGACCCACGACTTGACACTTCTAATGTTAAACGTAACAACAACACCTGCCTAAATACGGTCCTGCAGTCTGAAAAACTGTACGACGTATGGAGATGCACACATGGCAACGAGAAAGACTTTACCTTCTTCTCCCATGTACATGGGTCTTATTCCAGAATAGACTTCTTTTTATCAGATCAATGGACCTTACAAAATGTTTCATCCTCTGAGATATATGATATTACGTGGTCTGACCATTCTGCCATATCACTTTCTATTCATGAGAAGGGTGTCTCTCCCTCGTCACCCATCTGGCGCTGCAGTGTTAGAGTACTACAAGACCCCGGTACCAAAGAACTGATTTCTCAAAACCTTAAAACATATTTCCAACAAAATGAACATTCAGTTGAGAGTCCTTTCACACTCTGGAACGCCCACAAAGCGTTTATTAGAGGCATCCTTATCCAGCTAGGAGTTAGAGCTAAAAAGAAGTATACTGCAACCATAGACTCCATTACTTCTGATATCCACAACTTAGAAACCCTCAATAAAGCATCTCCCTCTCACCAGCGGACTACCCAAATAACCTCTCTTAGAGAAAAATTGAGAGATCACTTGGCCCAAAACTATGATTTCCACCTTAGACGCTTGAGGTTACGTACCTATGCCTGTGCAAATAGAGCGGGTAAATATCTTGCCAATAGGATTAGAGCAATACGCACCAAAACTAGGATTTCCCACCTGATACACCCTACATCCCTCCATAAAATCATCAATCCTCAAGAAATCGCAAACCACTTTGCACTATATTACAGTGAGCTTTACAACCTTAGCACCGACCCCCACACTCCTCAACCCACTGTTCCCAAAATACAGCATTTCCTCAAAGATTTAGATCTCCCTAAACTCTCCGAATCACAGCTTGAATTGTTGAATTCACCGTTCACAAGCCATGAAATATCATCAGTCATTACTTCACTTCCTCATGGGAAATCCCCAGGTCCTGATGGACTAAATAATGAATATTTTAAAACCTTTTCCACTATTCTTTCCCCATATCTCCAAAAGATGTTCACACGGGCAGCGCACTCAGCATCCTTTCCAAATGAAATGTTAAAAGCATACGTGACCACCATACCCAAACCTGGAAAAGATCCCACTACCCCTAGTAATTTTAGACCTATTTCTCTCCTAAACACGGATATAAAGATCTACGCCAAACTTATCGCCCTTAGACTGTCAGAGTTTATGCCTTCCTTAATTAAAAGCGACCAGATGGGCTTCATCAGGGGGAGACAAACTTCTGATCCTACAAGACGTATTATTAACATTGTTCATTATGCTAATTTAACTAAAACTCCTTCTCTGCTGCTCTCCATAGACGCAGAGAAGGCGTTTGATAGGGTGGAGTGGTGTTATATGAAAGAAGTTCTCCAAAAATTTGGCTTTCAAGGTCTCATCTTCAACGCAATGTTGGCTTTATATTCCAACCCATCCGCCCAAGTCTTAACAGCTGGAATGCTTTCCACACCGTTCCCTATTTCTAATGGCACCCATCAGGGGTGTCCACTATCCCCAACCATTTTTAATCTTATGATAGAACCTCTGGCGGAGGCCATCAGATCCCAGGCCGATATTACTGGACACGTGTTAGGATCTCGTAACCACGTTATCAACTTGTTTGCCGATGACGTTGTACTGATGCTGACAAACCCGTCCAGATCTCTCTCCTTAGTCCATGAAACTTTAAAAAACTTTGGTGAGATTTCGTATTATAAAGTTAATTTCGCTAAATCATTGATTCTAGATTTAGGAATTGACACACGTATCAAACTCAAACTTCAAACCACCCTTCCGTATGTATGGAAAGAGGATGGCATACCCTACTTAGGTATAAAAATCACCAATTCCACGAAAACTCTAGTCTCTGTCAACATTAAGCCACTGCTTCTAAAGATAGATGAAATGCTTAAATGCATAGCCAAGACTGAACTTTCCTGGATGGGTAGACTGGCAGCGTGTAAAATGTTAGTTCTTCCTCTCATGTTGTATATGTTCAGATCCATACCTATACCTATCCCAACCCATTTCCTTAAGACCTTGTCTACTACTCTGTGGAAATTCATATGGAATGGTAAAAAAGCTTGTTGCTCTCCTAGTAACCTGATCCCGAATAACCGAGTAGGTGGAGTAGGACTAAATGATGTTTCTGATTATTTGTGGGCATCTAGACTGGACCAACTCCAACACTGGTTCAAAACTATAGATTCACCACCTTGGGTTGAGCTGGAAAGGCACATGGCCCCAATGCCAGATCTAGTGGCATTGCTCGTGAGTGATGTCTGGAAACCCTGGGCTCTCCATTCCATGGCTCCCACCCTTATAGCCTCCCTACAAGCATGGAGGTTCTTCCTACATCATACCCATAAATCTCAAAATGCTGTGGACTACAAATTTCCGCTTAGCCTGCTCGAGCATAAAATCCCTATGCTGTCCCTAAAACAGTTCCCCAACCACGGTATCCATACCATCCAAGACCTATTGTCTAATGGTACAGCTCTTTCCAGCACACAGATTATGGCTCAATACGATCTCCCCAACAAGTACCAGTTTACATGTATCCAAGTGTCACATTTTCTAAAACGTAACCCTCCCCCTACTATAACGATGCCATCCAGTGCATGGAACTTCTTAACTCGTGAACGCCCCACCAGGAAAGGCATTTCGCTTTTCTACTCCCTTCTACATGATAAACAATCCTTTGTGAAAACAAAATCGATTGATAAATGGGAGGTGGATTTAGGGAAAACATTTACGGATGATCAGTGGACATCTACATTTCGGGAAATCCAAAAAGCCTCCCGTTCTATTAATCATTGGGCAATGACCATTAGAATTATTAACAGGTGGCAATACACACCGTGTAGACTGGCAACATTTTCTCCATCTGCCCAAAATACATGTTGGAGAAATTGTGGACAGCTAGGACATCTACTGCACATGTTTTGGGAGTGTCCCAATTTGGTTAGTTTCTGGAACCAAGTATTCCAACTAATAACATCGCTCACGGGTATTGTCACTCGCCCCAATCCATCCCTAGGGATTTTACATATGGGTATTGAACAATTTCCACATAATATGCGGATTGTTATTTCCAACATCCTTCTTTCTGCTAGATCCATGATATTACAACATTGGAAAACTGCCATGACGGTAAACATCTCTGACCTAATTAGAAGAGTAAACCAACACCATACTATAGAGCGTGCTCTTGCTATAAATTCATTGAAATGCGATCTATTTGATAAGCAATGGAAAATTTGGACCAACAAATATAAGAATTCTGTGAACTAGATCGTAATCCTGATAAGATATATTCTGTGTAGTAACCAGTACTTGCATTACTGTTTGTGTAACCACCTAATTATCCATTTCTTTCTCTCCTTTTCTTTCCCTCTCTCCTCTTCCCTCCCTCTATTGCATCGACTGTTCATTACAACTGTAAAAGTCAACATGTCCTGTACCACTTGCCTTTGTATATCCTTTATAAAACAATAAAAATCTATTGAAATGAAAAGAATTGGGAACTTGAATAGGAAGTGCCCTGAACATGTAGATTAGTTGTGGTAGTATCACCATCTTCCATTTGTTATGTTGAATGGTTTGAAAAGTACCCCTGATGTATATACTCGGGCTGAGGGTTCTGAGTAAAGGGCCATTATTGCTGTTAGGATGATTCCAGAGAACCCAAATTTCTTTAGGACCAGATCTCGGTATTCCCAGTGGACTCTATAAAAAGGTCTTCGCTTCGTCCAGTGCTAGCAGCAGAGAAGGCCTTCGCTGAATTTTGGCTAAGTGAATGATGTTTGTCAGCCTTCTAGTGGCGTCGGAGGTCTAACGCTCCCTGGTAAACCCAGTCTGGCCCAAATGTATTAGATGTGTTAGAATATCTATCAAGCGATTTGCTATAAGTTTAGTGTACAATTTTAGATTGGTATTTAATAGTAAAATGGGTCTGAAATTAGCTGGAGTGTTTGGTTCTTTTCCTGGCTTGGGTAACATCACTTTCAGAGCATTAAGCCTTTCTGGTGGAAAGGAGGAAGAGGCGTGGCTGTATTAAATAGCTTGCCTAGATAATGCGATAAGAGGAGTTTGTATTTTTGATAGTTTTCCCCTATAAAACCATCTGGACCAGGAGATTTGTTAGCAAGTAGTGATTTTATTGCTTTGTGGATTTCTTCTATAGTGAACGGTAGGTTTAGAGACATTATTTGTTGTGGGGATAGCGTCAGTAGGGATATTTGCTTTAAGAGTTTGGTTATCATTTCAGTATTGGGTTGAGTTGTTTCTCTATCATCTTTAAGATTATAGAGGGTTCCATAATAATGGCTGAATGCGTCCGCTATATCTTGTGGATGATGCATTTTGTTTTTGTTTACAGGGTGTAAGATTTAGGGGATCTTGGTCTTACTTCTATGGCCCTTGAGCTGATGAGCCAATAGCTTCCCAGCCCTATTTCCATGTGCAAAATGAGTCATTTTAAGTCTTTTTGTGTTTTGTTTTTTTCAAACGCCTCTAATAAAAGGAGTCTGAGGTCATATCTCAACTGATTTAGTCTGTTGGATAGTGAATGGGGATGACTGTTTTTTGTTTTCGGATTCAAATTTAAAAATTTAGTCTATAATGTCTCGTAATTATTTTTTTGCCGCTGCCTCTTCTCCCTGGCCTCTAGTTTTATGAAAATCCCTCTAACATATGTCTTATGGGCATTCCATAAAGTAAATTGGTTTTGCACAGAGGATTCGTTTATAGAGAAAAATTCTTTTAGATGGTCCTCAATAATTTGTTTGGTTTCTGGTTGTTGCATGAGAAATGAGTTAACTCTCCACAATGGGACTAAGCTGACTGTTGAGGCATCAGTTCTAGAAAGTGTTAGCCCACGTACACACGGTCGGAGATTTTGGCAACCAAATCCGTCGGATTTTGCCCATTGAATTTAGTCCGACGGATTGTGTCCGAAACTGTTGCATACACACGGTCGGGCCAAGTTGTCTGATTTCGCAGGTGGCCAAGAACGCGGTGACGTAAGCCATGTACGGCGGGACTAGAAAAAGGAAGTTCAGCTCCACATCCAGCACCCTTTGGGCTCCTTCTGCTGATCTCGTGTGCATCGCGTGTTAGTAGAAGTTTGGCGAGAGATGATTTGCGCTTTTCAGATTTGTGATTCAGATCGCTACTGCTCTTCAGTTTGTGCTTGTCTTTGCGTATCTGATAATCAGTGCGTGCAGTCAGTAAGTATTTGTTGATCATTGTGGACTATATCTTAGTATAGTACGCTTTGAAAGACAATTCTTATTGTCTGCTTGCTTCTGCTATTCAGGTCGTTCTTTCAGGCTTCGCTGTTTATTGGTGCTTTCTGGTGTCCGCTCTGACCAGCCGACCGTTTTCTAACCATGTTTCCTCTACATACTCGTCGTAGAGTTTCTGCTGTGCAGGGGCTTCGTGTTGGGGTTGTTACTTTGACACAAGCCCGGTCCATGAACAGGGAGGGGAGGCGTTTGTGGACCAAGAATTGGTTGCGCCAGCGTGACCAGTTCTCGCACATGCCTTTGCTCCGTGAGATCCAGGAGAATAATCCTGATGATTTCAGGAATTATCTCCGGATGACGGACCCCGTTTTTCACCATCTGTTGGCTTTGCTGACCCCTTATATCACCAGGCAGGATACCTGCATGCGGCAAGCCATCACTCCGGAGCAGAGGCTCATCGCCACGTTGCGCTACAGGGAGAAGCCTTCAGGACCTCAAGTTCTCTACAGGCATCTCCCCCCAGGCTCTGGGGATCATTATTCCAGAGACCTGTTCTGCCATCATTCAGGTCCTGCAGAAGGACTATATGAAGGTAAGTTTTATCCTTTAACATCACATTCTATGTATTTCATAATTGCTAATGTCTTGAATTTCTTTCCTCATTCCCTAATTACCATCATTGCAATATGCTCTAATTTATATGCTGTGCCCCTTTGTCCTCAGGCATATTTGCCTCACTAACTTCCCCACCATGCTCTTCTTGGACCCTAAAACTATAGTCTAATCACTTAACAATGTCTTTTGTCAGCTCCATAGTATTGCTTTCCCCTAAACACCCCCTAAAATGTCTACAAATGTGATGTGTGTGCTTCAATTCATGCAGAGTGTTTTTTTTTTTCTTTTTTTGGAGGGGGGTTGTGCCAAACTCATTAGGAACCCCCTCCCCCCAACTGCTAGGCCAGCTGATAGCAATCCTCTATCTGATGACTTTACCAAACCCAATACACACTATACCTACCTTTTTGATGCTCACATTTATGGATGAATTCACCTAAGCATGTAGTGTAAGGGCCTGCCTTAATACTTTAACCTTTTTTTTTTTTTGGGCTTTTAACCTATTAATTATCTGGATATGTAATAGCAGAATGTCAAAAAGTGCTTACATTTTGATAAATTTTTTGTATTCTGACACTTCTTACCTGTCCGGTGGGCTGCCAATAGTGTAACTAAGGAGGGCTTCCCAAAGTATCACACATTATTTAGCCATTCAGCTCTCAATCAAGTGGAGAGGGTTACCTGTCCTAAACATCCCCCCCTCATTTTTTAGCAAGGGCCCATCAGATGGGGGGGGGGGGGGGGTGATGACTCTCATAAGGGGACATTAGACTTTAGGCTTTAAATACTCAGTTCACAAAATGTTTAACAAATTTTGTCCCAAAATGTTTGTGTGTAATCTGCTTGGAATGTTGATTGGTCAAACTAATAATTTTTGTTCTTGTTTCAATGCACAGTGTCCTCCCATGCCACAGGAATGGCAGACTGTGGCCTCCCACTTTGCCAGTCCTTGGGACTTTCCCAATTGTGGAGGAGCAATAGATGGGAAGCATGTCCGCATCATCCCACCACCCAACTCGGGGTCATACTATTTTAACTATAAGGGGTTTCATATTATCGTGATGTTGGCGGTGGTGTCTGCGACATATGAGTTTTTGTATGTGGACGTGGGGCAAAATGGACAGATGTCGAATGGTGGAGTGTTCTCATGGACGGAGTTCTACTGGCGTCTCCAGAGTGGCAGTCTGGGCTTGCCACCCCCAGAGGAGAATCAGGAAGGACTCCCGTTCGTCTTCGTCGCGGATGAGGCGTTTGCCCTGGCAAACCATCTGATGCGGCCTTTCCCCATGAGGACCCTCACCCCAGACCAGAGGATTTTTAATTTCCGCCTGTCCAGAGCCCGAAGAGTGGTGGAGAACACTTTTGGTATACTGGCCAGCCGGTTCCGCTTTTTTCTTACGACTATTCACATGGCGGAATACAAACTCAATCATATAGTGCTGGCGTGTTGTGTTCTGCACAATTATTTGAAAAAAGTTTCTGCAAACTATGCGGTCTCAGTTGGCCAACAAGAAGCAGACTTGATGGACAATGCAGATAACCTCACGGGCCTTCAACATGCTCATCCCTGCTTGCCCCCCCAAAGCGCCCTTGAGGTTAGAACCCAATACATGGACTACTTTGTGGGTAGGGGGGCCATTGATATGCCAGACAATGTCTGAGCAGCATTTCATTTTTAATTTAATTACATTTTTATATGAAACTCCTTCATTTACTGCTTGGCTTGGTTTTATGTGTCTCCTAGGTATAATTATGTTTGATAAAGCTGTGCCTTTTTCACCAACAGTGCAAACCAAAGTTCTGTGTGAGATGAGGGGACAGTCTCTTCTTCAGATAATGTTATTATGTTGTGGGTCTGCTACACACACACCTTCTTTTTTGTTAAATAATGTATGTAGTGCATTAGTGACCCAAATCGTGCTAATTTTCAGCACCATGGCAGGAAAATGGCATGATTGACCAAATTTACACATCACTGTGGGTGTTTTTTTAGTAAAGGCACATCCACTATGCACTACAAGTGCACTGCAAAAGTACACCTGAAACTGCCCTGGGAGTGCAAAGTGGAGTTGCCTTTAGCAAATCACACTCCTTCTCAGCACAAACTTAAATTGTACTCTGAGTCCAAATACATTTTTGGTGCCATGAAAAAAAAAGCCACACATTGTTGCTAATTGAACTGTTTAATCCAACCACATTCACGTGCGTTTTGAAAAGGTTTGTACAACCAACCTAGAAATTGTGTTTTTTCAAAAAAGAGTTTTTTTTTTAAATTTGGTTTAATTATTGTTTTGGTTTAAACAGGCATATATCTAACTGTAAAATACAGAACACAGGAACATACAAAGTTCCACTTTGAAAAGTGAAGACAATATCAGACATGAGTATGTACAAACTGGCCTGATCTTGCCTTCATCACATGGAGTGTCACCCCTGAAAAATGTGCTAGCTCCCATCATGGGGGATCAATGTACATGCTTTGGGGCTGCAACCCCTTCATCTCAGACACTAAACACAAAACACATACATTGATCCCCCATGATGGGAGATAATGCATGTTTCCACACTCTGTGCATCTTCCAAATGTCGAATTTGGAGAACTACAACATTTTGGTTTTAAAATTCATAAAATAAGACCATATCTAGTTTGGGGTGTTTCACACTCTCCCCAAAACATCAATGATGTTTTTCCAATTTAAATTAACATCATTGATGTTTTGCAGGATATGTTCCCAATACCCATTGCACCCCATTATCTCCCTGATCTGGGCACTTTGACTGGTAAAACGGAAATCTTCTTCCACATCACCTATAAAACAAAAGAAAAAAACATGTAATTTAAATATGGTGACATACATTGATGAGCTTACCGGAAGCTGTGTTCTCCGACACTCACCTGTTGTGGTGACAATTTGCACATCCTGCACAATCTCTCCTTCCTCCTCCTCCTGCTCCTCTGTTTGTTCTTTTGGAAGTTGTCCTTCTTTGTGAGGGGTGGGGTTCCTGGTGTCCTCATACTTGCCGAATCTTCTCTCACCTATGAGATTTGTAAAAATTAAATAATTATCACACAGAGGGCATAATTAACAATATGAAACATTGTTTGGAAGTGTTGTTCAATTGTTTATTTTGGCCGAGCTTCAAGGTCATAACATTATTGGGGACACTGTGTTCAGCTAGAATATTTATCTGCATAACGATGTTTCCTACGAACGAATGAAACCATGAACTTGAAAGTGGCCATTTTAAAATGCACAACATGAACTCAAAGCACATGGAGCAGTATGCAAGCAAGAATAATGATATGAACACACAACTACTTACTTTTGTCCAGAACACGCTTGATTCTTATGTACTGCTCGTGCTCCCTCAGTTTCAGGTCTGACCAGCGTTTTCTCAGTTGATCCATGGATCGGTGTACCCCAAAATTACGCAGTAGACACTTCACAACTTTATTCATGATCTTGGCCTTTCTGATATTTGGGTTTGGGTAAGGTCCATATTTCCCATCATAGTCGGTCCTGTTCAATATGTCGACCATCTCCAACATCTCTCCAAAAGACATATTTGCGGCCTTAAATCTTGTCTTCCTGGATCGGGAAGTTTCAAGCTCCGGCCTTTCCTCACCCTCCTCCTCGTTTAGTGTAATTATTATTGCGCACCTGTGTGCTCTTCCCACTGCGCCGGAAGCGAAGGGGCGGGGAATAGTCTGGAAAGAACGTCAGGAGCGGGCGGAGTTGCACGTATGCGCACTGTATATAAAATGTAACACGCGTGTGTCATCCGTACGATCTGTGAACAGAGGGAGAAGCTGAGGCAACGAACGCGCAAACAAAGGTACAATTTTGAACTTGGCACATCACTAGGCTACACTGCTTCTAGATTGAGGCCTGCATTAGTGGAGTTTAGCCTGACATTAGGGTTTGTCTTGTGTTGTGTCTTGCAGACATGGACGGCTTTAATGACTACAGCTTCCTCCCTCTATTCATCGATAAATATCGAGACCTGCCAGTCCTGTGGCAAAACACCCATCCTTTTTACAGTAGCAGAGCAAAGAGGCAGGCAGCAATAATGGAACTGGTTGAGTTTGTGAAGCCGGTGGTCCCCAGGGCAGATGAGAAATATATCAAAAAGAAAATGGGGAACCTCAGGAGTACATATCTGAAGGAGAGGATTGAAGTCCATGAAATCAGGAACTTCAGCAGCTGAGGTTTATGTTCCCACCCTGTGGTATTATGACAGGATGAATTTTCTGTCAGACCAGGCTGAGGCCAGACAATCAGTCTCTACTCTTCCTTCCACGCATTTAAGGCTCCATTCCACACCCGCTGAGTCTTCCGACGCCCAACCTGGGCCTTCCACTCAGGATGAACTGGAGGAGCCCAGCTTGAGCCAGGTATAGTATTGTTGTACATATTTGTGGAGTCAAAATGAATGATGTTAACTTGATTTCTGCTCCCTAATTAGTGAGTTTTGAAAGTGTTTCACATATCAATAGACAGTAGTGGCCAAAACCTTTGGGACAATAAATAAAAATGCTGGGCTCAGAATGATAGTCTTTTCTATTGGTTAACAATTTGCAACAGTGTTGATGTAAAAATTGTGTGTGTTTGATGAACCAAAAACTCAAACGATGTCCCTTTTTCATACACAGGAAGAACTCAGCCAGGACCAGGAGGGTGTGGAATGCAGCAGCCAGGAGGTGGCTGTGGAAAGTGGCAGCCAGGAGGAGGCGGGGGTAAGTGGCAGCCAGGCGGTGGGCAGCCAAAGGAGCCTCACTGAATGCCAGGTCCCTCCCCTCCGCCTTCCATGCAAAAGGGCGAGAAAGGGGGGGAATGTGGAGGATAGGGATGATCCGAACACCCCCCGGTTCGGTTCGCACCAGAACTTTCGAACGGACCCCAAATTCGTACAAACTTTAGAACCCCATTGACGTCTATGGGACTCGAACGTTCAAAATTAAAAGTGCTAATTTTAACGGCTAATATGCAAGATACTGTCCTAAAAAGGGTTTGGGGACCTGGCTCAATGGGTCAATGCCTAAAATGTTTTTAAAAATGGCCATTTTGGCGGGAGCACTGATTTTAATGATGATTAAAGTGAAAAAAAAAAAGTGAAATATTCCTTTAAATATGGTGCCTGTGGGGTGTCTGTAGTATGCCTGTGAAGTGCCACGTGTTTCCCGTGTTTAGAACAGTCCCTGCACAAAATGACATTAAACAGAAATAACATCATTGAAAACTGCTTACGGTTTTAATGTTATATCTGGTTCCTGCAATATGGTTGAAAACCATTGAGAAAAATGGCATGGGTAGCCCTCTCTGCCCATTACCAGCCCCTTTGGGTCTTGTACGTATATCAAGGAGAACCCATATTAAAAAAAGGAAATGCGTATGGCCCCCAGGCCCTATATACTCAGAACAGCAGTATACAGGCGGTGCAAACAAGACAGGGACTGTTTAGGTTTGTTGTGTTAAGTTGAATCTGTTTGTAATTTTCAACTGGTACATTTTTAAAGTGTAGCTCCAGTCAAAAAAACTATTTTTAAGCTTTTTGGAAAACATAGGGAAGGGTTATCACCCCTGTATAATTTGTTTTGTCGTCCATCTTTTTTCATCTCACTTCCTGTTGTCTCCTTCCATTTGCAAGTAGGAGATGTTTGTAAGTTGGATGTTTGAAAGTAGGGGCCTGCCCTATATGCTCTGCAGAAATGGCGGAACAAGGTGTTGGTTTTGCCACAACATTGTAAGCCCTCAAAGTGACTCTTACTGGGCGCTGGAGCGCCCTGCTGTGAACGATTATATCAAGAATTGTAATTACATGCCATTGTTGAACAGTGGTAGAAAAATTGACCTTTGGTGGTTGTGGTGCTGGTGCCACAACACTATAAGTCCTCACAGTTACTCTGGGTGGGCACAGGAAGGGGCCCTCCTGTGAAATATTATATCAAGAATTGTAATTACATGTCCCTGTTAAACAGGGGCAGAAAAATTGGGCCTTAGGCACTGGTGCTGGTGCCACGACACTGCAACCTCTCCCATATACTCTAGTTTTATTGCAGGAATTAGCCCTGCTGCAAAGCATTGCATCAAAAATTGTACTTAAACGCCCCTGTTAAACAGGGGCAGAAAAATTGGGCTAATGGCATCACCCAGAACCAGAAATGTTCTTCCAACATATCAGCGGAGGAGGAAGAGGATAGACAATCAACATAACAGGACAGTCACTCAGCATCAGCATAGGCAGTCTTGAAGGGATGTGATATTTCAAAAAACATTATTCGGTTACATCAGCTTCAGGTGCTTGGTAGCTGGTGGTGATCCAAGACTGATTCATCTTGATGAAGGTCAGTCGATCAACTGATTCAGTGGACAGGCACACCCTGTGATCGGTAACAAAGCCACCAGCAGCACTGAAGGTGCGTTCCGAAAGAACGCTGGATGCAGGACAGGCCAGTAGCTCAATTACATATTGTGCAAGCTCTGGCCAGTGATCCATCCTCAAGACCCAGTAAGCCAGAGGATTTTCGGTGGGAAAGGTGTCCAAGTCTGACCTTGCCCCTAGGTATTCCTGCACCATGTAAATCAGACGCTGGCGATGGTTGCTGGAACCGATCATACCTTGGGGCTGCGGACTGAAAAATTGTCTGAAAGCATCAGTCAGACGGCCACCTCGGCGCTCCTTCTGACCGATGCCTCAGCAACACATTGTCCAGGACCAGGAGTTTATAACCTCCCAGTCTCTGGGAACGCATTGCACAGACCTTTCTGCAAGGCCTCCCGGAAATGTCTCATCCTCTGCTCCCTCTGCGATGGCAAGATAAGGTCGGCAACCTTACCGTTGTACCGTGGATCAAGGAGAGTGGCCAGCCAGTAATGGTCCCTCTCCTTGATCCGAAGAATATGAGGATCCTTCCGCAGGCTTTGCAGGATCAGGGAGGCCATGCAGCGTAGGTTAGCTGAGGCATTCGGTCCGGAGTCCTCTGGGTCACTAAGGACAACATGATCTGCAGCTACCTCCTCCCAGCCACGTACAAGTCCACGTGTTTCTTGGGACTGTAAATCATCCCTACAAGACTGCTGCTGCTGCTGCTGCTGATGCTGAGTGCCAGCCTCCACCTCCATGCTGACACAATCATCCTCCTCCTCCTCTTCCTCCTCCTCATTCTCTTCCTGTGTGATGGGTGGCACAGCAGGAACACTGTCTGGATAAAGGGGGCCTTGAGAGGCAAGGAAGTCCTCCTCTTCCTGCCTCTGTTCTGCCTCAAGTGCCCTGTCCATTATTCCATGCAGCGTATGCTCCAAGAGGTGGACAAGAGGTACAGTGTCACTGATGCATGCACTGTCACTGCTCACCATCCTTGTGGCCTCCTCAAACGGTGACAGGACAGTGCATGCATCCCTGATCATGCCCCACTGTTGTGGTGAGAAAAAACGAGCTCCCCTGACCCTGTCCTGGTGCAGTAGTCGCACAGGTACTCATTGATGGCCCTCTGCTGCGTGTGCAGCCGCTGCAGCATGGCCAACGTTGAGTTCCACCTGGTGGGCATGTCACATATAAGGCGGTTCTTGGGCAGGTTCAACTCCTTTTGGAGCTCAGCCAGCCGAGCACGGGCATTAAATGATCGGCGGAAATGCACGCAGACTTTCCTGGCCTGCTTCAGTACATCCTGTAAGCCGGGGTACCTGCCCAAGAACCGCTGCACCACCAGGTTAAGGACATGAGCTACACAGGGCACATGGGTCAGTTGTCCCTGTCGGAGAGCGGAGAGGAGGTTGGTGCCATTGTCACAAACCACCATTCCTGGCTTAAGCTGGTGTGGCGTCAACCACTTCTCGGCCTGCCCCTGCAGAGCTGACAAAACATCCGCCCCAGTGTGGCTCCTGTCCCCCAAACAAACCAGCGCAAGCACGGCATGGCATAGTTTTGCCTGCGTACTTGCGTAGCCCCTGGAACGCCTACGGAGCACTGGTTCTGAGGACAGAGCACTGGAAGAGGCCATGGAGGAAGAAAAAGAGGAGGTGGTGGAGGAGAGAGGTGTGTCACAGCCAATAGTAGCATTTTGTAGGCGTGGTGGCGGAACAACCTCCAACACTACTGCACCTTGTCCTGCATCCTTCCCAGCTGCCAGAAGAGTGACCCAATGGGCCGTGAAAGACAGGTAACATCCCTGTCCATGCCTGCTGGACCATGAGTCAGCGGTAATATGCACCTTACCGCTGGCCGCCCTGCCCAGCAAGGCAAGGACATTGCCTTCCACATGCCGGTAGAGAGCCGGAATCGCCTTCCGTGAGTAAAAGTGGCGTTTGGGGACCTGTCACTGAGGAACCGCACATTGTACAAACTCACGGAAGGGGGCCGAGTCTACCAACTGAAAAGGCAGCAGTTGAAGTGCTAGCAATTTAGCCAAGCTAGCATTCAACCGCTGGGCATGTGGATGGCTGGGAGTGAACTTCTTTCGCCGGTCCAGCAGCTGGGGCAGGGACATTTGCCTGCTATAATCGGATGTGGGTGTACCGCTAGCAGAGTTCCCGGAAGCACTTGGCTGTGACACACCTAATTTTACACCTTCATTCCTCTCAGAGCAGGTTTCAGAGAGGACTGAAGGTCTAGTGGGGTTTAGAGATGCCAGCTGATGACGAGCAAGGAGAGGTCCGCTTTGTTCTTTGGTGTGGGTCGTTGAGGTATGCTTGCCAACGAGCTGCATGGCAGGTCAACATATGTCTGGTCAAGCATGTGGTGCCCAAGCGGCTGATGTTTTGGCCACGCGAGATACGCTTGAGACATATGTTGCAAATAGCAGCGGTGCAATCTGATGCACTCGTCTCAAAAAAGGCCCACACCAAAGAACTTTTATAATAACCTTCAGAGGCAGCGCCCTGCACAGGCGGAGCTCTGCGGTGTGATTCAGTCGGTGTGCTGCCCCTAAACTGGCCCCCGGAGGGCATCCTGCCTCGTTGGACATGTGCCTCCTCCTCCTCCTCCTCCTCCTCTCTCCTACCAGGCACCCACATGGAGTTATTTCCCCTTATCATCCCCTCCCTCTTCATCGCTGTAGCAAACCTGGCAGTATGCTGCAGCTTGTGGAACATGACTGCCAGATTGCTGTCCTTCTTGAGCATCCCCTCTTTCTGCGCTCACGCTACTGCCTTCCTCTAGCTGAGTGTCATCATCAGAGCCCACAAAACACTGGGCATCCTCCTGGAGCATGTACCCAACACTGTGCTCAAAGAGTTCATGAGACTCCTCAGGAGGACGTGGTGTGTGTTGGGAAGGGGTCACTGATGATGACATTGAGAGGAGGGAAGATGATGCGTTGGCAGCTGCTTTGCTAGTACCCTGAGACTGGGTGAGAGAGGATGAGGAGGATGAAGAGGGCTTGGTCATCCACTCTACCAAGTCGTTGGCATGTTGCGGTTCAACATGTCCAGCTGCCAAAAAAAAGCACAAGCGTGTCCCATGGCCACGTGCTGATGACAATGCACCGTGTCCACGACCAGCACTGTTGTCTCTAGACACAGAGCCTGCTTGCCCTCTTTTATCGGCTCGCGCCTGTCTGCCTCTCCTTGCTGGCCTTCAAGACATGGTAATGGCCTGAAGGGAGTTGGGTAAAACAGCAGTGTAATGGAGTCACACAACACCCACTAAGCCCTGCAGATGGCTCTATTAGAGAACAGCAATAAACGGTAGATACAGGTGTATATTGTGCTGGAGTCACACAACACCCACTAACTCCTGCAGATGCCTTTATTATAGAACACCAGAGATAAAGGGGTATACTGTAATTGAGTCACACAACACCCACTAAGCCCTGCAGATGCCTCTATTAGAGAACAGCAATAAAGGGTAGATACAGGTGTATATTGTGCTGGAGGCACAAAAAACCCACTAACTCCTGCAGATGCCTTTTTTATAGAACACCAGAGATAAAGGGGTATATACAGATGTATACTGTGCTGTGCTGGAGGCACACACAACTTCCAATAACTCCTGCAGATGGCAAGTGGGCTCAAATAGAGAAGAGCTATGTAGGTGGATATAGCGGTGTGTATTGGGTACAGAGCACGCAGACAGCACGCATAAGCTCCTAACACTACTGACTACAAGCTCTATTATAAAAGATAGATCACTAGCTATATAGGTGAGGTGAATATAGCGGTGTATACTGCGGTCAGGGCACAGAGACAACAACCACTACACAACAGCAAGATCGAAAATCGGCCGAAAACGATCGGTGTGTACTGTGTTGAAGGTACACAGAACACCCACTAACTGCTTCAGACGCCAATACACTACACTAGGCCGCCGCGCTGGTGGCCTTATATAGTGTGGGGCGTGTACTACACAGCCTGAGCTATGATTGGCCACAGGAATCCTGCCTGTGGCCAATCATGGCTCCCCTCGCTGCTGGCGCTGTGATTGGCCAAGCATGCGGGGTCACAGTGCATGCTTGGCCAATCATGAGCCAGCAATGCACTGCGATGACGCAGTGCATTGTGGTCCGTGAGCGCCACACGAATTTGGTGCGAACGGCCCATAACGTTCGGAATTCGCCGAACGGGCGAACAGCCAATGTTCGAGTCGAACGTATGTTCGACTCGAACACGAAGCTCCTCCCTAGTGGAGGTGTCGGCCCTGAGGCTGATTGGTGAGGCTTCTGCGGCACTACAAGCAAAACCAACACACCAAGAGGCTTTGGCTGCCTTGATTGTGTGCAAGCTGGAGAAAATGGAGCAGGGGCAACAGATCTGGTGTGAGCAGGTTATTCTCCAAACCCTCAACACGGGTCTGTTGGGCCAAATGACATGAGAATCACACTTGTGTCATTTGGCCCATGCCCCTGCTCCTCCTCCTCCTTCTGCCACACCTCCAGCACCACGGCCACAGCCTGGAAGGAAGCGTGGAAGGAAGACCAGAGTGTGATGACCTGGGTTCAGTCTGGTCTGACAGAAGATGCAGCCTGTTGTAGTACCACAGCCTGGGAACATAGATGTCATCTGCTGCTGTTCCGGGTTTCATGGACTTCAGGACCAGACTTCTCTCCCTCAGACATGTACTCCTCAGGCCACCAATTTTTGCTTTGAAATATTTGATGTGTGACCTGGGGGCCAAAGGCTTCACAAATCTCCCCAGTTTCAACATTGCTGCTTCCCTCTTTATCTGTTACTGACACCGGAATAAAGGTTTTTTTTGTTTGGATGAAATACTTGCGTATGTGTTTTCCTCCCAAAAGGCCAGTTTATTTGTGAGCAGGCAGGTACATTTCCAAAAAATAAAGTGAAATAAATAACAAGGGGTGTTAACACTAAACCTCCTGTAGATTAAAAAAGAAAAACAAAATCTCAAAAATCAAATAATGTTGTAAGTTTACACAAAAAAAAAAGGATAAATGAGCAAAGTGTCTTTAAAGGAGATTTTTAGGGAATCCCCCCCCTCAAAAAACATCCAAAAAAAACAAAAAAAAACAAATCAAACATTGTGTAGATGTGACGCAAACTAAAATTGTATTACTGAAATGGTTAAAAAAGAGTCATGAAATCCATTCGGGAGAAGTGTGTGTGACTAGAAGCATCAAAAGAAGTTGGTTCTTGCAGCATTGTAAAGAACAAGAGAATGCGCTTGATGAATGATTTTTTAACATTGCAGCATGACGAATGTGCTATATCGATTACGAGCAGTAGTTTTACCTGAACGAGCGCTTCTGTGTTGGAATTTGAATGTGAGCATGCGTGGCACTTGGTCCGATGAAAATGCTCTACACATGATCGGATTAGGTCCGTCCGGCCCAGTTGTTCGGGAAATCTTTCCAACATGTTGGAAAATTGGGTCGGACGGAGATTCGGATGGAATCAGTCCGATGCATACCACACACAGTCGGATTATCTGACTCATTCCGACAGATTCTCCGACTGTGTGTACATGGGCTTATAGAGGCGTGATCAGACCATGTGATGTTGTTAATGGATGAAGAAACAGTTCTAATTAGAGTCTGTTGGTCTACCAGGAATAGGTCAATTCTTGTGTATATACAATGTGGGGCGGGGAAGAACGTAAAGTCTTTTTCTCCGGAATGCAAGCACCGCCACACATCATATAGGCCCTCTTTATAAAGGGTTTCTTGAAGGGATGCAGTTGGACGTTTCACCGCTGTTGTTGTGTCTATGGTTGGGTCTGGCAGTACAGTATGTTAAAGTCTCCACAGATCACAAAAAAAAAAAACTTTCTTGTGAGTTTTTATTTTTTTCATAAGTTTGTGAAAGAAGCGAATCTGGTGCTTGTTTGGAGCGAACACATTCACAATTGTGTACATTACTAGGTTGATGTCACATACTAGGATTAGGTAGCGTCCTTGAGGATTTGTATATTCTGTATGCAAAACAAACTTTACAGTATCTTGTATTTCAGTCATCACACCTCTAGACTTTGAATCTGCATTGATAAAGAAAGTGTATGGAAAGTTCCTGTATTTGCATACCGGAGTGGACACATTGCAAAAGTGAGTTTCCTGGACACACAGTATGTGACATCTATTTGTCAGGGCTTCTTTCCACAAGGATTTCCTTTTTATAGGGTGGTTAAGACCTTCGGTATTTATAGATAAGAACTGGATAGCCATGGTGATAGTGGTTGCAGAAGTGTTATGCCGTGTACACGGTCGGACTTTCCGACGGAATCTTTTCATCGGATATTCCGATCATGTGTGTGCCTCATCTGACATTTTTTTTTTAATTCTGATGGACCTAGAAATAGAACATGTTTTAAATATTTCCGACGGAACCAATTCCTATTGGGAAAACTGCTCGTTTGTAAGCTGTTCTGACGGACCAAAAATACTGCATGCTCTGAAGCAAGTACGAGACGAGAGTATTGGCTACTGCCTATTAAACTTAATTTTTCTAGTCCCGTCGTATATGTTGTACGTCACTGCGTTCTAGACGGTGTGATCGTGTGTAGACAGTTTCAGTGGAACTCCGTCGGAAAAACCTTCAGAGTTTATTCCGATGGGAAAACCGGTCATGTGTACGCGGCATTAGAATTGATCTTTGTGTGAACATATATAGGGCAAGAGCTCCCTCTTGTGGGCTTTGGGAGAAAGGCATTGCCAGTCGTGTGTTAAGATTACTCACTGTGGTTCTAGGATTACCTCTGGACATATATCGTTTCCTCCAGATCTTGGTTCGGTCTGATTTCCGCGATTTGTAGAATCTGTGATATGCTGTACTTGAGACTTGACACTGATCTGTGTAGTTCCAGAAATAAAAAGGAAAAACAAGAAGAAGAATCCAAAAACAGAAAAGATGGTCTGTTAGGTAACATTTAAACTTTTCATAAACCTTAAAGTTATCCCATATGGAGAAACTCCTCCATATGGTTCTGGTGGGTTTTTCCCGTGTGCAGCTAACTGCTGCTCAATTGAATTGGGGGGTAAGTTCAAGCGTAATGGCTATCCCAGGTCACCTTGTATGGACACATAGTAACTCCTATTCACTAAAGAGTATTAATTATGTGATTTGGCATTCCAGTGTGCAACTGTTTTCCGGTCTGGGGTGGGTGTTCGTCTGTTTGTCGTATCGTTGTTGTCATCACTGGGGTCTGGAAGAATTTTCCAATCTTTCAGCAGGGAAATACCCTTGTCTAGAGAATCTACAAGATATGTTTGATCCTGTTTAGTGATGGTGATTTTAGTAGGATAACCCCATCTGTAGGGCATGCTATGGCTCCTGAGCACTTTTGTGATAGTGTTCAGATTTCTTCTTTTTTGCAGCGTGTGCTGAGAAAGATCAGCGTAGAATTGCAGATTTTGATATTGGGATGGGATTCACGTGAAAAAAGTGCAGGCGCAGAATCACATCTCTGGGGACTTTATCAGGGAGATACAATGGTTTAGGTAAGCAGTGTATTCTATCAATGGTGACTTCCATGTCAGAAAGGTCAGGTAGGAGGGAGATGAATAAATCGATCACATACGATCACAGGTCTGATGGTTGCACCAATTTCGGGATCCCCCTTATTTTTAGGTTGTTCCTTCTAGACCTGTCTTCAATGTCCGCTAACTTGTTTTTTATCTATGTTGATTCCTCTTCTTGCTCCTCATTAGCGTCCACCAACTCATTTATGGTGGAGGCATACTCCCTCATATTGCTTATAATATGTACTACCCTGGTCTCCACTGCACTCAATTCCCCGCTGAATCTGTGCATACAGTTCATCATATATGTTTGTAGTTGCTTCTCAGTGACACAAGCATGTCCTTAAGGCCAGTGTCCATCACAGGCTGGTTCATAGTAGGGAATGTAGTGATTGAGTCAGGTAAATCTCTGGTGTCATCCCCTGAGTCTGTTACAGGACTCCTTGGTGGGCTGCATACAGCGCCATCCAGCCTTAATTTGGCTTTGGCCGGGCTCCCTGACGGCGAGGAGGGAGGAAGGTAATGTTGGCTGCTATGGGGCTCTTTCGAGGTGATGAGATTATTGTGTAAGGTTTGGGCTGGTGTTTGTGGGCCAAGTTGGATGAAGATCCGGCGCCATTTTGCCTATGTGAAATAGTCCGTTTTCCGTTGTGGTTTGGATGACCCTTTTCTTTTGCTGGTCATGGCCTCCAGAGGTGCCCGGGTCAGATCGGCAGCTGGGATGGTCGAGATGGAGTGATTTTTGTGCCGTTTTTAGCCGTTGTATCCACGGAGCTCTGGAATTATGCTGCCATTCAGCTCTGATGCAGGCCATGCCCCCCCAGCAACAAGTTTTATCTCCCACCCAAATCTCTTCTCTCAGTACAAGTCCAACCCCCCAAATCCCCCCTTCCAGGCAAAATCTTTGTCGCTCACCCAAATCTCTCCTCCCAGCACAAATCCATTCTCCCCTAAGTACCCCCAACCAGCACATATCCTTTCCTTAACCAAATTCACCCATCCCAGCACAAATCCTTATCCTCTAACAAAATCCCCCTCCAAGCACATATTTTTCCCCACAAAATCCCCACTTCCATGAAAATCCTCTCCCCAAATACCACCTCTTTGTACTTCCCCCAAATCCCTCCCAACACAAATCCTTCCCCATATCCCCCCTCCCAGCACAAATCCTCAGCATATCCCCTCCCAGCACACATTATCTTTCTCCAAATCCCTCCTACCAGCACAAAACCTTACCTCAAACCCCCCCTCCCACCACAAACCCTCTCCCCAAAAAGCACAAATCCTCACCATAAAATCCCCCTCTTACCACAAATCCTCTCCCCGACCCAAATCCCCCCTCCCAGCACAAACCCTCTCCAACACCCAAATCCCTCCTTCCAGCACAAACCCTCTCCAACACCCAAATCCCCCCTCCCAGCACAAACCCTCTCCAACACCCAAATCCCCCCTCCCAGCACAAACCTTCTCCAACACCCAAATCCCTCCTTCCAGCACTAACCCTCTCCAATACCCAAATCCCCCCTCCCAGCACAAACACTCTCCAACACCCAAATCCCCCCTCCCAGCACAAATCTTCTCCAACACCCAAATCCCCCCTCCCAGCACAGACCCTCTGCAACACCCAAATCCCCCCTCCCAGCACAAACCCTCTCCAACACCAAAATCCATCCTCCCAGCACAAACCCTCTCCAACACCCAAATCCCCCCCTCCCAACACAAATGTTCTCCAACACCCAAATCCCTCCTTCCAACACTAACCCTCTCCAATACCCAAATCCCCCCTCCCAGCACAAATGTTCTCCAACACCCAAATCCCCCCTCCCAGCACAAATCTTCTCCAACACCCAAATCCCCCCTCCCAGCGCAAACCCTCTGCAACACCCAAATCCCCCCTCCCAGCACAAACCCTCTGCAACACCCAAATCCCCCCTCCCAGCACAAACCCTCTCCAACACTCAAAACCCACCTCCCAACACAAATCTTTAACCCCCACCTAAATTTCTTCTGCAGTAAAAATCCCATCCCAGTGTCCATATTTCCTTCCCAGATCTAATTCCCACTCTACATCCACCCTTCTAGCACAAATACCCCCCCCCCCCCCAAAGGCCACCCCAACACAAATAGCCCCCCATATTCCCCTTCCCAACACAAATATATATCTTTTTTATTATTCACTATTAGTTTATTAGTCCCTTTTGCTTTATACTGTATGTCACTATTTTATAGATGTTTTTAGTGCTGCTTTTCGTAAGTATTTACACTGAATGCAAGGTTTATTTATTTTGTTTACATTGTATACTCTAAAAATGAATAATGGTGTCATTTTATTGCAATGATGTTATTAGGAATATTCTTTCTTATATAAAAAAAAAAGTGATTCGGTGCAGCACATCAGTAACATTATAAAATAGAGTCTGTGATAAATAACAGTCTCATTACTTCCGGCTGACATACAACTTCTCCTGCTTCTCACATTTCTTTGGATTAAAAAACATGTACGCTAATTCCATATTCCATATACATCACTTCTATCATGTGAAATATCTGGTGATCCTGCCAGTCCCCTTGGTTTCCTGTTTCAAACTGACCACCCGGAGGAGGGGGGAGTTTGCTTCTTTGCATTCTACTTAGGAGCACAACTTGGCTTTATTCCAGTAAAGCACAGCGTGTGCCGTGCTCTTTGTCTCCCCCTACAGTGCAGTACATGGCAGGAAGAGGTAAGGTAAAGGACTGAAGATTTTTATAAGACTATCTATCTACTGTATGTGTATTTATGTGTGTGTGTGTGTGTGTGTGTGCATGTATGTGTGCATGTATGTATGTATATGTGTGCGTGTCTATGTGCATGTATGTATATGTGCATGTGTGTGTACTAGGGTTGCCACCTTTTCTTCAAGTTAAACCCGAACACTTTTACAACACAGGGAATTTTTTTTTTTTTTTGCTGTAAACACTATAGGATTATAAAAGACCTGGGATACATTTGGGTGCCCCAAGGTGAGTAGTAATGTAATGCACAGAGTGTGCCTTGGCACACAGTGGCTGTGGCCAATCACTCAGCCACAGCCTCGTCTGTATAATTTGTCCGGGTTTCAGGTGGACTGAAACCCGAACACATGATTCAAAACCTGAACTGTCCGGGTGAATCCTGGACAGGTGGCAACCCTAGTGTGTACATGTGCATATGTATGTATGTGTATGTGCATGTGTTTATATCAGTGGCGGTGCGTCCACAAGGGCACACGGGCGCTGCCCCCTCTCTCCAGCCACCCCCCTCTATGACTAATAGATATATTCATGCATTGCATGAATCTATCCATGGCTGCCTCTGCCACCCCCTATTCAGGAGCCCGGCCCCTTTTTGGGCACCGGGTACCTGAATTACAGCGGCAGGGGGGTATTTTTGAAGCACCTAATTAGCGCCATAGACTCTAATAGGCTTTAAAATAGCTGAACTCCGAGCACCATGCTTGGCACTCACAGACCACCCAGGTGTGTTAGAAAAGCAAATGAATATTCGCTTTCCTAACACTGAACCGCCTCTCTGCAAATTAGGTACTCGGGTCTGTTACCTGCCACCTGATTAAGTAAGTGCCAGGCAGACTGCGAGCGGGCGAGTGGGGTCACAGTTGCAGCATTCAATGGAGCAGTTGCAGCATTTGAAGGCACACTGGCAGCATTTGATGGCACAGTGGCTGCGTTTGATGAGCAAAGTGGCTTTGTTTGATGGGCACAGTGGCAGCGTTTGATGAGATCAGTGGCTGCGTTTGGGCACAGTGGCTGCATTTGATGGCACAGTGGCTACGTTTGATGGCCACAGTTGCTGCATTTGATGGGCACAGTGACTGCATTTGATGGGCACAGTGGCTGCGTTTGATGAGCAAAGTGGCTTTGTTTGATGGGCACAGTGGCAGTGTTTGATGAGATCAGTGGCTGCGTTTGGGCACAGTGGCTGCATTTGATGGCACAGTGGCTACGTTTGATGGCCACAGTTGCTGCATTTGATGGGCACAGTGACTGCATTTGATGGGCACAGTGGCTGCGTTTGATGGGCACAGTGAGGCTGCAATTTATGTTATTTTTCAGAATTTTTCAGTTTGTTTGCACCCCCCAACATTTTTTTATCACCAGCAGTCATTGGTTAATATGTGTGTGGGTGTGTGTATATATACAATATATGTGTGTGTATTATGTGTATTATGGGTGTGTGTGTGTTTACATGTATGTATGCACATTTTATGTATGTACTTTTAATCTGTCAGATTCAGGCTCAGAATATGATCCTGTAGACAGCAGCGGCACCCTGACAGATAGCTCTGATGACGGAGTTGTGGTCCCTGCCAAGGTCAGGCGTACCCGACCCCATTCTTCTGCTGTTGTTGAGGTGCAAGAACCGCAGGTCCCTTGTATGGAGCAGAGAAGTACTAGAGCCGCTCATCCTTCTGGTGAACTGGCAAGCACCAGCGGTCGTACATCACCTGGTCATACATCCAGCACTGCAGTATCACGTGGTGACGTGGTGAACCACGTAAGCGCAGTTCAAGCTGGTGAGGTTGCTAGCACAAGTAATGTCCCACAGCCACCAAGAAGAAAACAAACACAGGCCCTTCGAGCCCATAGTGCCCTTCCTGCTGAATTGCCAATCTGAATTGGGAGTCCACCACTTCTGCAGCACCCATAATTCCCCCATTCACTGGCCAACCTGGAATTTAGGTGGAAACAGTTGATTTTATGTCACTTTATTTTTATTCTCTGTTTTTCACAGAAGATCTTTATAGATCTGTAGTGGACCAATTTGTATGTTGGTCAATTCATCGCCGCTAATCCCCATTTGACCCTTACCAGAGAATGAAAATCAATTACGGTTTCCGAATTTGAGACCTTTCTGGCCCTTTTCCTCCTCATGGGCATAGCTAAAAGGAGTGAGTTGCAGTCATATTGGTCCACTGACCCAATGCACCATATTCCCGTGTTCTCTGCCTCCATGACCAGGGCTAGATACTACCAGATGTTGCGGTTCATACACTTTAATGATAATGAACTCTGTAGTCCACGGGGTGACCCTGGATTCGATTGGCTCTACAAAATTTGGCCCCTTATAAACCACTTCAACCAACGGTTTAAAGCCTTGTTTACTCCCAATCAAGTTGTCTACATTGATGAGTCCCTAATTAAGTGTTCTGGCCACTTGTCTTTCAAAAAGTATCTTCCCAGCAAGCGTACCAGATATGGGGTCAAGATGTATAAGCTCTGTGACACGGCCACAGGCTATACATGTAGTTTTATCATTTACGAGGGAAGAGATAGTCATGTAGAGCCGGAGAACTGCCCAGATTACATAGGGAGCGCTGGCAAGATTGTGTGGGACTTAGTGTCACCCTTATTCGGAAAGGGGTACCATTTGTATGTGGACAATTTTTACACGAGCGTGCCACTTTTTAGTCGCTTGTTTAATCATGGAATTCGTATATGTGGCACCGTGCGATCAAATCACTGGGGCTTACCCCAGTGGCTTGTAGATTCCCATCTTAGACTAGGGAGAGAGCCTGCTTGAAGTGTAATAATTTGCTTGCTATGAAGTGGAGGGATAATAAGAAAGTTTTTGTTCTGTCCTCCCTTCACGGTCCAAATTCCTGCAGCGACTGGTGTTGTGGAGAAACCCCTCTGTGTCCACGAATATAACCTTAATATGGGAGGGGTGGACCTCAATGACCAGTTGATAGCACCGTACCTAATTGCCGTAAGGTCAGACGCTGGTATAAAAAAGTGTCTGTATATTTAGTCAAATTGCCTCTGCTGAATGTTTATGTGCTATACAAAGCTTCAGGACAAACTGGATCCTTCCTTAAATTCCAGGAAGAGATCATCACAGCCCTTATGTTTCCAGACGGTGCTGCGGCCCAACTTCCCAATCCAAATGCAGTAAGCCGGCTGCATGAGAGGCATTTTCCTTATGTCCTCCCTGGTATCCCTACCCAACGAGCCCCCCAAAGAAGATGTCCTATCTGTAGAAAGCGCGGATATAGACAGGACACCCGTTATTATTGTCCCTGCTGTCCTGACAATCCTGGTCTTTGCATTGGTGAATGTTTTGAACGCTACCACACACTAGTGGAGTATTATCATAGGGTACAGCACTGTACAGGCTAGGACACACATTCACAGGGTCTCCAAAGATGCCATCGCATTTTGGGAGACCCGAACCTGGAACTGAACCCTTACAACCGTTACAAAAAAAGTGTAATAAATAAATAAATAAGTGAAAAAAAAACATATATATATATATATATATATATATATATATATATATATATATATATATATATATATATATATATATATATAAAGTAAAAAAACAAAAAAACAGTTGTCGTTTTATTGTTCTCTCCCTCTCTCTATTTTTTCTCTATTGTTGTTCTCTTTTATACTGTATTCTACAATGCAATGTTTTATTGTTATTATGTTTTATCATGTTTGCTTTTCAGGTATTTAATTCTTTCATAATTTAGTGTTTACTGTATTTTATTGTTAACCATTTTCTTGTTTTTCGGTACGTCATTTAGCTGCAGCACGTGTTTATTTATCTTGACAGCAACAGCGTTTGCTCCCACGATATGTAAAGCCAAGACTCCAGCGCTGTAGGAGGTGATTTCACCACCGCAGTTAAAAAAAAAAGAGCATATATGCCGAAGCATGGGGGCAGGAGTGGAGGAGCGATTTGCTCCTAACATTAGGGGTGGATTGCTCCCATGCTTCGGCATATATTTTTTAGGCACAGATTGTGTTAAAAATCGTTTTATTTTTATTGTATTTGCTTTGCAGTTACTTTGTTTTATTGTTAACCATCATTTTCTTAGCGGAAAAATTATATTTTTTCATGTAAACAAAAAGTGTCAGAAAGAACTTTGTCTTCAAATGGTTAGAAGAGTGGGTGATGTGTGACATAATCTTCTAAATGTTGTTCATAAAATGACATTTTAACCCCCCCATGACTCATTTTTGGAAAGTAGACACCACAAGCTATTTGCTGATAGGAATGTTGAGTCCATGGAATATTTTATATTTTGTTACAATTTTCGGGAAAATTACACTTTCTTTTCTTTTTTTTTTGCACAAAGTTGTCAATAAATGATCTATTTCTCAAACATGTCATGGGCATATGTGGAATGAGACGCCAAAATACATTCTGCTGCTTCTCCTGAGTATGGGGATACCACATGTGTGAGACTTTTTTGGAGCCTAGCCGCATACAGGACCCCAAAATCCAATCACCACCTTCAGGCTTTCTAAGGGGGTAAAATGGTGATTTCACTTCCTCACTACCTATCACAGTTTTGGAGGCCCTGAAATGCCAAGATGGCACAACCCCCCCCAAATGACCCCATTTTGGAAAGGAGACATGTCAAGCTTTTTGGTGAGAGGCATGTTGAGTCCATGGAATATTTGATATTTTTCCACAAGTTTCGGAAAAATAAATTTTTCTTTTTTACACAAAGTTGTCATAAAATGATATATTGTTCAAACATGCCATGGGCATATGTGAAATTACACCCAAAAATAAATTCTGCTGCTTCTCCTGAGTATGGGGATACCACATGTGTGAGACTTTTTGGAGCCTACCCGCGTACAGGACCCCAAAAACCAATCAAGGCCCTGAAATGCCAAGATGGCACAACCCCCCCAAATGACCCCATTTTGGAAAGAAGACACTTCAAGCTTTTTGTTGAAAGGTATGTTGAGTCCATGAAATATTTGATATTTTTTTATAAGTTTCAGAAAAAAATACAATTTTTGTTTCTTTTTTACACAAAGTTGTCACAAAATGATATATTTTTCAAACATGCCATGGTTATATGTGGAATGACACCCAAAAATACATTCTGCTTCTCCTGAGTACGAGGATAACTCATGTGTGAGACTTTTTGGGAGCCTAGCTGCGTACAGGATCTGAAAAAACCAATCACCGCCTTCAGGATTTCTAAAGGCGTAAAATTCAGATTTTACTCCTCACTACCTATGACAGTTGTAATTTCACATATGCCCATGGCATGTTTTAGCAATATATCATTTAGTGAAAATTTTGTGCAAAAAAAATGTAATTTTCCCGCAACTTGTGAAAAAATATTCCAGGGACTCAACATGCCTCTCAGAAAATAGCTTGGGGTGTCTAATTTCCAAAATGGGGTCATTTGGGGTGGTTTTATGCTATCTTGGTATTTTATGGCTTTCAAACTGTTATAGGTAGTGAGGAGTGAAATCACAAATTTACACCCTTAGAAATCCTGAAGGCAGTGATTGGTTTTTGGTGTCCTGTACGCGGCTAGGCTCCCAAAAAGTCTCACACATGCGGTATCCCTGTACTCAGGAGAAGCAACAGAATATATTTTGGGGTTTAATTCCACATATAACCATGGCATGAGTGAACAATATATCATTTAGTGGCAACTTTGTGTAATTTTTTTGTCATTATTCAATATCTTGTGACAAAAAAAATAAAATATTCAATGGGCTCAACATGCCTCTCAGCAATTTCCTTGGGGTGTCTACTTTCCAAAATGGGGTCATTTGGGGGGGTTGTACTGCCCTGCTATTTTATCACCTCAAGAAATGAGATAGGCAGTCATACATAAAACCTGCGTAAATTCCAGAAAATGTTCCCTAGTTTGTAGACGCTATAACTTTTGTGCAAACCAATAAATATACAATTATTGACATTTTTTTTTTTACCAAAGACATGTGGCTGAATAAATTTTGGCCTAAATGTATGACTAAAATTGAGTTTATTAAAAAAAAAAATTCTAACAAAAAGTAGAAAATATAATTTTTTTTTGCAAAATTTTCAGTCTTTTTCCATTTATATCACAAAAAATATAAAACGCAGAAGCAAACAAATGGCATCAAAAGCAAGCTCTATTTGTGGGAAAAAAGGATGCAAATTTTGTTTGGGTAGAACATTGCATGACCGCACAATTACCAGATAAAGCAGCACAGTGCCAAATTGTAAAAAGTGCTCCGGTCATTGAGCAGCCAAATCCTCCGGGGCTGAAGTGGTTAATGTCGGCAATTGTTTGTTTATATTCTGCGGTCGGTGTCCAGCTGGCAGCAGATGAGTTCTGGTTGTAAAGGACGCCGTGGCCAGCTTGCCGGCCCGTTACTTAACAACTATTCTTTACACAGAATTTGATACATTTTCAACCAATTTGAAATTGAATTGCTCCAAAAATGTGCAATTTGTTTGAAAATGAATAAAATAAACTAAACTGAACAAATTCTAATAACCAATAACAAAATAAAACTAGTAACTTAAAATTTTTCTGCTCTGCACTTACTTAGACCTTATTATCACTTCCCCGTTACTCAGAACTGGAGCCAACGTGGCAGTAGGTCTCAGCTGCAGGAACATTGGTGCCAATTGGTTGATCCTGCCTTATGTCACCCCCCTCTATGCTCCCATTGGTCTCCTCCCCAACCTCGCCGTTCATTAATTGCTGTGCATCCTCATGGAGCAAGTGACTGACACTGTGCTGAAATATCTCAGATGACTTCTCCATGCCAATTGGTGGGGCAATGACAGGAGTATCTGTGGATGAGGAGGAAGAACAGGGAGCTTTAGCAGCTACTGGTGACTTCAATCTATTCTGTTCCTGGAAGACAGAGGAGGAGGAGGATGAAGACTTGATTAGACTCCACCGTCTTCTCTTCAGCTCTGGGTGTATAACAGGCTTGCTGCCAGAAAAATGTGCCCCACCCCTAGGTGCAGCACCCCGATGTGGTCTGTGGATACAAATGCTGGAAGAAAAGTATGTCATGGTGGCTCTCAAGGGGTTAAATAGATGTTTATAAGTGTAAATGTACACAGTCATGGGGCGTGTCCTAATCTGACATAGAAAGGTTTCTAAGTCAGCAGAGAGCTGAGCTCAGCCTCACCCTGTGTAGGAGGACGTCACCCCTCCCCCATCCACATTCCTCTCCGGTGTCAGAGACTTTTAGTTTCGTTTCTCTTCTGCTGTCAGCGATGGCGTCTGGTGATCTGAGAGCTGAGTTGGAATGTTCCATCTGTCTGAACATTTATACCGATCCTGTAATGCTGAGATGTGGTCACAACTTCTGCCGGGTCTGTATTGATGGTGCGCTGGATACACAGGAGGAGCCTGGAAGATATTCCTGTCCTGTATGCAGAGAGAAGTTTCCGGATCGGCCTGAACTGCAGAAGAACATAACACTACGTAACATAGCAGAGACTTTCCTGTCTCCTCAGCCAGATCAAGAGAAGTCCGGGGTCTTCTGTACTCACTGTGTGTACTCTTCTGTACCTGCTGTTAGATCCTGTCTGCACTGTGAGGTTTCTCTGTGTGATATACACCTGAAAGTCCACAAAAAGTCCCCAGAACACGTCTTATGTGACCCCACCTTGTCCATGGAGAGCAGGAAATGCTCCGTCCATAAGGAGGTTTTGAAGTATTTCTGCACTAACGATGGTAGCTGTGTCTGTATGTCTTGTTATGTGATTGGAGAACACACAGGACATAAGATGGAGTCACTGAATGAGGCTTCTGTGAAGAAGAAGAAGACACTGAGGAATGTTCTGCAGAAACTTCTGACAAAGAGAGAGAAGACGGAGGAAAGAGTCCAGAGTCTGCAGGAACACCGGAGGAAAGTAGAAGAAGAAGCAGCCGGTGACACAGAGAGAGTCACTGCCCTGTTTAGAGATCTCAGGTAGACATGTGCACTGACAAAAAAATCATTTGTTTTCTTTTCATTCTTGTTTTGCTTTTTTTAGAAATTCAGAAATGAGAAAATTTGGAAATTCAGAAATCTCCGAATTTCAAATTTCCGAATATTCGAATATTCCAATACCTGAATTTTCCAATTTCCGAATTTTCCAATTTCTGAATTTTGAGTTGTCCAATTTCCAAATTTTCCAGTTTCCGAATTTTTGGAATTCAAAAATGAGAAAATTCAAAAATTTCAAAATATGAAAAAAACAAAAAAATCTGTAAAATTGAAATAATAACGAAGCATTAAATCATAGGTATTGAAATTTCTTTTCAAATTTGGCTGTTAGTAAATGTAACAAATAGAAATGTATCTGAAGTTATGAATTATCCAAAATAATGAATGCCGCATCTAAACAAATGGAATTGATCAAATTCATAATTAATTATAAAAAAGGTTTTGTTATTATTATTATTGTTAATTATTATTTTTAGATCATTACTTTCCTTTTGTTTAGATCCGTTATTTGAGATAATTTGTAACTTTGGATTAATTCATATTCATTACGTTCACTAACAACCAAATTTGAAAAAAAAAATCCAATACCTATAATTTAATATTTATTATTGTTTCATTTTTATTTCAGATTTACGGGTTTTCAAACTTTCAGATTTTCATTCTTTAGAATTTTCAGATTTTCATTATTATTTTTGAATTTTCAAATTTACACATTTTTGAATTTTCAGATTTTCATTCTTATTCTTGAATTTTCAAATTTACACATTTTTGAATTTTCAGATTTCATTCTTATTCTTGAGTACTGTCCGTGATACTTTTTTTATTTGCGCTAACATACAATTTTTCAGGACAAGCTTTTGGGGTATGTCCCCTTCTTCAAGGTCCAAGCAGTACTGATTTACATTTTTTTAAGCAGAATGTAAAAACAAAGCAAAAAAAAACACCTCTGAGGAAAAGAAAAGAAAAAAAAGAGAAAAAAAAAACACATACAAATCAATGGCAATAAAGATAACAGAAGAGTTAGTGAGATAAGACAGAGGGAGAGCTATGGAATGGGGGGGGGGGGGGGTGCTGGTCACAGAGGGGGTTGTAAAACTTTAGTATAATGGGTAAGGAAACCTATATCTAAATTCAGGCCATTATTTTTTGTGTCAAAAAGAATTATCATTCTTAGTTCAAAGGTTTTCCTTTCCAGGGTAGTTCTGAAATTCCCTTTAAGAACTAAAACATTGAGGTCTTCTATAGTGTGGTCCGGTTGTGAGAAGTGATGTCCCACAGGTGTCCATAAACTGTCTTCTTTATGTTCCTTGATGGTGTGTCTGTGTAAATTCATCCTCGTTTGCAACTTCTGTCCTGTTTCACCAACATAAGATCCTTTGCTGCACCTTTTGCATTGGATGGAGGTCCACCACATTACTGGAGGTCCAGTTGTAAGATCCCATGATATTGAAGGTCCTGTTTGTGTGTGTGACACTTTTGGATAGATTGATCTGGTAAAGCTCAAAGAATATTTTCACAGTAATGAAAGGAATCCTAAGACAATGTGACAAAAGTGACAAAAAGAACAGCAATTTTACACCCCCACAAGGACGCAACCCCAAACTGGATACCTATATTGACAGCTTCAGGCTACGAGTTACATCCCTGCTATCCACCCAGCAAAAGAAAATATTATACAACCTTTCACCACTGGAGCGAAGAGCTGTACACGATCTGCCCAATAATCAGGCCATAACCATCAACACCAGCAGATAAAGGGGGAGCAGTCGTTGTGATGGATACACACAAATATATACAAGAGGGCCAGAGGCAGCTGGCAAATACTACTTACTACAAAAAACTGGATTATGATCCGACCCAGGATTTTACTAAGCAATTAAAAGATCTCATTGTGACAATACCGAGCCACCTACATTCAGAACTCATCAATGCAATTCCGGATAATCCAGAAATTGGAGACTTCTACATGCTGCCCAAGATTCACAAGCCAGGAAATCCAGGCAGACCCATCATAACAGGTATGAATCCACTTACCGAACATATCTCAGGCCTTGTAGAAAACATGTTAAAACCTTTCGTCATGAACACTGCGAGTTTCCTACAAGACACCACTGATTTTCTGAACAAGCTTAACAATATACAACAATTACCCCCAAATACACTTCTAGTCACCATGGATGTAGAATCTCTGTACAGTAACATCCCTCACAAGGATGGGTTGGCGGCATGTCACAGATTCTTATCATCCTCACCAAACCAGAAATACACTGCTGAGGATGTGACACGGCTCATCGAATTCATTCTTACACACAACTACTTCACTTTCAATAATGACATCTATCTCCAGTGTATGGGTACTGCTATGGGAAGCAAGATGGCACCCCAATATGCAAACTTATTTATGGCTGATCTGGAGGACAAATTCCTGAACAGCATACAACAAAAGCCATACAGATATTATCGCTATATTGATGATATCTTCATGATATGGACTGAAGGTGAAGAAAATCTAAACCAATTCTTCTCATTGATCAACACTTTTCACCCATCTATTAAACTAAAAATGGATTATTCAAACACACATGTGAATTTCCTAGACACTACAGTATACATCAGGGATCACAAGCTTCACACGTCGATATACAGAAAACCGACTGACCGATGCAGCTATCTTCACAGTTCCAGTTTTCACCCCCAACACACTAAACAGGCCATCATACACAACCAGGCCATCATACACAGCCAGGCCATCATACACAGCCAGGCCACCATACACAGCCAGTCCACCATACACAGCCAGGCCATCATACACAGCCAGGCCATCATACACAGCCAGACCACCATACACAGCCAGGCCACCATACACAGCCAGGCCACCATACACAGCCAGGCCATCATACACAGCCAGGCCATCATACACAGCAAGGCCATCATACACAGCCAGTCCATCATACACAGCCAGGCCCATCATACACAGCCAGGCCATCATACACAGCCAGGCCATCATACACAGCCAGGCCCATCATACACAGCCAGGCCCATCATACACAGCCAGGCCATCATACACAGCCAGGCCACCATACACAGCCAGTCCATCATACACAGCCAGGCCCATCATACACAGCCAGGCCATCATACACAGCCAGGCCACCATACACAGCCAGGCCACCGTACACAGCCAGGCCACCATACACAGCCAGGCCACCATACACAGCCAGGCCATCATACACAGCCAGGCCATCATACACAGCCAGGCCATCATACACAGCCAGGCCACCATACACAGCCAGTCCATCATACACAGCCAGGCCCATCATACACAGCCAGGCCATCATACACAGCCAGGCCACCATACACAGCCAGGCCACCGTACACAGCCAGGCCACCGTACACAGCCAGGCCATCATACACAGCCAGGCCATCATACACAGCCAGGCCCATCATACACAGCCAGGCCCATCATACACAGCCAGGCCATCATACACAGCCAGGCCACCATACACAGCCAGTCCATCATACACAGCCAGGCCCATCATACACAGCCAGGCCATCATACACAGCCAGGCCATCATACACAGCCAGGCCATCGTACACAGCCAGGCCATCGTACACAGCCAGGCCATCATACACAGCCAGGCCACCATACACAGCCAGGCCATCATACACAGTCAGGCCATCATACACAGCCAGGCCATCATACACAGCCAGGCCATCATACACAGCCAGGCCACCATACACAGCCAGGCCATCATACACAGCCAGGCCATCATACACAGCCAGGCCATCATACACAGCCAGGCCATCATACACAGCCAGGCCACCATACACAGCCAGGCCATCATACACAGCCAGGCCATCATACACAGCCAGGCCATCATACACAGCCAGGCCATCATACACAGCCAGGCCATCAGATACCACCGAATTTGTTCAGACCCAGAAGACAGAGATAAACATCTCAGAACACTGGCAGACTCCTTCCACAAGAAAGGTTACAAAGACAAAACCATCAACAACGGCATAAACACAGCCTTGAAAACCCAAAGAGAAAATCTCCTCCAATACACAGAGATAAAAAACGAATAACCGAGTACCTCTAGTCACCACATACAACCCAACACTAGAAGGGATCAAAAAGACAATCAAAGATTTACAACCCATTATAACAGAGGATGACCCTCTGAAAGAAATATTTCAACAACCCCCATTATTGGCTTTCAGACAACCACCCGACCTCAGACCTAAACCAATCAGCAGGAAACTTCACTCTGATTATGAAGTCACAAATAATGGAAGCAAACCCTGCAATAAAAAGGCGCTGAAAACTATGCAACCAGATCAATCTATCCAAAGTGTCACACACACAAACGGGACCTTCAATATCATGGGATCTTACAACTGGACCTCCAGCAATGTGGTGGACCTCCATCCAATGCAAAAGGTGCAGCAAAGGATCTTATGTTGGTGAAACAGGACAGAAGTTGCAAACGAGGATGAATTTACACCGACACACCATCAAGGAACATAAAGAAGACAGTTTATGGACTCCTGAGGGACATCACTTCTCACCACCGGACCGCCCTATAGAAGACCTCAATGTTTTAGTTCTTAAAGGGAATTTCAGAACTATCCAGGAAAGGAAAACCTTTGAACTAAGAATGATAATTCTTTTTGACACCAAAAATAATGGCCTGAATTTAGATATAGGATTCCTTACTCATTATACTAAAGTTTTACAACCCCCTCTGTGACCAGCACCCCCCCCCTCCATTCCATAGCTCTCCCTCTGTCTTATCTCACTAACTCTTCTCTTATCTTTATTGCCATTGATTTGTATGTGTTTTTTTGTTTTTTTTTCTCTTTTTTTTCTCTTCTTTTCTTCAGAGGTGTTTTTTTTTTTTGCTTTGTTTTTACATTCTGCTTAAAAATTTGTAAATCAGTACTGCTTGGACCTTGAAGAAGGGGACATACCCAGAAAGCTTGTCCTGAAAAATTGTATGTTAGTGCAAATAAAAAAAGTATCACGGACAGTACTCAATTTTCTTTGTCAAAATTGCACTAATACAGCTACAATCACATTAAGTAAGAATAAGAATGAAATCTGAAAATTAAAAAATGTGTAAATATGAAAATTCAAAAATAAGAATGAAAATCTGAGTAAGTATTCTTATTCTTGAATTTTCAAATTTACAAATTTTGGAATTTTAGAATTTACAAATTTTGGAATTTTAGCACTTACAAATTTTTGATTTTTCTGATTTTCATTTTTATTTTAGAATTTTCAAATTTGCAAATTTTTGAATTTTCAGATTTTCATCCTTATTTTTGAATTTTCAAATTTACAAATTTTGGAATTTTCAGACTTTCATCCTTATTTTTGAATTTTCAAATTTGCACATTTTTGAATTTGCAGATTTTCATTTTTATTCTTAGATTTTCAAATTTACAAATTTTGGCATTTTCAAATTTACAAATTTTGGTATTTTCAAATTTACAAATTTTTGAATTTTCAAATTTACAAATTTTGGCATTTTCAAATTTACAAATTTTGGAATTTTCAGATTTACAAATTTTGGAATTTTCTGATTTTCATTTTTATTTTGGAATTTTCAAATGTACACATTTTAGAATTTTCAGATTTTCATTCTTATTTTTGAATTTTCAAAATTTTTAAATTTTCAAATTTACAAATTTTTGAATTTTCAAATTTATGAAATATAGAATTTTTGAATTTACAAATTTAACATTTTTAAATTTCTTAATTTAGAATTTTAGAATTTCTGAATTTTCCGAAAATTAGAATTTCTGAATTTTCCGAAAATTTGAATTTCTGAATTTTTCAAAAATTTGAATTTCTGATTTTTCCGAAAATTTGAATTTCTGAATTTTCCAAAATTTTGAATTTCCAAATTCAAATTTTGAAATCTAAATTTTCCGAGATCTCACTTTTCCAAAATTTTGAATTTCTGCAATTTTGAATTTTCCAATTTCTGAATTCCATATTTCCGAAAATTCGAATTTCTGAATTTTCCGAAAATTCGAATTTCTGAATTTTCCGAAAATTCGAATTTCTGAATTTTCCGAAAATTCGAATTTCTGAATTTTCCGAAAATTCGAATTTCTGAATTTTCCGAAAATTTGAATTTCTGAATTTTCCAAAATTTTGAATTTCCAAATTCAAATTTTGAAATCTAAATTTTCCGAGATCTCACTTTTCCAAAATTTTGAATTTCTGCAATTTTGAATTTTCCAATTTCTGAATTCCATATTTCCGAAAATTTAAAATTTCGGAAAATTTGAAAATCCAAAACTCGGAAATTCAGAAACTTCAGAAATTCAAAAGTTCAGAAAATCAAAAATTTCAGAATTGACAAATTTGTCAAAATTCGTTAAAAACCAAATTCGGAAATAAACAAATTGCACATGTGTAATCTCAGGAGACGTCTGGAAGACCTGGAGAAGAGAGTCCTGAGGGACATCTCCGGGAGGGCAGAGCGGATCTCCATCTCCATCCGGGATCTGGAAATAAAGAAGGAGGAGCTGTCCAGGAAGTTGCGTCACATTGAGGAGCTGTGTAACGTGACGGATCCACTGACTGTCTTACAGGAATCAGACACAGGTGACTTGTGTGATACTGAGGATGGAGATAATGAGGACAGAGAGAGACATGAGGAGCTCCTCCATGATGGAGGGGGTCTGGATGTGGCGGGGGTCTTACACAAAGGTTTATCTGATATATATTTATCTGATATATAATATAAACAGAGGTAAATGTATACTTCTATATACAGGGAGCTGCAGACATATTACTGGATGGAAACACAGCTCATAATTATCTACAGATATCAGATGACAGGAAAACTGTATCCTGGTCACATAGAAACCAGAATCACCCAGAAACACCAGAGAGATTCCAGGATTATCCTCAGGTGATGAGCAGTCGGAGTTTCTCCTCAGGGAGACATTACTGGGAAGTGGATGTCGGGGGGTCAAAGAGCTGGATAGTCGGGATGTGTTACCCCAGTATAGGGAGGAGAGGGGGGGAGTCAGTGATTGGAAGGAATAAGAAGTCCTGGGGATTGGACAGGTATAATAATCAGTATTGTGTGATACATGACAGTAAATCGATCCTCTTACCCCCCAATCCCTCCAGTAACAGAGTCAGGATAGATCTGGATTATGAGGCCGGGCGGATCTCCTTTTATGATCTGTGTGACCCGATCCGACACCTCCACACCTTCACCACCACCTTCACTGAGCCCCTCCATGCTGGGATATTTGTAGGGGGAGGTTGTATAAAGATATGTGGGGGGAGGCGGGAGATGTGAGAACTCCGCCCACAGTCTGGTGACATCACAGTGGACGGGTGGTGGGATTGGTTCATTGATCAGCCAATGATTGGAGGAAATGGTGGCTCCTGGGAGAAGTCTGAGGGCCTCCTTCTGAAAATACTAGTTCCCTGGCTGTGTGTAATGTAAGAACTTATAAAGTGGTAGTAAAGACAAAATATAAAATGACGGATATGACGGCGTCTGTCACTGACATGAACACAGCGGTCTTTGTTTTTTCGGAGTCCTCCTGGAATTTTGTTCTTTTACCTGTTGGTTCTGCTGTTATTTCCCAACTTTCTATAACAGACCAATCTGTCCAGCAAAAGTGGCAGTTAGAGGATTGGGACAAACCATTCACCAATGACAGGGGTGCTTACAATGATCAGCTTTTATTCATTGATGTAAAACCTTTATCCCAAAAGGAGACACAAATGTTGGTGTAACGGCTTATAAAGTGTTATCTGGAGTTCTCCTTTAATTTGTTAGTCACTTATGTAAAGTCCATCTAAATCTACTAGTCCATCCAACACCCCCCTCTCCAGACAAGGCTGCTGTCCAAGGGGGTCTCCACTGCCCCTCCATAGATAGAGGAGCCGCCCTAAGACAGGAAGTGTGTTACTGGCAGGATCACCAGGGGAAAATAAAGGTAAAAACAGAAAAGGAATGCAGCCACCACATCTAAGGATTGGTAAGCTCCAATAATTGTCATTTCTGTTTTGGGATTTATTACCACTTTAAGTCTCCGACCCGGAACAAGCATGGGGGGAATAAGAATCAGAAAAGAGTCAGAATTCCTTATCTCTATACTTGTTCCGGGTCACAGACTGAGACAGTAATGAAGGCAAAGCATCAGCATGACAGCCAGGGAACTAGCATTCTCACAAGGAGAGTAATGGTAGAAATGGCGGCCCCCATGATTCTCTCATGACAGGGGCCCTTTAACCCTTTCTCTTCCACAACCGTTTTAGCATTTTTTGCACACATGTTTAAAAAAAAATCATTTCAGGCTTGAAGATAAAACCCCAAAATAAGATTTATTTCCTGACAGCAGAAGCCCTAGAGCAGGGATATGCTATTAGCGGATCTCCAGCTGTTGCAGAACTACAAGTCCCAGGAGGCACAGCAAGACTCTGACAGCCACAAGCATGGCACCCAGAGGCAGAGGCATGATGGGACTTGTAGTTTTGCAACAGCTGGAGGTCCGCTAATTGCATATCCCTGCCCTAGAGAATAAAATAGTGTTAGTTCCAATTTTGTATGTCACACGATATTAGCGAAATAGTTTATTAACCGGTTCCCGACCGGTGCACGACGATGTACGTTTGCAGAATGGCACAGACAGGCATAAGGGCGTACCTGTCCGTCCCTTTAAGAATGCCGCTGTGCCATCGTGTGCGTGCCACCAGCAGCACGCGCGCACCAGTCAAAACCCCCGTGAGTCCGGTTGCGGGTCCCGCCGCGGGGATACCCGTGATCGTCTCACGGGAAGGCTGAACGGGGAGATGAAGAAGTAAACAGCATCTCCCCATTCTGCCTAGCAACAAGTGTCCCTGTGATTGGAGCAGAAATCAGTGTTCATTAACACACAGCCACACCCCCCACAGTTAGTAACCCTATCCCTGTACATTGCACACTCACTTCCATTCCTACCCTCAAGGAGACCACAATCCAAGGTCCCCATTCATATACTAGGGCCAATATTGGACAGAAGCCAATTAACCTACCAGCATGTCTTTGGAGTGTGGGAGGAAACTGGAGTACCCGGAGGAAACCCACACAGGCACAGGGAGAACATGCAAACTCCAGGCAGGTAGTGTCATGCTTGGGATTCAAACCAGTGACCCTTTTTAATGCTAGGCGAGAGTGGTAACCACTACACCACTGTGCCGCCCAATAATAAAGTAATCAGTGCATTTTTATAGCTCTGATCGCTGTAAAAATATCAGTGGTCCCAAAATAGTGTCAAAAGTGTTTGATCTGTCCGCCGCAATGTTGCAGTCCCGCTAAAAATCATCGCCATTACTAGTAGAAAAAAAAATAAAAAATAAAAATGCCATAAATCTATCCCCTATTTTCTAGATGTGATAACTTTTGCACAAACCAATCAATATACGCTTATTGTGATTTTTTTTACCAAAAATATGGAGAAGATATATATCGGTCTAAACTGATGGAAAAATAAAAAAAAAATGAAATATTAATTATCGCAAAAAGTAAAAAAAAAAAATATTTTGTTTATAGAGCAAACAATATAAAAATGCAGAGGTGATCATATACCACCAATAGAAAGCTCTATTTGTGGGGGAAAAAGTGACGGTGACGGGTATTTTATTAAACAAAATATATAGTGCAGTGCAACCAAAAACTCATAAATCAAGTCCAAATATTGACAAAATTCCACCGCAGTGCAACTTTCAGTGACAGTTCATTGATATCCGGTGACTTCAGACTCTCGCTGGAATGTCTGATATATTTTGTTTATTATCGATGATGTGGAAATATTGAGCTTCATATTTATATCAAGAGGCTTCAAGGGAACCATTGTGAGGACTTTCTAATTAAATGACCATGCCCTGTTAGATGGGTATATATATATATATATGAGTGTTTTTACAGGAAGATGATGTACATAATATATTTTATGATATTATGATGAGATTTGGGTCCGGCTCACAAGACTTCTTCATGTTTCTCACAAGCAGTTTGATGTCTTCAATAGTCGGGTGATAACTAAGCCCCCCGATTGTTTATAGAGATGGACATATCAGAGGAACTGGTTATACTCGGATCAAAGAGGGTTTCTTACCCAACAACCAGAAACATGGTAGACAGAGAGGCACCGAAGAGAGTCTAATGCTTATGTGAGAAGCATGATGGCCAACTAGGCTTCAGGTACAGCCAATCAGAATTTGATACAGCTCTGAACCAATGAAAGTAGTCCATTTGTGTAATTGGTGGGGGAGGGTAGAGAGGGAACATAAAAATCAAAGCTCCCATTGATGGGCCTCTCTTAGCCTCATGGTCTCCACAAGCATGGTCACGTAAGATCTGTCTGTGGAACGTATCCGTATTATCTTATTTCTCTTTTCTTTTTTCTCTCCTAGGATTTGCCTTAATACACTGATAGTATTTATATGTTCATTGTAACAATATATCCTTTTTGTATTCATTATCTTTGTCCACTGGCAACATTGTATGTGTAACATCACTACGTTATATTTGGTGATATCTGATTATTCTAATGTTTCTTTTCTGTATAAATAAAATGTGATTGTTATTCTCTTTGCACAGTTATTATTCATTTTTTATTAAATTCTATCCATAATAGCTGCAACCGCATTGGTTGATTCTTATATAGACAAATGGTTTTAATCACTTATTGTATGTATCATTAAGCATATAAGTGAGGTAGGTAGAAATCGCCATCATATCTATTGAGAGTCACATGTGGATACACTCTAAAGCCGCGTACACACGGGCGGACTGTCTGGCCAACTAAGTCCGTCAGACAATCCGACGGACAGTCCGTCCTACTTTCGAATGAACGGACTTGACCACACACGGATGGCAAAACAGTCCGCTGAAAACTTGTGCAATGACATGTACAGCACGTACGACGGGACTAGAAATAGGAAGTCCAATACACAGCAATGCAACCTTCCGCCATGTAAATCCTTTCTGAGCATGCGCCATACTTAGTCCGTCCAACTAGCCTACTGACGAGCGGACTGTCCGCTGAAACCCAAGTTGGACGGACAATATTACGGAAATTCCGAAATACTTAGTCCGCCAGACTGCACGCTGAAAAAGTTTGCTGAAGCCCACACACAAGCGGACTGTCCGCTGAAATGTGTTTCGGCGGACTAAGTTGGACAGACAGTCCGCCCGTGTGTACGCGGCTTAAGTGGTGTGGCAGCAATCACATCAAGCCTATTAGTAGGCTAATTACATTACATGATTATTTTATTTTTATTTTCACAATCACATTGTTTATTGTGCTGATTATATATTTTTTTTTCACAATTACATTTATTTTATTCCTCCTTTTCCTGTTTCTATCAATGTTGGCAGCTTTCAGTCCTGGAAATCAGTGGCAGCTTTTGCTCAAATTTTTATTGGGGAGGTGTAAAATTTTTGGGAAAAAAAACATCAATTGCAGCCAATGTGCCCATCTTACGCTGCCACTGTGGCCATCAAATGCTGCGACTGTGCCCATCAATTGCAGCCACTGTGCCATCAAAAGCTGCGACTGTGCCCATCAAACACTGCCATTGTGCCATCAAAAGCTGCGACTGTGCCCATCAAACACTGCCACTGTGCCATCAAACACAACCACGGTGTCCATCAATTGCAGCCACTGTGCCATCAGAAGCAGCCACTGTGCCCATCAAATGCTGCAACTGTGCCCATCAAACGCTGCCACTGTGCCATCAAACACAACCACGGTGCCCATCAATTGCAGCCACTGTGCCATCAAAAGCTACGACTGTGCCCATCAAACACTGCCACTGTGCCATCAAAAGCTGCGACTGTGCCCATCAAACACTGTCACTGTGCCATCAAACACAACCACGATGTCCATCAATTGCAGCCACTGTGCCATCAGAAGCAGCCACTGTGCCCATCAAATGCTGCAACTGTGCCCATCAAACGCTGCCACTGTGCCATCAAACACAACCACGGTGCCCATCAATTGCAGCCACTGTGCCATCAAATGCAGCCATTGTGCCCATCAAACGATACGACTGTGCCCATCAAATGTTGCCACTGTGCCAAACGCAGTCACTGTGCCCATCAAACACAACCACTGTGCCCATAAAACGCTGCAACTGTCCCCATCAAATGTTGCCACTGTGCCAAACACAGCCACTGTGCCCAAACACAACCACTGTGCCCATCAATTACAGCCACTGTGTCTTCAAATGCTGTCACTGCGCCCATCAAATGCAGCCACTGTGCCCATCAAATGCTGCCACTATGCCAAATACTTCCACCATACCCATCAAATGCAGCTACTGTGTCAAACACTGCCACATTGCCATCAAATGCTGCCACTGTGCCCATCAAATGCAGCCACTGTGCCCATCAAATGCGGCCACTGTGCCAAACGCTGCCACTTTGCCCAACGCTGCCAGTGTGCCCATCAAACAATATTTGAGGAATAATGAGGTTGTCTCACTTCCTGGTAAAGCAGAACTCTGGGCTGTATTCATGTATACAGAGCCGCCTTCATTTCTCTCTTCTATCTGCCCGGAGTTCAGCTTTACATTAGGGAAGACATCCCGACATTCTCCTCCTCATTGCTTTCCTAAGATTTTGTTACATTTTTTTCTCTGAATGTTTTTTCCTAAAGTCTCCATTTATATAGAGAAATTTTCTTTTATCATATAGTGATAGGAAGTGATGAGGATTTAGGCCCCGTTCACACTTGTGTGACTTGTCATGTGACTTTGGACCCCGAAGTCGCACAAGTCGCACCCCATGTTTCCCTATGAGTACTGTTCATATCTGTGCGACTTCAGAGAAGTTCCTGCACTACTGTAGTCTGACTTTCATGCACAGACTTCAATGTAAACCCTCAAAAGTCGCATGAAAGTCCCACCTGCATAATATAGAATCCATTTTGATGTGACTCTGGATAAGTGTGATAAGTGCAGAACAGAAAGATTTGTTAGGTTTCTTTATTTTCTTTTTTCTTTTTTTTTAATATTTTTTATTGAAAGGCTTGCAAGGTATACAGAGAAGGTGAACAAATGATTACAATGTCAAACATACATAAGTCGATTTACAATTCACATCAAGGTTTCTTTATTTTCTAATGAATTACACATTTTCAAATCGATCGCAATTCTAATTCTATGTGAAGAATAGATGGTTGTTAAGGAGTGGGTCGGGAAGACGGTTGCAGCGTCCTTGGCAACTGATGATTCATCAGCTGTCAGCGGGTTTCCCCACTGGCAACTGAATGAGAAAAAAAGAATGCCGGCAATAAAAAAAAAAAAATGTTTGGGGTCCCCCCAATTAACGCTATGCCTCTCGGGTCTGGTATGAATTTTAAAGAAAACCCCATGCAAAAAATGTAAATAAAATGGCATTGCGCCCCCCCAAATCCATACCAGACCCTTATCTGAACATGTATCCCAGCAGGTCAGGAAAGGGGGGACAACCGAGTGCCCCCCCTGAACCATGCCAAGCCACATGCCATTAACATGGGGGGTGCTTCCCAAAGCAAAGTTGATGGGGACAAAGGCCTCTTTCCCACAACCCTGGGGGGTGGTTGTGGGGGTCTTTAGGCGGGGATCTTATCGGAATCTTAAAGGACCCTTGAACAAGAGGACCCCCAGATCCCACCCCCCCCATGTGAATCAGTTTTTGGGTGCATTATACCCCTGCACATACATCAGAAAAAGTGTAAAAAATTACACTACACCAGTTTTTGACAATTCCTTTATTAAAAATTAAAAAATAATGTCCCTGGGTGTAGATCCATTGTCAATCATGCCGCCCACCGCCAACCCCCCCCCCCCCCCCCCCGATCTGAAAAAAGAAAAAAAATCTCTGGCTCTGACAAACACTCCTGCCGTCTGCCTGCTTTGTTATGTGACAAATACCTAAGGGGCATGGAACGGCCCCCTTTTGACTTCACTGACCCAGCATGCCCTTGGTTGACAATGTCATAAGGGGCGGTACCACCCAGAGATGTCATTGGGTGGCCCCGCCCTTTAGTTATTTAAGAGCTGACACACGGCGGAGCAGGCAGATGATGGGAGCCTTCATCGGGGTGGAGGTTTTTTTTTCTTCTTTTTTTGGGTTGGCAATGCGGCGGGCTGCGTGATGGATCTACTTCAGGGGACATTGTTTTATTAAAGAAATTGTCAAAAACTGGTGTCCTCCCTGCCCCAAAGCACCCCCCATGTTGAGGGCATGTGGCCTGGTATGGTTCTGGGGGGGCACTCCCTTCCTTTTCCTAACCTGCCCGGCTGCCTGCTCAGATAAAAGTCTGGTATGGATTTTGAGGGAGACCCCATGTCGTTCAATTTTGTTTTATTTCTTTTATTACCGCCATTATTTTTTTCACATTCAGCTGTCAGTGGGGAAACCCGCTGAAAGCTGATGAGTTATCGGTTGTTAAGAATGCCGAAATTTGGGTTACAGGCCCGCTCCTTAACAACCAGCTATTCTTCACACACAATTCAAATCCGTCTATCAATTTTTGACCGATTCCAATTCCAGTCATTATGAAAATTTGTAATTCGTTAGAAAATAAAGAAACCTAAGACATTTTTTTCCATTCTGCACAAGACACACTCATCCAAAGTCCCATCAATGTCCCACTATGACGCACAGTAAAGTCGCAGTGGAAATCACATGATATTTAAGTTGCACAAGTGTGAATGGGGCCTTAGTGTTATAGGGGAACGGCTGGACTGAGGAGCTGCTAGAACTAGTATTGTCCATGTCTAAAGGGGTCCCGGGAAATCTTTATTTCATAGAAAAGAATCCAGAAATATATCTGCAGATCAGGGTCTGGATTGTACTTTTCAGAAGAGCTGACAATCCACATCAGATTTCCCCCATGATAACCCCAGAGACATCTATCATCTGTTATAGTCATCCTGCCGTCCACCAGAGGACCCGATTAGGAATGTTCATGTTTCTATTGGTCATGTTCTATTTCTATCACCGGAGTCATGTGATCAGTTCTGTCAATCATTTTTTGGATCTTTTATGTCCCAATCATGTCCAGTAATTAGAAGTGATTGTCAGGAATCGTATTGTATTGGAAGTGATTTCTTTATAATAAATAGAGATGAAGCATTTCCTCAGATTGGGTTGTGCTCACTATGATATGAGAAGTTCTAGAACCCCAAAGACCCGTGACACCGGGGTTACTGTGTATATTCAGGATGAGCCCCGCCACTGCACACTGCGGGATCAGAGCCAGAAGAAGCCCCGCCCACATCCACCAATGGGGATCAGTATAGAGGCTGATAGGGGGAGGGTCTGGAGGATGACACGCCTACACAGGGACTTCTGCAGCTCACTAAACACATAATAAAGCATAGAACCTGCAGGCTCCAGGATTTTATTACATATACAGGCCACACTGAAAGACATTTCCAATCATAAAAGAAAGGAAAAAAAGGAAAGGCGTTTGCTGTAGAAGATGGATCACTCATGTTGCCGAAAGAGGTACAGAAAAGTCAAACCCCCAGCGTAGACCTCGCATTAAGGATTACGAGGGAAGGAAAGAGAGGGGTGAATGTTTTTTGTGTGGCAGGAAAGGCCACTTGGCCATGGATTGCAAGTTTAAAAAGGACGAGGAGGCATGACTAGAGGGAGAAGAAATGTATGAGACAGAATGTATGGACAATGAAAGGAATTCAGAAGGGTCTGAAGATTTGGAGATATGTAATGTGGAAATGTATTTACAGAGTAAGATTAAACCTGAAATAACACTTGTTGTAAAAGGAAGGGAAGTCACCTTTTTGTGTGACACAGGGGCATGCAGGACCCTGATTCATCCCCAGGACATGCCTGGAGGAGTTAAGAAAAAAGGTACAATTTTTGTAAAATCAGCAAACAGGTTAATGTGTGAGGAGGATGTATCAGAAAATCTTCCTATAGAGGACCCACTAACAGGCAAACAAGTTGAATGTAAAATTGTGATATCTAAACGATGTCCGGTTAACCTGCTGGGCAGGGATTTGTTTCATGCACTTGATATTTCGGTTATACCAGCTGAAGGGGGCTTGAGAGCCCACCGCTCTTGCAAAACACCTGTAGTGGAGGATCACAGCGAGCCTTATTACTGGTATAGCCTGGATCTATGTACTGCAGGTCCTGGGTGCATGCAGCAACCCCTACTGAACAAGGTGGAAGAAAAGGATAAAGTGAGAGGAACTGCAAGATCCAGCATCATTCACATTGTACAATGTATTTCAAATGTTCTTCAGGACCTGATATGAATTATGAAAAGAAACTAACTAAGTTAAAAGGGGTCAGAATCACCTTGAAAACCCTGTATTGGGATCGGGAGGGAAACAGCATGGCCACCTGTCTCCTTCCTGATGAGGTATTCAAGCTACACAGAGAAAGAGTTTCCACCCCATGTGTCAATCACTGGAAACACTACAGTAGAATGGTATGAGTTGGGAGATTTGTTAAATGATTGGGTACACATGACACCAGAACAACGAAAAACAAAGGGAATCCAGTCCTGTAGCTTCAATTGGGTCACACAAAGTACACCAGGGGTGCACCTTTCAGGGGGACATTATGACGAAGAATGACTGGTCCTCTTGACCCGGGAGGAAGAGGATGCACTTAAAGACATCCCCCGACCACCTTTGGTCAAGAGGAAAAGGTGATGTAGGACAAATTAAAACAGCAAGTGAAGTGCATATCACCTTCAAAAGTACTATGAGACCGCATCAAAAACAGTACCCTTTGAGAAAAGATGCAGAGGTTGGAATAGATCCTGTAATCAGGGAACTGCAGGATAAGGGTATAATCATAGAATGTCCAGATTTACCCTGTAATACTCCATTGTTTACTGTTAAGAAGCCACAAGGAGGCTGGAGACTCGTTCAGGACTTACAAGCAATAAATAAAGCTGTGGTGTCGCGGGCTCCAGTAGTGCCTGACCCCCCATGTCCTCCTGAACGACCTCCAGCCTGAAAACAAGGTATTTTCTGTCATTGATATAAGTAATGTTTTCTTTTCAATACCTGTGAATAAGAATAGCCAGTTTTGGTTCGCATTTACCTACAAAAAAAAATAAAAAAATACACATACACAAGATTACCACAAGGGTATTGTCAAAGTCCTACAATTTTTTTAAAAGAAATGTCAAATAATTTGTCCAGGTTGTCCAGATATTGTCCAGATATCATTGTATGCCAGTATAGCCGGCCAGTGTCTCTGATCACTCGCCACAGCAGTACAATGTCACCACATCAGTGCATCCATCAACAGTGTCCCTGATCACCATAACACCAGTCCCAGTGTCATCAGACCAGTGAAGTCATGAACAGTGCCCCTGATCACCATAACACCAGTCCCATTGTCATCAGACCAGTGCAGCTATCAACAGTGTCCCTGATCACCATAACACCAGTCCCTGTGTCACCAGACCAGTGCAGCTATCAACAGTGTCCCTGATCACCATAACACCAGTCCCAGTGTCATCAGACCAGTGTAGCTATCATCAGTGTCCCTGATCACCATAACACCAGTCCCATTGTCATCAGACCAGTGAAGCCATCAACAGTGTCCCTGATCACCATAACACCAGTCCCGGTGTCATCAGACCAGTGAAGTCATGAACAGTGTCCCTGATCACCATAACACCAGTCCTGGTGTCATCAGACCAGTGAAGCCATCAACAGTGTCCCTGATCACCATAACACCAGTCCCAGTGTCATCAGACCAGTGTGACCATCAACAGTGTCCCTGATCACCATAACACCAGTCCCAGTGTCATCAGACCAGTGTAGCTATCATCAGTGTCCCTGATCACTATAACACCAGTCCCATTGTCATCAGACCAGTGAAGCCATCAACAGTGTCCCTGATCACCATAACACCAGTCCCGGTGTCATCAGACCAGTGAAGTCATGAACAGTGTCCCTGATCACCATAACACCAGTCCCGGTGTCATCAGACCAGTGCAGCCATCAACAGTGTCCCTGATCACCATAACACCAGTCCCAGTGTCATCAGACCTGTGTAGCCGTCAACAGGGGTTCTGATCACCATAACACCAGTCCCAGTGTCACCAGGCCAGTATAGCCATCAACAGTGTCCCTGATCACTATAACACCAGTCCCAGTGTCATCAGACCAGTGTAGCCATCAACAGTGTCCCTGATCACCATAACAACAGTCCCAGTGTCATCAGACCAGTGAAGCCATCAACAGTGTCCCTGATCACCATAACATCAGTCCCAGTGTCATCAGACCAGTGAATTCATGAACAGTGTCCCTGATCACCATAACACCAGTCCCGGTGTCATCAGACCAATGAAGCCATCAACAGTGTCCCTGATCACCATAACACCAGTCCCAGTGTCATCAGACCAGTGTAGCCATAAACAGTGTCCCTGATCACCATAACACCAGTCCCAGTGTCATCAGACCAGTGTAGCCATCAACAGTGTCCCTGATCACCATAACACCAGTCCCAGTGTCATTAGACCAGTGTAGCCATCAACAGTGTCCATGATCACCATAACACCAGTCCTAGTGTCATCAGACTAGTGTAGCCATCAACAGTGTCCATGATCACCATAACACCAGTCCTAGTGTCATCAGACCAGTGTAGCCATCAACAGTGTCCCTGATCACCATAACACCAGTCCCGGTGTCATCAGACCAGTGTAGCCATCAACAGTGTCCCTGATCACCATAACACCAGTCCCGGTGTCATCAGACCAGTGAAGCCATCAACAGTGTCCCTGATCACCATAACACCAGTCCCGGTGTCATCAGACCAGTGAAGCCATCAACAGTGTCCCTAATTACCATAACACCAGTGTCAGTGTCATCAGACCAGTGTAGCCATCAACAGGGTTCCTGATCACCATAACACCAGTCCCAGTGTCACCAGGCCAGTATAGCCATCAACAGTGTTCCTAATCACCATAACACCAGTCCCAGTTTCATCAGACCAGTGCAGCCATCAACAGTGTTTCCGATCACCATAACACCAGTCCCAGTGTCATCAGACCAGTGTGACCATCAACAGTATTACCATATACCACCGCATCAGTCTCAGTGTCATCAAACCAGTGTAGTCCTCAACAGTGTTACCGTATACCACCACACCAGTACCACTGTCACCAGACCAGTGCCAGAGGATGCTGGGACTGTGACATCATAATGGGCGGGGACATCACCCGGTGATATCCCTATATAAGTCGCCGCACGCTACATGTCCTGTTATAGTGACCGGAGACAGCAACGAGGCAACATCTCCAGAAGAGGAGAAGAGAGGAACAGAAGACGGCGGCAGGAGCGGCAACAGAAGACCGGACCACTGCTCGTAAAAGAGCTAGAAGAAGGCACGGAGGCCCGGCAAGAAGAACCGAAGGGGGGGGACAAGACCCCCAAAGTCGGAAGAAGAGGGCGGCAGTGGCGAAGAAGAAAGCCGGGCTCCTCCGCTAGTAAAAGAGCTAGCAGAAGATAGCAGAGGAATCCGGCGAGAAGACCCCCGAAGACGGAAGAAGACCCCCGGAGCTGTGCAATAAACTATTTTAACCCTTGTGTGTTGTGTTTGTTTTTTACTTTGTGGGTGAATGGGTAGGGGTACATTGTACCCCATACTCATTCACATAGGGTGGGGGGCCTGGATCCGGGGGCCCCCTTATTAAAGGGGGCTCACTGATTCCGATAAGCCCCCTGCCCACAGACCCCGACATCCAACGGCCAGGGTTGTCGGGAATAGTGATGGACGAACTTCCGATGGGACGTTTCGTGAACACGGACCGCGAACGCGGCCGATAGTTCGCGAACCGGAACGTTCGCGGCGGGCCCCATTGACTTCAATAGGAGGCGAACTTCGCAAACCTACAGGTCAAGTTTTCAGCCACAAAATAATTAATAGCTATGCAAACATAGTCCCACCACATGGCCAATGATATAACACATATATGAGGTGAATCTGGGATCGACAACTACAAGCATTCTTTTTTTATATGGGAAATTGTTGTGACAATTCAGGACTGTGGAGCGCATGAAGGCAATGGAGGAGAGGGAAGGTCAGAGACCAGGGTAGGCAAAGAAGAGGTTGCAGGAGATGATACCAGCAACGTGACATAAAGCAATGACACCTGCACCGTGATAGAGTCATCTGACAGCAGCACAATGATAGAGAGCACTGACATCAGCAGCGTGACATAAAGCACTCACACCAGCACCGTGATATACAGCGCTGACAGCAGCACCGTGATAGAGAGCACTGACATCAGCAGCGTGACATAAAGCACTCACACCAGCACCGTGATATACAGCGCTGACAGCAGCACCGTGATAGAGAGCACTGACATCAGCAGCGTGACATAAAGCACTCACACCAGCACCGTGATATACAGCGCTGACAGCAGCACCGTGATAGAGAGCACTGACATCAGCAGCGTGACATAAAGCACTCACACCAGCACCGTGATATACAGCACTGACAGCAGCACTGTGATAGAGAGCACTGACATCAGCAGCGTGACATAAAGCACTCACACCAGCACCGTGATATACAGCACTGACAGCAGCACCGTGATAGAGAGCACTGACATCAGCACCGTGATATACAGCACTGACACCTGCACCGTAAGCAGCCCCAGGAGGAAGTCAGCATAGCACAGGGATGGTGGGAGCCCCTCATAATGAGCATAGCACAGGGATGGTGGGAGCCCCTCATAATGAGCATAGCACAGGGATGGTGGCAGCCCCTCATAATGAGCATAGCACAGGGATGGTGGGAGCACCTCAAAATATGCACAGCAGAGGTACAGCCCCAGGAGGAAGTCAGCACAGCACAGGGATGGTGGGAGCCCCTCATAATAAGCAGCCCCAGTAGAAATATGACACCACTCAACCTCTTCAAAGAGGAGGGTACAGGCATATAGTACGGTGTGCTTTTTTTGGACAAGGAAGTGAGCCAAATGAAGAAAGAAGGTCTCTGTGCTCGATTAAAAAAATTGTTTATAGACATATACATGGTCTACTGGTCACATGTGTTGAATTCCTCCGAGATCCATGCCTCATTTATTTTTAGAAATGTGAGGTAGTTAACACTGTCGTGAGCTAGGCGAGTACGCTTATCGGTCAGGATCCCCCCTGCTGCGCTGAACGTCCTTTCAGACAGGACACTGGATGAGGGGCAAGCCAACAGTTCGATTGCAAATTTGGCAAGCTCTGGCCAGAGGTCAAGCCTGCCCACCAAGTAGTCCAGGGGTTCATCACTCGATGTAGTTGGACACCTGATGGTCTAGGCGTTCCTTGATGCTGGATCCGGATGACACCTGTCAATGGGTCGGCTGAAAGAATGACCTCATATCCGAAGTCACCAACACATCTTCAAACCGGCCTCTTCTTGCAGGCGCTGTTGGATTGGTACCCGCAACTCCTTCTCTGGGAGTGGGAATTGCTCCTCTGCCAGCGCACGCAAAAGCAGAATGCAGCATTTCTCGAAGCAAGGCCTGGAAGTGCTGCATTCTGACAGTTCTCTGCGACGGCGGTAACATTTCCGCCATTTTGTGTTTGTACCGGGGGTCTAAGTACGTTGCCACCCAGTACTGGTCCTTGACCCTTATGCTTTTTATACGGGGTCCCTGTTAAAACACTGGAGCATGAAGGCCCCCATTTGCACTAAAGTGGAAGCGGTGTGGTGGCCTGGCTCCTGCTCATCATCCAGGATAATGTCGTCCTCTTCATTCTCCTCTCCCCATCCACACACAACAGGGATCCCAGAAAGGTTTAAAGCATGCTCTTCTTGCTCCTCCTCATCCGCCCCGGCACCATCCTCCTCTGACTCCTCTTCAGACTCCTGTTGTTGACTTGTCTCAGATAGAGTAGCCCCCCCTGGGAATTCATCCAGCATTGCGACTTCCTCATCTTCCCGCTCCTGCTCCTCCACAGCTTCATCAATGACACAACGCAATGCACGCTCCATAAAGAAGACATAAGGTACCATGTCACTGATGGCGCCATGGCTGCGACTGACCAGTTTGGTGATCTCCTCAAATGGGCGCAGAAGTCTGCATGCGTCGCGCATGAGCAGCCACTGGCGCGGTGAAAAAACCCCAGCTCCCCAGAACCGGTTCTGCCGCAGAGCTCATACAGGTAGATGTTAACTGCACGTTTCTGCTGGAGCAGCATATCAAGCATATAGAAGGTTGAGTTCCATCGCGTCGGGCAATCGCAAATAAGACGTCTGACTGGCAGATTGTGTCACCGCTGAATGTCAGCAAGGCGAGCCATGGCTGTGTAAGATCTTCTGAAATGGGCAGAGATTTTCCTTGCCTGCTGCAAGATGTCCTGGACCCCAGGGTATTTGACAACGAATCGCTGCACGACAAAGTTTAAGACGTGTGCCATGCATGGCACCTGCGTGATTTTGCCCTGTTTCAATGCACTAAGCAGATTGGCACCGTTGTCACACACCACTTTACCAACTGTCAAATTGAGGGGTGTTAGCCACTGATCTGCCTGTGAACGCAAAGCTGAAAGGAGTGCCGGGCCAGTGTGGCTCTTGGCTTCCAAGCACAACAGACGCAGCACGGCATGGCAACGTCTCACCTGGCATGTCGAATAGGTTCTGGGGAGCTTGGGCGGCGCAGCGGAAGAGACGCTAGCAGCGGAAAAGGAGGAGTCAGCTGAGGAGGAGAGGGAGGAGGATGGAGTAGGAGGAGGAGGAGAAGAAGAGTCAGGCCTGCATGCAATCCGTGGCGGTAAAACCAAATCTACACGGATGCCACGGGTTACATGCTTGACGGCCGTCAGAAGGTTCACCCAGTGGGAGGTAAAAGTGATATACCTTCCCTGCCCATGTTTGCTAGACCACGTGTCTGTGGTCAGATGTATCTTGGCACCGACATTGTGTGCCAGAGATACATTCACTTGCCGCTGAACATGGCCATATAGCTCTGGGATGCCCTTCTCTGAGAAATACTTCCTTCCTGGGACCTTCCATTGTGGTGTTTCAATGGCCACAAATTTGCGAAAGGCCTCCGAGTCCACCAGTTTATATGGCAGTAGTTGGCGGGCTATGAGTTCTGACAAGCCAGTCGTCAACCGTTGGGCAAGAGGGTTAACCGGCGTCATAATTTTTTTACGCTCGAACATTAGGCCCATGGAAGCCTGCCTTTTTGCAGAAAAACGTGAGCTTGGCGTGATGGAAGGGGGAGTGGAGGACAATTGTGAGGAGAGAGGAGAAGGAGAAGTAGAAGACGAGGCTGGACGGTGAGAGCCTGCAGTGTGGCTTTGTGTGTTCCGTTGCTCCCACTGGGCTCGGTGATGCCAGCTCATGTGCCTTCTTAAGTCGGTCATCCCTAGGTGAGTGTTGGGCTTACCGCGACTAATGCGTTGACTGCAAAGATTGCAGATGGCAACGCTATTGTCAGCAGCGGACACGTTAAAAAAAGCCCACACTGCGGAGCCATGTGCTATGTCCTGGGAGCGCCAGATGTGACCGTACATGGTCGATGACTCGCTCCTGATACATTTGCAGTCTGCTTTGTCCCTCCTGTACAATGTAAGTTATTCCTGCTTCCCCTCCCTATCTGCTGGTCCATATCTCCCTCTGAACTCTCCTCCTCTTCCTCTTGTGGGCACCTACGTGACATCACTAGACACGTCATCATCAACGTCACCTTCCCCACCGCTATAAGTAGAGATCTCGGAGTAGGCAGCAACACCAGGGACCAACCTCCTCCTTGGGCTGAGTAGCGGTTGTTGCTACCTCCTCTTCCTGATCCAATACCAAGAGTGGCTGCGCATCAGAAATGTCCTCTTGATATGGATCGGAAAATAATTCCTGTGACTCAAGCGGAAGGTATGTGGTGGTGGTGGTGGTGTTGTTGGTGGTAGTGTCTTTGGGGGTGCACATAGCAGAGAGTGAAGAAGAGCGTGCAGATAGAGAGGATGAGGAGGGTGCAGAAGAGTAAGGCTGAGCGAGCCACTCAACCAAGTCTGGTGCGTCCTTTAAAGTAATTGAACGCACCTTCTGCAACTTCCCACTTTGGCTCAAGCCTGTTGCTCCTGCCCTACCCCTACCACTCCTGCGGAAGGGCCTGCCTCTTCCTCTGCCTGTCATTTTTTAAATGACCCTGTGACAAAACTCTCAGTCCCTATACCAAAGAAGGACTGCTGCAGTATAGGGCAGCGGTCAGCAGTAGTGCACCTCAACCCTATGTATTGTGGACCGATACCAGTCCTTATAGAATGGCAGACTGTACCTCACTCAACCCTATGTACTGTAGTACCCTATACCTTACCAGTCCTTATAAGCACCTTTGTGGACCAAGTAGGTTGTGTGTGAGTGATTAGCAGACTGTACGTCAGTCCCTATACTGATGAAGGACTGCTGCAGTATAGGGCAGCAGTCAGCAGTAGTGCACCTCAACCCTATGTATTGCGGACCAATACCAGTCCTTATAGAATGGCAGACTGTACTTCAGTCAACCCTATGTACTGTAGTACCCTATACCTTACCAGTCCTTATAAGGACCTTTGTGGTACAAGTAGGTTGTGACTGATTAGCAGACTGTACGTCAGTCCCCATACCAATGAAGGACTGCTGCAGTATAGGGCAGCGGTCAGCAGTAGTGCACCTCAACCCTATGTATTGTGGACCTATATCAGTCCTTATAGAATGGCAGACTGTACCTCACTCAACCCTATGTACTGTAGCACCCTAGACAGACCAAGTTACCAGTCCTTATAAGGACCTTTGTGGAACAAGTAGGTTGTGACTGATTAGCAGACTGTACGTCAGTCCCTATACCGATGAAGGACTGCTGCAGTATAGGGCAGCGGTCAGCAGTAGTGCACCTCAACCCTATGTATTGTGGACCTATACCAGTCCTTATAGAATAGCAGACTGTACCTCACTCAACCCTATGTACTATAGCACCCTACACCAGGTTATTACCAGTCCTTATAAAGGACCTTTGTGGAACAAGTAGGTTGTGAATGATTAGCAGACTGGGGCAGCAGTCAAGTATAATATTCTTTCTATATTTGGAAGAAAGAATATTATACGTGTACAAGCCTATTACCATACCAGTCCTGAAAAGAACCTTTGTGGAACTAATAGTAACAGCTACTGATTAAACTGACCCTCACTGCCTGACACACTGCTTCCTGCCTGTCCTTATATAAACTGACAAAACAGAGGCTACTGGAACAATAACTGGAATAGCACTTTTGTGGACCTGATAGTAACAGCTAATGATGATGACTAAACTGACTGTCCCTACAGCAGACACTGTCCTGTCCCTTTCTCTAAACTGACAAAAGACACTCAGGCTGCTGCAACAATCACTAGCACAGCACTGCCTATCCTGAACTACACCTAACACCTATACCAGTCCTGAAAAGAACTTTTGTGTACCAAATAGCTAGCGATTTGGGTCACTGTAATCTCTCCCTGCTCCACACAGCAACCTCTCCCTATAGTGACAGAAGAAAGAATGTAAAATGGCCGCCGGATCGGGTGTATTTATAAGTTAGGGGGAATGTCCAAGTGTCCATGTGCTGTAATGTCTCAATTGGCTGTCCTGTACCCCATGATGGATGTGTCACCTTAGGTCAAAGTTCTTTTACACAGTAAACGCGGAAGTCCGCCAGGCGAACGGCGCCAATAGTCCGCCGAACGGGCGGCCCGTGAACAGCCGAAATTCGCTGCGAAACGACCGCCGGGTGAACCGTTTCGCCATCACTAGTCGGGAAGAGGCCCTTGTCCTCATCAACATGGGGACAAGGTGCTTTGAGGTGGGGGGGCCGCGCGGCCCCCCCTTCCCCAAGGCACCCCCCCATGTTGAGGGCACATGGCCTGGTACGGCTCAGGAGGGGGAGGGGGCGCTCGCTCATCCCCACCCCCTTTCCTGACCGGCCGGGTAGCGTGCCCGGATAAGGGTCTGAAATGGACCTAGGGGGGTACCCCCACGCTGATCTTTCGGCGTAGGCATTCCCCTTTAAGTCCATACCAGGTGACGGGGCCAGCGACGCCTCCTTCACTGGCCCCGGCTACCTGGAGACGTGTTAGAAATGAGCGGACTTTTCTCCGGGTGGGAAAAGTCCGGTCATTTCAAAAGTACGGCAGACTGGCACACACACGGCCATACTGTCCGCCGAAATGCGAGTCCGGCAGACAGATTGGAGTGCAAAAATACTTTCTTAGTCTGCCGGACTTTTGGGTAAAAAAAGTCCACCGGAGCCCACACACGGGCAGATTGTTTGATGGTGTGTACGAGGCATTAGAGGAGAGCACACTGCTGCCTGTTCCATAGAAACGTAGAAAAGTACCTGCAGAAAAAAGAAGTGAGAAGCCTTCAGGATACGGAGAACCGGTCATACAGGACAGACACACCCTGAAAGATTAACGAGATACTGAGAGGAATGAGACAAATCAATACACAGCAAACAAGCAATGCAGGGGGAGAATGAGGGGAGTTGGAGCTTCAGTGAGACTTCCTCTGGTCAAGAGTGAATGGTAACAAGTCCTGAGCAGAGCGCCCCCAGCAGGTGACACCGGAGAAGTGCGGCTCCTTACATTTGTCTCATTGTATGCTCTGGATCCGGAGGTGTTAAAGATTTAAAAGACCTGGGTGGTAAAAATGTGACACAGCCACTAGTGGTTGTAGACAAAGCAATGGGAGAGAATACAGGGACATAAATAAAACCTGAGTCTCCTGGTACTCAGAAGTTATACTTTAATTGCTGGGCCATCAGAAAGAGTCTGACAGACATGAATACTGCTCATCATCAATATTTTCCATCCAATATTCTCCTCTCTTCCCCATCCAAATCCCTCCTTAAAACATCAATCACCCTCTTTCCCAAATCCTCCCCTCCAATCACAAATTATTTCCTCTGACCAGATCCCACCTTCCAGCAGAAATCCTCTCCCCCAACCAACCCCCCCCCCCGCAGAAAACATCCTCACCCTCTGTTCATATTCCTTCCCAGCACAAATCTTTATCCCCCACCCAATTCCTTCCCAGCACAAATCCTTTCCCTCCCTCCAAGCATTAATACTGCCCTCTGAAATTCCTCACTCCAACACAAATCTTTGTCCAACACCCAAATCTCTCATGTCAGCACAAATAATCTACCCCTCAAAATCCCAACTACCAGCACAAATCTTTTCCCCCTCAAAATCCCTTCTCCCCGCGGAAATCATTGTCCACTAACAAAATGATCCTTCCCAGTCCAAATCCTTTCCTCAAATCCTCTTTCCAACACAAATCTTTCTCTTTTGCGCAAATCCCCCCTCCCAATACCACCTAAAGTCTCTCCTTTATACACAACCCCCCCTCCCTTGTGCCCCTCTCAGCACAAATCATATTTCCCCCAAATATCACCTCCCAACACAAATCCTCTATCCTTCAAATCACCCCTCCCAGCATAAATCTTCTTCCCTTATCTCCCCTCCCATCACAAATAATCTTCCCACAAATCCCCTTCCCATCACAAATTCTCTCCCGCCCAAAAAATCTTTGCCCCAATCTATATCCCCCTTCCCAGCAACATTTTTTTTTATTCCAATAAGTTTTTATTGTATTTTTTCAGAAAAGGTACAAAGTATACAGTGAATATAGTATAACACAATAACAAGATAATAAAAAAAAGTATCATCTGCTCTTATATTTAACCGAGCAATTTGTATGCACTTATACAATGTATATATTGGTGAGATTCTTATTAGAAGGATTTGAGACAATGTCCACTGTCTTCTTATTGTAAGAGGGTGAATCCCCCCCTCCGACACCCCTTCTGGGGTCACACCGTGTCCTGGGAGGGGGGATTCTCTATCCCTCCTGATGCACATGTGTTACTATCAGACTTTTGTAGTGCTCACTGATTTACCCATCTTAGTTGGTTTTGGTTATTACTTTGAGCAAGAAAATAAAAAAAATGTTGGAAACAGATTACAATGTACAATAAACAAATAATGAAAAGAAAGGAGAAAAATAATAACTGAAATGAAGTAAAACGTGCGTGTACACAGCTTCAAGTGTCTTTTGATTGTATGGAAGTCATAAGTAGTATTCAGAACTTTTTGTCTGATACCAGTCAGTCCGGTTTCCATTGTTTGTATGATGATTGAAATTTGCCCCGGGATGAAGACAACATAATTGTGTATGTGGCGTGTGTGTTAGTAGTTATTATTATTTCCTTCATTGTAGGTGCTTCCTGGTCTTTCCAATGTCTGGTAATCACTAGTCTGGTGCTTAGTAAGATGCGGGTCATTATTGCCCTGGTATCTTCTGGAAGCGAGTCTATACCTGAGGATAGAATAGCCAATCCTGGAGTTTTGGGGAAACGGAGTTTCAATGTTTGTACAATCATGTCAAACACTTTGTCCTGAAGCTTATGTATATTTGGACATCCAAATATGTGTTATAAAGTACCTATATTGTTACATTCCCTCCAGCATAGTGGAGAAGCATGAGTATCGAATCTAGAAATTCTATATGGGGTTAGATACCAGCCCAATAATATATTTTTGTGTTAGTTCCCATAGATTGATGCATTTAGTGGTGGAATATGTTGTTTGGAGTGCATGTTGCCATTGGTCTGGGGTGTAGAAGGCTCCCAACTCCTGCTCCCAGGCCTCGATATTAGAAAGCTTAGTAAACATTAGCTTGTTGTTTAGGGTGTTGCAGAATAGAGAAATTCCTTTGATATTAGTGTAGTGTTTGGTAAGGTGTAGTGTTATTCTCCAAGGTAGTTGGACGGAGAGTGGAGGACTGGTTCGGAGGAAGGGGTTGATCTGGAGGTATCTATAATATTCAGACTCCCCCAAATTAAATTCAATTTGTATTGCTCTGAACGTTTTCATGGTGGGTCCTATCATAAGGTCTGTAATGTGTGTGATTCCTTTTTCTACCCGGTGTATTATGTGGAGATCTGGTATAATTCCAGATAGACTGGTGATAGGAATTGGTAGTGATGATGTAGGGAATTAGTTTTTTTGTGTTTCTGTCAGTGTTTTGCATGCCTGGAGTGATGCTTTCATCGAGGGAGCTAGGGAAGTGATGCAGGGAGGATTGAATGTGCTTACCATTAAGTAGTCATAGAGGTTATTGTTTGGAATTAGATTTTCCTCTAATTCTTGCCATCTTGGTCTAGGTGAATTGGAGAACCATGTTCTCAATTGTGCAAGAATTGAGGCAATATAGTAATATTTAATCAATACATTTCCCACTCCTCCCATCTTTCTTGATGTTATTGATTTTTTTGAAGGCCCATCGCGCTTTCTTCCCTTTCCATGGAAACCTGTCAACTATGGATTGAACTTTGGAGAAATAAAAATTGGGAACTGGAATAGGAAGTGCCCTAAACATGAGGATTAGTTGTGGTAGTAGCACCATCTTAAAAGCTGCTAAACTCCCTGACCATAATGCTGCGTACACACGACCGGACTTTTTGACTGAACTGGTCTGATGGAACAAATCCGTCGCACAATTTGAACGTGTGTTGGCTTCATCGGACCTACAGTGCACCTGTTGAAGATCAGACGGACTTTAGATTTAGAACATGTTTCAAATCTTTCTGACAGACTCGAGTCTGGTCGAAAAATCAGTTAGTCTGTATGCTAGTCCAACAGACGAAAACCGACACTAGGGCAGCTATTGGCTACTGGCTATGAAGTTCCTTTATTCTAGTCCAGTTGTACGTCATCATGGTCAAATCCATCAGACTTTGGTGCGATTGTGTGTAGACAAGTCCGATTCGACGAAAGTCCGTCGAAAATCAGTCGAAAAGTCTGACGGAATTCAGTCCGTCGAAAAGTCCAGTCGTGTGTACACGGCATTAGAGTTCTGTTTTAGCTAAATCTTGAAGTCTTGATGTTAGGGAGTTGAGAAAGGGAACATAGTTAGCTATGAATAGATCCTCTGTTAAAGCAGTTAAGGGGATTCCCAGATATTTTATACCATCATTACTCCATGTGTATGGAAACCGTGAACTGAGTTTCTTCTTTAGTTGTGTTTTTATGCCCAGTCCCAATATGTAGGATTTACTTTCGTTCACTTCATAGTAGGAAAGTTTATTAAACAATTGTAGTGCTGCATGTACCGAAGCCAGGGATGTTTCAGGGTCTATGAGCATCAGAATGATATCATCGGCAAATAGAATAATGATAAGTTCGGATTTGTGGATTGGGAATCCTTTGATGATCTGGTGTGATCTAATATACGTAGCCAAGGGTTCTAATACTAGGTTAAAGACTAAAGGGGAAAGTGGGCAACCTTGGCTGGTTCCATTTGTTATGTTGAATGGTTTGGAAATTACCCTTGATGTATATACTCAGGCTGAGGGTTCTGAGTAAAGGGCCATTATTGCCATTAGGATGGTTCCAAAGAACCCAAATTTCTTTAGGACCAGATCTAGGTGTCCCCAGTGGACTCTATCAAAGGCCTTCTCTGTGTCCAGTGCAAGCAGCAGAAAAAGCCTTCACTGGATCTTGGCTAAGTGAATAATGTTTGTCAGCCTCCTAGTGGCGTCGGAGGTCTAACGCCCCCTGGTAAACCCAGTCTGGCCCAAATGTATTAGATGAGGTAGGATATCTATCAGGTGATTTTCTATAAATTTAGAGTACAATTTTAGATCGGTATTTAATAGTGAAATGGGTCGGAAATTAGCTGGAGTGTTTGGTACTTTTCCTGGCTTGGGTAACGTCACTTTCAGAGCATTAAACATTTCTGGTATAAAGGAGGAAGAGGCCGCGGCTGCATTAAATAGCTTGCCTAGATAATGCGATAAGAGGAGTTTATATTTTTGATAGTATTCCCCTATAAAACCATCTGGACCTGGAGATTTGTTAGCAAGTAGTGATTTTATTGCTTTGTGGATTTCTTCTATAGTGAACGGTAAGTTTAGAGACATTATTTGTTGTGGGGATGGCATCAGTAGGGATATTTGCTTTAAGAGTTTGGTTATCATTTCAGTATTGGGTTGGGTTGTTTCTGCATTGTCTTTAAGATTATAGAGGGTTCCATAATAATGGCTGAATGCGTCCGCTGTATCTTGTGGATGATGCATTTTGTTTTTGTTTATAGGGTGTAAGATTTAGGGGATCTTGGTCTTACTTCTATGGCCCTTGAGCTGATGAGCCAATAGCTTCCCAGCCCTATTTCCATGTGCATAACGAGTCATTTTAAGTCTTTTTGTGTTTTTTTTTTTTCAAACGCCTCTAATAAAAGGAGTCTGAGGTCATATCTCAACTGATTTAGTCTGTTGGATAGTGAATGGGGATGACTGTTTTTTGTTTTCGGATTCAAATTTTAAAATTTCGTCTGTAATGTCTCGTAATTATTTTTTTGCCGCTGCCTCTTCTCCCTGGCCCCCAGTTTTAAGAAAATCCCTCTTACATATGTCTTATGGGCATTCCATAAAGTAAATTAGTTTTGCATACAGAGGATTCGTTTATAGAGAAAAATTCTTTTAGATGGTCCTCAATAATTTGTTTGGTTTCTGGTTGTTGCATGAGAAATGAGTTATCTCTCCACAATGGGAATGAGTTGACTGTTGAGGCATCAGTTCTAGAAAGTGTTATAGAGGCGTGATCAGACCACGTGATGTTGTTAATGGATGAAGAAACAGTTCTAGTTAGAGTCTGTTGGTCTACCACGAATGGGTCAATTCTTGTGTATATACGATGTGGGGCGGAGAAGAACGTAAAGTCTTTTTCTCCGGAATGCAAGCACCGCCACGCATCATACAGGCCCTTTTTATAAAGGGTTTCTTGAAGGGATGCAGTTGGATGTTTCGCCGCTGTTGTAGTGTCTATGGTTGGGTCTGGCACTATGTTAAAGTCTCCACAAATCACAAAAAAAAACCTTCTTGTGATTTTTTTTTTTTCATAAGTTTGTGAAATCTGGTGCTTGTTTGGAGCGTACACATTCACAATTGTGTACGTTACTAGGTTGATGTCACATACTAGGATTAGGTAGCGTCCTTGAGGATTTGTATATTCTGCATGCAAAACGAACACTACAGTATCTTGTATTTCAGTCATCATTCCTCTAGACTTTGAATCTGCATTGACAAAGAAAGTGTATGGAAAGTTCCTGTGTTTGCATACCGGAGTGGACACATTGCAAAAATGAGTTTCCTGAGCACACAGTATGTGACATCTATTTGTCAGAGCTTCTTTCCACAAGGATTTCCTTTTTACAGGGTGGTTAAGACCTTTGGTATTTCTAGATAAGAACTGGATAGCCATGGTGATAGTGGTTGCAGAAGTGTTATGCCGCGTACACACGGTTGGACTTTCGACGGAATCTTTTCATCAGATATTCCGATCATGTGTGTGCCTCATCTAACTTTTTTTTTAAAAATTCTGATGGACCTAGAAATAGAACATGTTTTAAATATTTCCAACGGAACCAATTACTATTGGGAAAACTGCTGGTTTGTAAGCTTTTCCGACGGACCAAAAACACTGCATGCTCTGAAGCAAGTACGAGACGAGAGTATTGGCTACTGGCTATTAAACTTCCTTTTTCTAGTCCCATCGTACGTGTTGTACGTCACTGTGTTCTAGACGGTGTGATCGTGTGTAGACAGTTTCAGTGAAACTACGTCGGAAAAACCTTCAGAGTTTATTCGGATGGGAAAACCGGTCATGTGTACGCGGCATTAGAATTGATCTTTGTGTGAACATATATAGGGCAAGAGCTCCCTCTTGTGGGCATTGGGAGAAAGGCATTGTCAGTCGTGTGTTAAGATTACTCACTGTGGTTCTAGGATTACCTCTGGACATATATTGTTTCCTCCAAATCTTGGTTCGGTCTGATTTACACGATTTGTAGAATCGGTGATATGCTGTACTTGAGACTTGACACTCATCTGTGTAGTTCCAGAAATAAAAAGGAAAAACAAGAATAATAATCCAAAAACAGAAAACATGGTTTATTAGGTAACATTTAAACTTTTCATAAACCTTAAAGTAATCCCATGACTTCCGGTTCCGGCGCCACATGAGGAGGAGGTAAGCGGACATCGCTCCGACCGCTCACCCCCCTGAAACCGGCCTCTAACCTGCTACTTGCCTCGGGGAACCCCCCCACCAGCCTCCGGGAGACGACGAGCCGCTGATGGATCGCTTTGTGGAGCGATCCGCGCAACGGTCGCTCTCCGCGGCGATCAACACCGTGACGGACGCGGCCGAGACAGCGGCCAAGATGGCGCCCGTATACTGCCTCACAGAGCCTCCTCCGCTGTCTCCGGCTGTCCCCAGTACTGCCACGGCCCCCTCTGCGGACATTGCTCAGGCAGTGGTGTCACTCCTGACCCCCACGCTTACTTCTACCATAGACACCGCAATTCATAAAGCCATGGAGCAGCTCCGCACTGAGCTTCACCTACAGGCGCAGCGCCTCACGCATGCAGAGGAACGTATCTCCATCATGGAGGACGACACCACAGCGCAGTCTGCGGCCATAGCACGCCTTACCCACTCCAATAGGGATCTCTGGATCAAAATTTACGATTTGGAAAATCGTGCTAGAAGGAACAACCTGAGGGTTGTGGGACTGCCTGAGTCGATTACTAATGCACAGCTAACGGACATTTGTGCCAAAGCCATTCCTGCTCAACTAGGCCTCACTACGCCATGCATTGTCGAACGGGCCCACCGCCTGGGCCATCCCAATGATAAGCACTCTAAACCCAGGGCGGTCATTGTCCGCTATCTCAACTATGCAGATAAGCATGCCATTCTACAAAAATTTCGATCCCAACGCTCCCTGGCTATTGACGGTGCAAACTTGCTTCTATTTGCAGACTACTCCATTGAAGTCATGAAGATGCGCAAGGCTTTCTCACCGATCTGTGCGACCCTCTTCAACAACCATGTTAAGTTCACTTTGGCGTACCCGGCGGTACTCCATGTCACTTCTCCTGATGGTACCCGTCGCACTTTTACGTCCCCTGCTGAGGCGGAACACTTTCTCAATTACCCTGCAGAAATGGACACTACCCATGCCCCCTCAACAAGAAGCCCCTCGCCAGGATCGACACTAGATCCTCATGCCCCTACCACCCAACGTATGAGCCCTGAAAAGCCGCCTTACAAGCGAAGCCGCTCGACCAATCATCCCCAACGTACAGAAATTCGCTGAAGATCTCCCCCTACTACTCATCTGTACTGTTCTGTGCATGGGGGATTCCGCTATCCCTATTGATCCAGTGCAGGCTGGGAGTTTACTGCACTGCAGGTTCGCAAGTTTACCCGCAAACCTCCAGTATGTTGGTTTACAACTGTTCACTCACTTTTTGTCCTTTATTATTTTTCTGTTCCTGATTGGATAGTACATGGTTATTGATCACATTTTTGCTGTTTACTCTAGGTCTCGACCTTGCTGCCTCCACTAGGCTGATCACTGTTATGTTATATTTTTTTTCATCCGTGTTAATTGATATTTTGATGCTCTCAGTATTTTGCTATTATCCTCTGGTCTCTCCCGCAGTCCCTCCCCCTGCCCTCCTTCCCTGGTCTCCCCTCCCCTCCTCTCCTCTTCTCCTTCCCTCTCACCCCTCCCTTCCTGGTTTTACCCTGGCCCTCCGACTCTTTCCCTTTCCCTCCCCCTTCTACCCCTCCCTCCTCCCCGGGGTACAAGTCATGCCTCTCCCAGGGGGTGCGGTCACTCTCTGGGAGATGCACTCACACAGGGTTCCTTGTGTGGAAAAAGGTGAAGGTGTTGATAGCACTTGTTTGGTTGATTTACCGTTCTCTCTTTCTCCCCCATCTTTACCCTCCCTCTTATCTCTCCCTCTACTCCTCTCTTTCCTTCTGCCTCTCTCTCCTCCCCCCCTGTCCTGTGTGCCATCTTGTGTATACCTACCCATACACACTACAGTATTCACCCTGAACCCCTCCATGTCTCCTTTAGATGTAGTGCTGATGCTTTTACACACTCCCCACGCACCTGATGGCTGACACGAGCGGAGACCAACTGACCGTGGTTACTTGGAATGTCAAGGGCCTTCGGTCGCCTGCTAAACGTATGAAAATACTTCGACACCTTAAACGTCTGCGGGCAGATGTCGCGCTCCTGCAGGAGACCCATCTGTCAGCCGCTGATCTTTTCCGCCTCAGAAAACTCTGGGTCGGAGAGGTCTTTGGTTCCCCTGCTGATGGTCGTAAGGCAGGTGTAGCTATTCTGCTACACAAGCACCTCCGTTATACGACACGTGACGTTCGCACTGACTCGAGTGGACGTATGCTTACCATACATCTTTCCTTGAATAACAAAGACTTAGCCTTTACCAACATCTATGCCCCTAACTCACCTGACACTGCATTTTTCCAGGACATGTTGGCCTGGATATCGCGCGTACCTGAAGCTCTACATCTAGTTGGTGGTGACTTTATCTCTGTCATCAATCCACTTGAAGATAGGCAATGTCGGGATCTTAGAAACAAGAGGAAAAGCCGCGCTTATCAAAATAAAAAACTAGAAAGAAGCAGCAACCCAAATGTTATACTACATTTGGCATAAAGGAAAAAAGAGTGGGTTGCGCTACAAAAAAAACTATTAAACAAAAAATACACCTTGATAACTTATCTATCCTATGCGGAAAAGTTTTAAGTGCAAAGAAATTTATATGAAGATAAAGGTGCTAAGTCTGTGAAGACAGCAAATATACCTTGATATTATTCATAAAAACACCAACATGATAGTGGATACTCGAATAAATGTGAAAATTAGAGAAAGGGGTGAGCTGCACCAAAAATCAAATTAGTATTTATAAGCGGAAAAACCCCTACATAAAGATGTAATAAACTCTAAAGAATAGCTATTACATTAATAACTATACCCAAAGGTGGAGTTATATTGGGTATAAAAAGCAAATATGTACCAATATTATCAATAAGGACCCCTTAAATAATAATATAAATTATCATAATGTGATGTGAACCTACAAAAAAGCAATGTATCATCCAATAGCCAGTTACCCTAAACATTAATAAAACATTGTTATATGTGACAAAAAATTATAACATAGAATATTGGAATGTTCATAAAGTCCATAGAAAGTCTCTATTTGCAAAGTATTCCACGGTGATATAGTGACAGCACAGGTATCCAAAACGAACGTGATAGTGCTTGGAAACGGAATGTTTAGTAAAGGAAAGGAAAGGGTTTACTAAACATTCCGTTTCCAAGCACTATTTAACTGTTCATAACAGGGATCCTTCAAATACGTTGTTCCTCGGCATAGATAAATATAGGCCGAACTGGAGGGGTAGTTGCTTGGTTCGCAGTATTTCCAGGTTGGAGATGGCCTGGGTACATAAATTAAAGAGTTATACCCCCTTTGGGTTAAACATTGACGTTGATGTCAATTGTTTTATTGACAACTCTTAATACTGTATATCTTTTTATTTCCTCTGTCTACTAAAAATATTTTTCCGATATTTGGATTTAATTTTCATATTTGTGTTCTTTACATTTGAACTCTTATGTACCACTTTTAGGAGTCATGCATGGCCCTATGTCCTTCATATTTTTAAGATCATAAGTGTAGTATGGCATAGTTTCTAGTCGACCATTGTGATATAATAACCGATGTAGCACAATTATACTTTAATTCCATTATGGCCATCCATTAAATTTAACAGATATCTATAGTCTGACTTTTTGTTATACATGGGATTAAATTTATTTAGGGGGTCCGCTTAGGTCTCCATATATATATTGTAGTTCTTTTTGGGGCTATGCATGGCTCTAGTGTCCGCACATTTATCTATGGTTCTGCCATTGGGACGTAATTACAGATGCAATATATTTTTGTTCCAGTTTTATTATTGGTATATATTATTTGAGGTTAAAATTGGTTTGCATGAGCTGTACTTGTATGGTTTGACCTTTGGGATTGAGAGGATCACACATGTGGTTAATTCATCTAGATGGCTCACCTGATCCAATTAAGTCTAAATGGAGCCCTTTCAAGTTTTTATTTAGGTATATATATTTTTTTGGTCTCTTTAATGTGACCACATGGAGAATCAGTATATTTTTGTTTTTAATATATATACCTTTAGGGGCAAAGATTTTTTCTATTTTTTTCCCCCTTTTTTTATGGTATGTACATTTGCTGTTTGATTACAGAGATGTTTAAATTTAAATTTTACATTTTCATTGTTTTTATTTTATGTTAAATTCATCTATTCAATATGATGGCCATTTTGGCAGCACTAGTTAGTGTTTTTTCCCTAAACCAAGATGGCGTTTTTCGCCTCAACTCTGGGGTCAAACCGAGGCTTGGTTTATTGCTTGTATTATTTAAGCGGTGCGTCAGGACGCCGCCCATACCCCGTGACCACGTCCTATAGTGACGAAACGCGTAGGGAGGAGGAGCGACGTCCTGACGCCACCATCTCGTGTTGTTTGTTTGCGGAAGTATTGGGCGTGAATCGAGACCGGCCGGCTCTGATTTGCTTAACGATCGTTTTAACCTTCATTTCTGTAAGTGCGCATTTGTCTCTTACGTTCGATTAAAATTTATTTGGGTTTTACACTATTGTGAGTTTTATTACTTTTTATGTAAACCTGTGAGCGGGAGTGTATTGGGAGGCGAACGGGTTCCAGAGTTCCTTCGCATCCATCTGTGAAAACCCTGGACTGGGGGAATTAGTCATCCGCTCTGCATGGTTCTCTGTAACAAGGAACCATACACCTTCGGTAAGCGGCAGTAATATCTATGGTGGAGGTTGTACACGGGTCACGTTCGTTTTGGATACCTGTGCTGTCACTATATCACCGTGGAATACTTTGCAAATAGAGACTTTCTATGGACTTTATGAACATTCCAATATTCTATGTTATAATTTTTTGTCACATATAACAATGTTTTATTAATGTTTAGGGTAACTGGCTATTGGATGATACATTGCTTTTTTGTAGGTTCACATCACATTATGATAATTTATATTATTATTTAAGGGGTCCTTATTGATAATATTGGTACATATTTGCTTTTTATACCCAATATAACTCCACCTTTGGGTATAGTTATTAATTTAATAGCTATTCTTTAGAGTTTATTACATCTTTATGTAGGGGTTTTTCCGCTTATAAATACTAATTAGATTTTTGGTGCAGCTCACCCCTTTCTCTAATTTTCACATTTATTCGAGTATCCACTATCATGTTGGTGTTTTTATGAATAATATCAAGGTATATTTGCTGTCTTCACAGATTTAGCACCTTTATCTTCATATAAATTTCTTTGCACTTAAAACTTTTCCGCATAGGATAGATAAGTTATCAAGGTGTATTTTTTGTTTAATAATGTCGGGATCTTCCCTCCTCCTCCACGGCCAGTCCCCACACATCAACCGTCACTCCATTAGACAGGACATTTTCCACTCTACAGTTCACCGATGTCTGGCGCCTAACCCATCCTACCGATCGGGAATTCACTTTTTTCTCACCCCCCCACAAATCTTTTTTGCGACTCGATTACTTTTTTGCATCCCCGCCCCTACTGTCATTCGTTAGAGACCCAGAGATTAAGGATATGGTAATCACAGACCATAGCCCAGTCGTGGTCCGTTTATTGCATGCCAAACCCTCTTCACCATCGATCACATGGCGCTTCCCCTCTCATCTGACCGACAGCGAGGATTTTAAGCAGATGCTTCTATCTAGTTGGTCAGAATACACTGAAACTAATAGCGCACATTTAATTGACCCCAATCTGTTTTGGGAAGCGGGTAAGGCCTACCTCAGAGGCAAAATCATAGCTTATGTTTCCAGACACAAGAAACACTCTAAACAGCAATACTTGCTGGCCAGCCAAAAACTAAGCGCAATGCACTTAAACCTCTTACGCAGTCGGACTCCTGCCAACGTCATTGCCTGGCAACTAGCCAAGCAGGAATTTGACTCATGGGCTGACGCTCAAGAGCGTCTAACCTCCTCTTTCCACAACCTTCGCCTCCATAAATATGGCAACAAGGCAGGAAAACTTCTTTCCAGACTCTGTTCAGGTTTTCATCGCCCCACCTATATACATACCTTAAAACGCACAGACGGGTCTCTAGCTTCTGCTCCTGAGGAAATTAGTACTATCCTTACTGACTATTACACATCCTTATATGCAACTGACCCTATTGACCATTCCTTAGCGGATCAGCTACTATCCAAAATTCAATTGCCAAAACTAACTGCCCCGCAAATAGAAGCCATTAACGCCCCCATCACACTAGAAGATGTTAAGTCAACTATTAAATCCCTGTCCTCTTCCAAAGCCCCAGGCCCTGATGGCTATACTGCAGAATTTTATAAAATTACTCACGATTTTCTCCCTGACACCTTATGTAAAGTATTCTCTACTCTTTGGCATGGGGGCTCCTATCTCCCTACGGGTTCTCAGGCACATATTAAACTGATAGTGAAAAAGGGCAAAGACCCCTCCCACCCTGGTTCCTACAGACCTATATCTCTAATAAACGTTGATGTAAAGATCCTGTCCAAAATTATTGCCTCCCGTCTAGCTATGCTCCTTCCCTCTCTTCTCCACCCAGTGCAATCTGGTTTCACCACTGGTAGATCTGCAACCCTTAACATCCGAAAAGTCCTCTTGGCACTGGAATGTGCCAAGCGAACTCCGGATTGTGATATGGCCATTATTTCTGTCGACGCCGAGAAGGCCTTTGACAGCATCAACTTTACCTGGTTGTTCAAAGTACTCCAGACTTTTGGCTTCTCAGGTCCGGTTTTACATTTCCTGTGCCAGATGTATGCTGCCCCGACTGCTAGATTGGTGACTCCAGATTTCGTCTCTTCAACCATTCCTCTCACTAAAGGCACACGGCAAGGCTGTCCCCTTTCTCCCCTACTCTTCAATTTGGCCATTGAACCCCTGTCAAGAATCCTGAATTCCCCTGATGGCATTAGTGGTATCCCCATACACAATCATAAGTTACAATCCGCCCTCTTTGCGGATGACATCCTCCTTTTCTCATCTAACCCTTTAACTGATTTTGACACCCTGCGCGACCTGTTTACAACCTTCCGGCTCTGCTCAGGGTTTCTAATCAACTATGATAAAACCGAAGTCCTAGCCCTAAATCCGCGTAAAGCCAAACTCTGGCAATCATCTTCGCCCTTCACTCTTGCACGACACTACATCACATATTTGGGTATATGCATTGGTAGAGAACCCTCCTCACTGTACTCCCTCAATTATCCTCCACTGCTGACCAAGATTGTGCAGGAATTGGAGTCTTGGGCAGGCCTGCCGCTCTCGCTCTTTGGGAGATGTCATCTCTTCAAAATGGTCTCCTTTGCGAGACTTTTGTACCCGATGCAAACTATCCCACTTTTAATAAAACACTCTGATGTTCAAAAAATACACAAAGCCCTAAATGCCTTCCTATGGGCCAACAAAAAACCTTGCATTGCTCTTCAGAAAATATGTCTCCCGAAGTCTGAGGGAGGGGCTGGCCTGCCCAATATTCGCTTCTACAATCTCTCCTGCCTATTACGTCAAGGGTTAGATTGGATAGTGGGTAAGTCTAGATATTTGAACTATGATCTTGAAAATGCATTGGTACATCCCTATACTCTCCCTGCTGTTCTTCATTCCAATTTGCATGTCCTCCCAGGTCACCTCAAAGTTAATGTACTCATACGTGATACAGTGATCGCCTGGAGGGAAGTTAGAAAGCTCATGGGACTACCTCCTAACATCTCCAAACATCTGACCATCCAAGGAAACCCAATGTTTCCCCCCTCCACGGCTCATCAGGCCTTTGCACTTTGGGGCACAAAAGGTCTTACTACAGTGGCCTCCCTATATGACCATCCTCGGGGACGACTCAAACCCTACCGTGCTTTGGCTTATGAATACTCCCTCCCTCTCTCTCAGGTGTTCCACTATTTCCAACTGACTCACTATCTGCAAGCTATAGGAGGGACTCGGCCTGACTCTTGCTCTACCTCTCCCCTGGACTCTATGCTTCAACGAGACAATTATTCTATCTCCGATCTCTATACTCAGCTAATCACCTACCAAGCTGACAAATACCACCTCGCTCCCTTCAAAAATTGGGCCTCCATCTTTGGCGACACGGGCCTCTCCGACAACATTCTAAAGGGATACAGACTTATCCATAAGCTCATCATCTCTGAAGTCTGGCGGGAAACTCAATTCAAAATTATCCACAGGGCCTACTATCCATTTCGCACTAACAATGGAGATCCCTCCCAATCCAAGTGCCCATGGTGCTCTCTGGATCGCCCCACCCTGCTTCATCGCCTCTGGGATTGTACTTCAATCTCCACCTTCTGGGACTCGGTGCTGCAATACATATTCACCATTACTAAGGTACATTTGCCTAAGAAGCAACTTATCTGCTTGTTTAGCTGTGACCCCGCCAACCCTACAGGGCCTCAACCAGGATCTAAGGCGCTCTCCCATTGGATACACGTCTGTCTGCTAGCTGCTCGCAGAACCATTATGACACATTGGATCAACTCATCTCCTCCGAGTCTCCACGGAGTGCAACAAGCTTTCCTGTCCTTGTTCTACATGGAAAGGCTAGACACTATATCTTCACATTTCCAGTCTACTGCCCGGTTCTTCTCACGGTGGAAAAATTACATTGAACATTCGTTTTCTCCTGCTGCCTTCCATCTCTAATGTACCCTTTCAGGTATACCGACTGGTACCTCAAACGTAACCTCACAAACTCGTTGGGGATGCTTAAGCTGCCGACCTCCCATCTTCCTACTCACCCCCTCAACATCGTGCATTATCCACCATGAGCCCATTGGCTATCCTTTAGACTGTTCTGATCTTCCAACTGCTTCATAGGCGGTAGATCTCTCTGTCCACCAATCATTTAATTGCACTTACTTTCTGGACTCCCACAGGTCTACCATCGCTGAGTCATAAGCCTGATAACTGTTCGTGGTAAATAGGGGTACTTAGTATTGTATTTATTGTTTTTGTCAGTTCTCCTTGCAAAGGTGATTTACTATACCAGGGGTTGACAAATTTGCTTGGAATCTAGGAGCCAGCTAAAAAAGTTAGGAGCCAAGTCCGTGACGGCGATCTGGACCTGTCCCTGGCCTGACATGGAGACGAGTGAGGGGAAGATAGCGCCCCCAGCCCCTCACCTGTCTCCAAGTCATTGCCCATAGCTATTAGAGGGACATTTTATTTGTTTTATTTTTTTCAAATGACGATTTTTTTTTTAAATTGCATTTTAGTGTAAATATGAGATGTGAGGTCTCTCTGACCCCAGATCTCATATATAAGAGGACCTGTCATGCTTTTTTCTATTACAAAGGGTTTTTACATTCCTTGTAATAGGAATAAAAGTGACACATTTTTTTTTAAAAGAACAGTGAAAAAAAATAAAAAATAAAAGTTAAAATAAGAAAAAAAAAAAAATTAAATGCGCCCTGTCCCACCAAGCTTGCGTGCAGAAGCGAACGCATATATGAAAGCAATGTTCAAACCACACATGTGAGGTATCGCTGCGATCGGTAGAGTAAGAGCAATAATTCTAGCCCTAGACCTTCTCTGTAACTCAAAACGTGCAACCTGTAGAATTTTTTAAACGTCGCCTATGGAGATTTTAAAGGGTAAAAGTTTGTCGCCATTCCATGAGCGGGCGCAATTTTGAAGCATGACATGTTGGGTATCAATTTACTCGGCGTAACATTATCTTTCACAATATAAAAAAAATTGGGCTAACTTTACTGTTGTCTTATTTTTTTTTATTAAATAAATTATTTTTTCCCCAAAAAAAGTGCGCTTGTAAGTACGCTGTGCAAATATGGTGTGACAGACATTATTGCAACCACCACCATTTTACTCTCTAGGGTGTTAGAATAAAAAAGAAAAAAAAAAGTGTATGTATGTATGTATGTATATATATATATATATATATATATATATATATATATATATATATATATATATATACACATACACACACACACACACACACACACACACACATATATATATATATGTATGTAATGTTTAGGTGTTCTAAGTAAATGGAAGGAGATCTATTAGCATTAATGGTTGTAATTCCAACGGCCACCACAAGAGGGCGCCAGATTCCAGAAGGAATAGGATCACAGAAGGGAATAGCTAGCATCACAGAAGGCCTCAAAGCCGGGGGCTCAATTACCGGCCGCCGGCGGCGCGGCCCGACGCAATCATGCTGGGGGGGTCCACGGAGACAGGATACCCCCAGCTGTGCTGCCCCAGGCGCCAGTCGCTAATTCTAGTCGCCAATGCGACCTGGCGCCCGGGTTTTGTCGAGCCCTGTACTATACTATGCTGTAATTGTGATGGCACACAACCCCCCATCCCCCCCCTTCCTTTTCTCTTTTCTTTTCTTTTTCCCCCTCTTTTTCTTCTTGTCTTTCGCTTACACTAATGTTTGGGTTTTATCCTAATGCTTGACTTCCCAGATACTTGGCAATCATATCTCATACAATCTGTCAATTGATTTGCTTTTTGTATTGTGTTAAACTCTAATAAAAATATGTTTAAAAAAAAAAAAAAGTAATCCCATATGGAGAAACTCCTCCATATGGTTCTGGTGAGTTTTACCCGCGTGCAGCTAACTGCTGCTCAAGTGAATTGGGGGGGGGGGTGAGTTCAATCCTAATGGCTATCCCAGGTCACCTTGTATGGACACATAGTAACTCCTATTCACTAAAGAGTATTAATTATGTGATTTGGCGTTCTTTTACATAACAGGCGCAGAATCACATCTCTGGGGACCTTATCAGGGAGATACAATGGTTTAGGTAAGCAGTGTATTCTATCAATGGTGACTTCCATGTAAGAAAGGTCAGATAGGAGGGAGGTGAATAAATTGATCACATACGATCACAGGTCTAATGGTTGTACCAATTCTGGGATCCCCCTTATTTTTAGGTTGTTCCTTCTAGATCTGTCTTCAATGTCCACTAACTTGTTTTTTATCCATATTGATTCCTCTTCTTGCTCCTCATTAGCGTCCACCAACTCATTTATGGTGGAGGCATACTCCCTCATATTGCTTATAATATGTACCACCCTGGTCTCCACTGCACTCGATTCCCCGCTGAATCTGTGCATACATTTCATCATATCTGTTTGTAGTTGCTTCTCAGTGACACAAGCATGTCCTTAAGGCCAGTGTCCATCACAGGCTGGTTCATAGCAGGGAATGTAGTGATTGAGTCAGGTAAATCTCTGGTGTCATCCCCTGAGTCTGTTGCAGGACTCATTGCTGGGCTGCATCCAGCACCATCCAGCCTTAATTTGGCTTTGGCCGGGCTCCCTGACGGCGAGGAGGGAGGAAGGTAATGTTGGCTGCTATGGGACTCTTTCGAGGTGATGAGATTATTGTGTAAGGTTTGGGCTGGTGTTTGTGGGCCAAGTTGGATGAAGATCCGGCGCCATTTTGCCTACCCCCATGTTTCGGCTATGTGAAATAGTCCGTTAGCCGTTGTGGTTTGGATGACCCTTTTCTTTTGCTGGTCATGGCCTCCAGAGGTGCCCGGGTCAGATCGGCAGCTGGGATGGTCGATATGGAGTGTTTTTTTGTGCCGTTTTTAGCCGTTGTATCCCCGGAGCTCCGGAGTTATGCTGTCATTCATCTCTGATGCAGGCCATGCCCCCCCAGCAACAAGTTTTATCCCCCACCCAAATCTCTTCTCTCAGTACAAGTCCAACCCCCCAAATCCCCCCTTCCAGGCAAAATCTTTGTCGCTCACCCAAAACTCTCCTCCCAGCACAAATCCATTCTCCCCTAAGTACCCCCAACCAGCACATATCCGTTCCTTAACCGAATCACCCATCCCAGCACAAATCCTTATCCTCTAACAAAATCCCCCTCCAAGCACATATTTTTACCCCACAAAATCCCCACTTCCAGGAAAATCCTCTCCCCCAAATTCCACCTCTTTGTACTTCCCCCAAATCCCTCTCAACACAAATCCTTCCCCATATCCCCCCTCCCAGCACAAATCCTCCCCATATCCCCTCCCAGCACCAAATCCCTCCTACCAGCACAAAACCTCACCTCAAACCCCCCCACCACAAACCCTCTCCCCAAAAAGCACAAATCCTCACCATAAAATCCCCCTCTTACCACAAATCCTCTCCCCGACCCAAATCCCCCCTCCCAGCACAAACCCTCTCCAACACCCAAATCCCCCCTCCCAGCACAAACCCTCTCCAACACCCAAATCCCCCCTCCCAGCACAAACCCTCTCCAACACCCAAATCCCTCCTTCCAGCACAAACCCTCTCCAACACCCAAATCCCCCCTCCCAGCACAAATCTTCTCCAACACCCAAACCCATCCTCCCAGCACAAATCTTCTCCAACACCCAAGTCCCCCCTCCCAGCACAAACCCTCTCCAACACTCAAAACCCACCTCCCAGCACAAATCTTTAACCCCCACCTAAATTTCTTCTGCAGTAAAAATCCCCATCCCAATGTCCATATTTCCTTCCCAGATCTAATTCCCACTCTGCATCCACCCTTCTAGCACAAATACCCCCCCCCCCCAAAGGCCACCCCAACACAAATAGCCCCCCATATTTCCCTTCCCAACACAAATATATATATTTTTTATTATTCACTATTAGTTTATTAGTCCCTTTTGCTTTTATATGTCACTATTTTATAGATGTTTTTAGTACTGCTTTCCGTAAGTGTTTACACTGAATGCAAGGTTTATGTATTTTGTTTAAATTGTATACTCTAAAAATGAATAATGGTGTAATTTTATTGTAATGACGGTATTAGGAATATTCTTTCTTATAAAAAAAAAAGTGATTTGGTGCAGCACATCAGTAACATTATAAAATAGAGTCTGTGATAAATAACAGTCTCATTACTTCCGGCTGACGTACAACTTCTCCTGCTTCTCACATTTCTTCGGATTAAAAAACATGTAATTCCATATGCATCACTTCTACCATGTGAAATATCTGGTGATCCCGCCAGTCCCCTTGGTTTCCTGTTTCAAACCGACCACCCGGAGGAGGGGGGAGTTTGCTTCTTTGCATTCTACTTAGGAGCACAACTTGTCTTTATTCCAGTAAAGCACAGTGTGTGCCGTGCTCTTTGTCTCCCCCTACAGTGCAGTACATGGCAGGAAGAGGTAAGGTAAAGGACTGAAGATTTTTATAAGACTATCTATCTACTGTATGTGTGTTTATATGTGTGTGTGTGTGTGTGCATGTATGTGTGTCCATGCATGTGTCCATGTATGTATGTATATGTATGCATGTCTATGTGCATGTATGTATATGTGCATGTGTGTGTACATGTGCATATGTATGTATGTGTATGTGCATGTGTTTATATCAGTGGCGGTGCGCCCACAAGGGCACACGGCGCTGCCCCCTCTCTCCAGCCACCCCCCTCTATGACTAATAGATATATTCATGCTTTGCATGAATCTATCCATGGCTGCCTCTGCCACCTCCTATTTAGGAGCCCGGTCCCTTTTTGGGCACCGGGTCCCTGAATTACTGCGGCAGGGGGGTATTTTTGAAGCACCTAATTAGCGCCATAGACTCTAATAGGCTGTAAAATAGCTGAACTGCGAGCGCCATGCTTGGCACTCACAGACCACCCAGGTGTGTTAGAAAAGCAAATGAATATTCGCTTTCCTAACACTGAACCGCCTCTCTGCCAATTAGGTGCTTGGGTCTGTTACCTGTCACCTGATTAAGTAAGTGCCAGGCAGACTGCGAGCGGGCGAGTGGGGTCACAGTGGCAGCATTCAATGGCACAGTTGCAGCATTTGAAGGCACACTGACAGCATTTGATGGCACAGTGGCTGCGTTTGATGGGCACAATGGCAGCGTTTGATGGGCACAGTGGCTGCCTTTAATGGGCACAGTCGCTGTGTTTGATGGGCACAGTGGCTGTGTTTGATGGCACAGTGGCAGAGTTTGATGAGATCAGTGGCTGCGTTTGATGGCACATTGGCTGCATTTGATGGGCACAGTGGCTGCATTTGATGGGCACAGTGGCTGCATTTGATGGGCACAGTGGCTGCGTTTGATGGGCACAGTGAGGCTGCAATTTATGTTATTTTTCAGAATTTTTCAGTTTGTTTGCGCCCCCCAACATTTTTTATCACCAGCCGCCATTGGTTAATATGTGTGTGGGTGTGTGTATATATACAATATATGTGTGTGTATTATGTGTATTATGGGTGTGTGTGTGTGTTTACATGTATGTATGCACATTTTATGTATGCGCTTTTAATCTGTCAGATTCAGGCTCAGAATACGATCCTGTAGACAGCAGCGGCACCCTGACAGATAGCTCTGATGACGGAGTTGTGGTCCCTGCCAAGGTCAGGCGTACCCGACCCCATTCTTCTGCTGTTGTTAAGGTGCAAGAACCGCAGGTCCCTTGTATGGAGCAGAGAAGTACTAGAGCCGCTCATCCTTCTGGTGAACTGGCAAGCACCAGCGGTCGTACATCACCTGGTCGTACATCCAGCACTGCAGTATCACATGGTGATGTGGTGAACCACGTAAGCGCAGTTCAAGCTGGTGAGGTTGCTAGCACAAGTAATGTCCCACAGCCACCAAGAAGAAGACAAACACAGGCCCTTCGAGCCCATAGTGCCCTTCCTGCTGAATTGCCAATCTGAATTGAGAGTCCACCACTTCTGCAGCACCCATAATTCCCCCATTCACTGGCCAACCTGGAATTCAGGTGGAAACAGTTGATTTTATGTCACTTTATTTTTATTCTCTGTTTTTCACAGAAGATCTCTATAGATCTGTAGTGGACCAATTTGTATGTTGGTCAATTCATCGCCGCTAATCCCCATTTGACCCTTGCCAGAGAATGAAAATCAATTACGGTTTCCGAATTTGAGACCTTTCTGGCCCTTTCCCTCCTCATGGGCATAACTAAAAGGAGTGAGTTGCAGTTATATTGGTCCACTGACCCAATTCACCATATTCCCGTATTCTCTGCCTCCATGACCAGGGCTAGATACTAGCAGATGTTGCGGTTCATGCACTTTAATGATAATGAACTCTGTAGTCCACGGGGTGACCCTGGATACGATCGGCTCTACAAAATTTGGCCCCTCATAAACCACTTCAACCAACGGTTTAAAGCCTTGTTTACTCCCAATCAAGTTGTCTGCATTGATGAGTCCCTAATTAAGTGTTCTGGCCACTTGTCTTTCAAAAAGTATCTTCCCAGCAAGCGTACCAAAAATGGGGTCAAGATGTATAAGCTCTGTGACAGGGCCACAGGCTATACATGTAGTTTTATCGTTTACGAGGGAAGAGATAGTCACATAGAGCCGGAGAACTGCCCAGATTACATAGGGAGCGCTGGCAAGATTGTGTGGGACTTAGTGTCATCCTTATTCAGAAAGGGGTACCATTTGTATGTGGACAATTATTACACAAGCGTGCCACTGTTTAGTTGCTTGTTTAATCATGGAATTCTTATATGTGGCACAGTGCGATCTAATCGCCGGCAGGGGCGTAACTATAGGGGGTGCAGCAGTTGCGACCGCAACCGGGCCCTGTGATGCAGGGGGCCCATGCAGCCCCCTTTACATATGGCCGGTAGCAGCATGGGCAGCTAGGGGTACCAGTGCACCATGCACACGGGTGGCTGGAAGCGGAGGGTGACTAGCAGAGCTCCATGCTCTACTATCGCACTGGCTGCTCTTTAGTTGTGCATTCCCCGCATGACCTGTGTCCTCAGAGTACCCCTCTCCTGCTCCATCCATTGCCGCTCAGTCCGATGTCTGTTCTCCTCAACCAGTGGTGGAACTACAGGGCTCACAAAGGTCATACCTGTGACCACGCCCTGGAGTTCCAACGCCGGACTCGGAGGGAAGGGCCCTGGCTGGGGTTCAGGGGGGCCCTTCATGGTTTCTTGCATCTGGGCACTGAAGGTTCTAGTTACGCCACTGATCGCCGGGGCTTACCCCAGTGGCTTGTAGATTCCCATCTTAGACTAGGGAGAGAGCCTGTTTGAAGTGTAATAATTTGCTTGCTATGAAGTGGAGGGATAATAAGAAAGTTTTTGTTCTGTCCTCCCTTCACGGTCCAAATTCCTGCAGTGACTGGTGTTGTGGAGAAACCCCTCTGTGTCCACGAATATAACCTTAATATGGGAGGGGTGGACCTCAATGACCAGTTGATAGCACCGTACCTAATTGCCGTAAGGTCAGACGCTGGTATAAAAAAGTGTCTGTATATTTAGTCAAATTGCCTCTGCTGAATGTTTATGTGCTATACAAAGCTTCAGGACAAACTGGATCCTTCCTTAAATTCCAGGAAGAGATCATCACAGCCCTTCTGTTTCCAGACGGTGCTGTGGCCCAACTTCCCAATCCAAATGCAGTAAGCCGGCTGCATGAGAGGCATTTTCCTTATGTCCTCCCTGGTTTCCCTACCCAACGAGCCCCCCAAAGAAGATGTCGTATCTGTAGAAAGCGTGGATATAGACAGGACACCCGTTATTATTGTCCCTGCTGTCCTGACAATCCTGGTCTTTGCATTGGTGAATGTTTTGAACGCTACCACACACTAGTGGAGTATTATCATAGGGTACAGAACTGTACAGGCTAGGACACACATTCACAGGGTCTCCAAAGATGCCATCGCATTTTGGGAGACCCGAACCTGGAACCGAACCCTTACAACCGTTACAAAAAAAGTGTAATAAATAAATAAATAAGTGAAAAAAACCCATATATATATATATTGTGAGGGGTTAGCTCGGTAGCGGGTGTGTGTGACCCCCTGGGTGGGTTCACAACACAAAGTCAGGCACAGCAGACAGCGGTGTAGGTTAAAAAAAAACAAAAGATCCGGTTTATTTCTGCTACATGCAGTGATACATAAACAGCCAAACAAAATAAAACAAGAAAATAAATCCTGGTCAGCTTGACCTCTAACTACACACGTAGACTCCCTGTCTAACAACTGGGTGCAGCCATTGTAGGGGTTTGCCACACAGGCGTTAACTCACCGCACAGAACAGATCTCAGACTCCCCAGTCTATACACACAAAACTGGTTCCAGGATGGAGCATCTCCCTATGCATGCTGGGGTTTTTTGTAGAGGTCTTAATGAGCCCACTTACTACAGCTGGGCTCATTAACTCTTCACCTCTAATTGTAAAAGTCTGCATACAGCCTGAAACTAGGACACACATATTTCCCATCCTGAATACAACCAGGTGATTTTACCTGCGTGCTGCCACAATATATATATATATATATATATATATATATATATATAGAAAGGCCAGTATGGTGGCCTGGAATTATGGGAGGAGCCCGGTGGGGTATATAACTAGCCCGTTCGCCTGCCTTCCTCGTCGGTTCCGGTGCGCGATATCTGATACGTCAGAAATCAAGGGCCGACTGTTGGAGACCAAGCGTAGCGAGTTGTGTTCGTGAGTTCCCGTGTTTGTCTTGATCGTGTCCGTGTTGTCTATCGTCTTGTCGTCGTTGGCGTTTGTGTGTTTTCCGTCCGAGTGTCGCATACTCAAAGAAATTGCCGTTGTCGTACATCACGTCTGGGCCGGCTGTCGCAGGTAGGGCTTCGGCACCCAGTTTTCATTTTCATGTGTTACAATGTCACTTAAACACGATATCCTGAACTCACGAACCTCTCACTTTTCATTTCACGAACGTCTTGAACTGTGTCACTCGTACTCGTTACCTCATGTCACTACTCCTTTTTTTTTTGCGAAAGAAAGTTGTTATTTCCTTTCGAAGACGCGTCGGTCGTGCCACATCGGGCACTTCATTTCGTAGGCACGTCATTTCGAGCCGAACGGCTCCCCAATCATTTCTTAAATATTCGAATCGGTCGAATCACTTCGATACCACAGCCGACTGCTCGTTACGTCAAATCTAGCAGTGCGCAACATTTCAAATGTCGGGCCTTTCAAGCGGTAAACCGGTCCGACCGTTCCAAATGCAATTCATTTCATATGTTTGAGTCATTTCTATCATTTCATTCCGTTCGAATTATTTCGGTCATTTCATGTCACTTCGTATCATTTCAATCTTTTATGTCAGATCAAATCATTTCAATCAATTTTCTAATCATTTCATTTCTGTCACACGCGCTCCGGTGCGAATCCGGTCGCATCCCCGATGCACCGATTCGCTTCAGTTTTCGGCCTCATTTCTGTACATGCTCCAGAGACTGAGTCACTCACAGGTTCAGGCACAGTCCCTGATTCTAGTCTTTGTCATGGCATACCATTTCTGTCACTTATTACGCTCCGATTCGAATCCCGTCGCATTCATTGATGCACCGATTCGTTCCGGTGTGCCCAGCTGTTACGCCTCATTTCAGTACGTGCTCCAGAGACGGATTCTTTGTTGTAACCATCTGTCCAGTCGTTGATTCTTGTCTCTGTCATGGTATATCATTTCTGTCACTTATCAGGCTCCGATTCGAATCCTGTTGCATTTATTGATGCACCGATTTGTTCCGGTGTGCCCAGCTGTCACGCCTCATTTCAGTACATGCTCCAAAGACAGGATTCGTTTTGTTTCATTCATGGGCACATCCTCTGATTCTTGTCTTTGTCATGGGTATCATTTCATCTCACCTATCACGCTCCGGTACGAATAGTCACATCCGTGTACCAAATTCGTCTTGGCGTGCCCTAGGACACACCTCATTTCAGTACATGCTCCAGAATCCGTTTCGTGCTCGGTCGCAAGATTGTGGCATGGTGATCTGGACATCTGTCATGGCGGATTCACTCATTTCACTGTCATACCGCGTCCCGGTTTGAGTCCAGTTGATTCTTCAAACTTCGGATTCCTACCGGGGGCTTGGTTCATCGACCACATTTCACTATAAGTTGCTTCTAAGTTTCATACCTGCTGAAAAAAAAAAAAAAAGGAAAGAAAAGGAAGCTACATTTCATTTTTGTTGTTTGTTTTATTTCTTTTATTTTGTTTCATTTCATTTCTAAAATCTCACCTCCATGAAGTCACTATTTTGGCTAGCATTTCTGTTCAGGTATAGAACTCTCAAACTTCACCTTCATCTCCTCAGGTCAGTTGAGTTTTCAGTAGGTCCACCCTGCACCTGGTGGGACGGTGCCTCCTTAGGTTCCGCATAGGAGAAAACCCGAACCCAAGGACTAATAGGCTCGCCAGGTCTGGATTACACCACCATGTCTCGGGCTGGCAGCGAGGACCTCACTGCCCCATTATCTCCGTCTCTCGTCTCAGAGAGTGGCAGCCAACGTTCTCCCAGAGCATGGACTATTCCTAAGCTGACAGCTGAGCTTAGGCGCAGAGGCGTACCCTTTCCGGCAACAGCCAGAAAGGCCGAGCTTTTCAGGCTCCTCTTTACTCCCCCAGCAGCGGCTGAGGCTAGTACCCAGCAGGCCTCACTGGGCTCTATTGCTTCTGCTATTTCACAGCTCCATACCTTGGTGTCTTCCCTGACGACCTCAATGTCAGAAGTCCAGAATCGGGTGGCCCTCCTCCAGTACCAGCATCCCAGGCAGTGACTAGCCCTCTCGCAGGTACCACCGGGTGTACATCAGTAGTGTACCCTTCTCATCTGGTATCAGCTAGCATCAGGAAGGACATCCTAGAGGGCAAGGATGTCAATCTGGCTTCGCTTCTCATTTCTATTCATGAACTGGCAGAAAACAAGGCTTATACATGGGGGGACGTGTCGGTGGTCCTCAAGACCAAAGACCCCAGGCTGGACAGGAAGCTTTCTGTCACCGAATTTACATTAGCCTTCGGCATGATGAGGGACATCATCTGCTCAGTCTCCCCTGGCAGGAGGGAGGAGCTGGATCGCTACCTCCATGTGGTAGTAGATTTAGGTTATAAATATGGCGGTTTTTCATTTTACGACTACCACCGCTCCTTCTCCGCTAAGGCGGCCGCCAGGCTCTCCCAGTTCCAGACACCTACTGATTGGAGCGTCATGAATACAGAGCTATTCTGCCGCCACTTCGCGGGGCTACGGTCCCCTCTTTGTGCGATTTGCCAATCGGCTACTCACACCGCGACTTGGTGCGCTAGCTCAGTGGCAGCCCCGCCCTCAGACGGCCCTTCTACCTCAGGCGCCGCTCAGGGCCCACAGGCGCCGGCACGCCTGCCGCAGACGGATAAGTTTGGGCGCCCGGTCAAGACCATGGGGGGTGCAGCAATCTGCAACAATTATAATAGCGGCTCATGCAATTTCAGTCAGTGCAGGCTGCTCCACGTATGCACGCAGTGTCATAGGGCTCATCCCAGGATTATGTGTGAGGTCAAACAGATCAAGAAATCTTGACTAAGCCGGGTCAACGTCTCGTGGCTCAGCGTCTACCTTACCGATCATCCTACCCCCTCACTATCTGTCTACCTTGTTCAGGGCTTCACTCAGGGCTTTCATACTGGACTTATTTCTCTCCCTCACCTCACGCACGAATGCCAGAACCTGCGGTCAGCAGCTATGGATGAACGAGCCATTGACCAACTACTACAGTCAGATTTGGACCGAGACTTTGTCATAGGCCCTTTCACACAGCCCCCATTTAACACCTGGAGAGTCAGCCCTATTGGGCTTGTCAAGGGCAAGTTCTCTAATAAACTCAGATTGGTTTACGATTTGTCAGCGCCTCATTCCTCTTCCGCCCCCAGTCTTAATTCCCTCATCCCCTCTGAGGAGTTCTCCCTCAAGTATACATCGGTAGACACGGCCATCCAGGCCATTCTCAAAACAGCCACAGGAACCTGGCTCTCCAAGGCCGACATCTCGGACGCCTTCAAGCTCCTTCCCATCCACCCATCTCTCTGGTGCTAGCATGGCATCAAGTGGAAGGAGCGGTACTATTTTGCCACCAAACTAACGTTCGGGTCCAAGAGCAGCCCCTGGCTCTTCGATACTTTCGCTCAGACTCTCACGTGGATCCTGCTGCACGTAGCCCAGTGTCGGGGAGTCATACACTATTTGGATGACTTCCTGCTGATCGAGCCACCCGACTCACCTCCAAGAGATCTGGATAAGTTGAGGGCGGTTTTCAGTAACCTCAACGTCCCCATTGCCGAGCACAAGGTGGATGGTCCAACGCAGACCATCACCTTTCTCGGGGTCAGCCTAGACACCAACACCATGCAGGCCAGCCTCCCCCTGGACAAACTGGCCCGCATCAGGACAGTCCTGAGGGATTTCACCCGTGCCAGAACTTGCACCAAAAGACAGCTACAGTCTCTACTCGGCATGCTGAATTTCGGCATGCGCATCATCCCTCAGGGTCGCGCATTCGTCTCACGCCTATTAGTCTTCCTGTCCCTCTCACAGGACCCGGAGCAAGTCCTCAGCCTGGATCCCGCGGCGATAGCAGACCTTGCTATGTGGGAGGAGTTCCTATCCTCTTGGAATGGCGTGTCCCTGTTCATTCCCTCTGTGTCTTCCCTTTCACCCCAGGTGGTGACCGACGCAGCGGCCTCCACAGGCTTTGCGGCTATTTTTGGCCATCTGTGGCTCGCAGCTCCCTGGCCTCCCCAGATACTGGCTATTCCTGGCTTTGCTGAGACGTCCTCCCTCTTCGAGTTGTATCCCATCGTAGCTGCAGCTCACACATGGGGCCGCAGTTGGTCGGGGCAAACGGTGACCTTTTCTACAGACAATCTAGCCACTGCGGAAATCATTAATAAAGGCAGATCCAACTCTCTAGCAATTATGTCCTTCCTTCGTCGACTGGTCCAGCTTTCTTTATCATTTCAGTTCAACATCCATTGTTCCTTCATCCCCGGTAAATTCAATCAGGCAGCGGACGCCCTCTCCCGCTTTAACTTTGTCTCTTTTTTGATCAGGTACCCGGAGCCGGACCAACATCAGCAGCTATCCCGGACTGGTCTCAGCTGACCCTGGATTAGCACCACACCTCCTAGCGGCGACCCAACTCATCGAGCACTCCCTCTCATGCAATACCCTCAAGGCCTATCAATCGGCCTGGAGGGCCTTTAACCGCTTCTTGACGTGTCACAGCACAGAGACGTCCCGAGTCAAGCAAGTCCTAGCCTTCCTTTCCCACTGCCACTCGGGGTTGGCGTTATCCTTTAATACGATCCGGCTATATCTGGCCGGTGTACAACATTTCTCGTCCCTCCAGGACCCTACCGAACCTTCCTTATTTTCTTATCACGCCGTACGGGCTCTTTTGCGCGGCATCCAGAAGCGTCAGCCAGTGGCCCGCACCAAACGGCTGCCTATTACAGGAGATGTTTTTAGAGATATGTCAGACATTCTGGCCACTTCACCTTTTGGTCTCCGCATAAGCATCGTCTTGCAAGCAGCCATACACCTGGCCTTCTACGGCTTCTTACGGCCAGGCGAGTTTACTTGTAATGGCCCCTCAGCACGCATGCTGTGCAAGCACCACCTGGTCCGATACGAAGATCACTATATCCTACACTTAGCAGTCTCCAAGACGCAGCAGCTTGGCTCAGGTATTGACATACATTTCTATAAGACCAACAACCGCTGGTGCCCGGTCGCCATTCTCACCCGCTTGTTAAACCTTCTGGCCGGTCAACCAGGGTCTGGCCCGCTTCTGCCATTCCACACTAAACCACTGAACGCTGCCCAGTTTATGGAACATGTCAGGATACTTCTGGGCATCCTTCACCTCAATCCTGCTCACTACTCTGGACATTCTTTTCGTATCGGAGCAGCTTCAACCGCCTCCCGCCAAGGGGTCCCGGACCATGTTATCAAGAAGTTGGGCAGATGGAAGTCCACCTGTTTCGCCCGTTACATACCCAACCCGCAAGTGGAGATGGCCCAGGCCTTTGTTAAACTCACCCAGTCTCAATCTTGAAACAAATAAAAATACAACCCCTACCTGAATGTTTTTGCCCCCTTATTTTGGTATACCGTACGTTAGACCAGGGCACACTTTCAGGTCCATTTCTAGGAAGGGAGTTTATGTTAACCTTGTTTGTCATCCTTATACGTATCGGTCAGAGGGCTCTACACCATAAATAGAAAGGCCAGTATGGTGGCCTGGAATTATGGGAGGAGCCCGGTGGGGTATATAACTAGCCCGTTCGCCTGCCTTCCTCGTCGGTTCCGGTGCGCGATACCCACCCACCCATCCCCTTTTTAGGGCATTTCTCAGGCATTATACTCCTCATGAGAGTACTCATTTCACTCCATTTCATATTTATCTCATTTATACCCATTTCTCTATCTAGGGTATGCCCCCTTATTTTGGTATACCGTACGTTAGACCAGGGCACACTTTCAGGTCCATTTCTAGGAAGGGAGTTTATGTTAACCTTGTTTGTCATCCTTATACGTATCGGTCAGAGGGCTCTACACCATAAATATATATATATATATATATATATATATATATATATATATATATATATATATATATATAAAGTAAAAAAACAAAAAAATAGTTGTCGTTTTATTGTTCTCTCTCTCTCTCTCTATTTTTTCTCTATTGTTGTTCTCCTTTATTCTGTATTCTACAATGCAATGTTTTATTGTTATTATGTTTTATCATGTTTGCTTTTCAGGTATTTAATTCTTTCATAATTTAGTGTTTACTGTATTTTATTGTTAACCATTTTTTTGTTTTTCGGTACGTCATTTAGCTGCAGCACGTGTTTATTTATCTTGACAGCAACAGTGTTTGCTCCTACAATATGTAAAGCCAAGACTCCAGCGCTGTAGGAGGTGATTTCACCACCGCAGTTAAAAAAAAAAGAGCATATATGCCGAAGCATGGGGGCAGGAGTGGAGGAGCGATTTGCACCTAACATTAGGGGTGGATTGCTCCCATGCTTCGGCGTATATTTTTTAGGCACAAATTGCGTTAAAAATCATTTTATTTTTATTGTATTTGCTTTGCAGTTACTTTGTTTTATTGTTAACCATCATTTACTTAGCGGGAAAATTATATATTTTCATGTAAACAAAAAGTGTCAGAAAGAGCTTTGTCTTCAAATGGTTAGAAGAGTGGGTGATGTGTGACATAAGCTTCTAAATGTTGTGCATAAAATTACATTTTAACCCCCCCAATGACTCATTTTTGGAAAGTAGACACCACAAGCTATAAACTGATAGGAATGTTGAGTCCATGGAATATTTTATTTTTTTTATTTATTTTGTTACAATTTTCGGGAAAATTACACTTTCTTTTTTTTTGCACAAAGTTGTCAATAAATGATCTATTTCTCAAACATGTCATGGGCATATGTGGAATGACACCCCAAAACACATTCTGCTGCTTCTCCTGAGTACGGGGATACCACATGTGTGAGACTTTTTTGGAGCCTAGCCGCATACAGGACCCCGAAATCCAATCACCACCTTCAGGCTTTCTAAGGGAGTAAAATGGTGATTTCACTTCCTCACTACCTATCACAGTTTTGGAGGCCCTGAAATGCCAAGATGGCACAACCCCCCCAAAATGACCCCATTTTGGAAAGGAGACACGTCAAGCTTTTTGGTGAGAGGCATGTTGAGTCCACGGAATATTTGATATTTTTCACAAGTTTCGGAAAAATTACATTTTTTTTTATTTTTTACACAAAGTTGTCACAAAATGATATATTGTTCAAACATGCCATGGTTATATGTGGAATTACACCCAAAAACACATTCTGCTGCTTCTCCTGAGTACGGAGATACCACATGTGTGAGACTTTTTTGGAGCCTAGCTGCATACAGGACCCCAAATCCAATCACCACCTATGTGGCGAAAAATGGTGATTTCACTTCCTCACTACCTATCACAGTTTCGGAGGCCCTGAAATGTCAAGATAGCACAACCCCCCCCCCCCCCCCCCCCCCAAATGACCCCATTTTGGAAAGAAGACACTTCAAGCTTTTTGTTGAGAGGCATTTTGAGTCCATGAAATATTTGATATTTTTCCACAGGTTTTGGAAAAAATTACAATTTTTTTTTCTTTTTTACACAAAGTTGTCACAAAATGATATATTGTTCAAACATGCCATGGTTATATGTGGAATTACACCCAAAAACACATTCTGCTGCTTCTCCTGAGTACGAGGATACCTCATGTGTGAGACTTTTTGGGAGCCTAGTTGCGTACAGGATCTGAAAAAACCAATCACCGCTTTCAGGATTTCTAAAGGCGTAAAATTCAGATTTTACTCCTCACTACCTATGACAGTTAGGTGCTGAAATGTCCAGATAGCACAACCCCCCCCCCCCAAAAAAAAAATTGACCACATTTTGGAAAGTAGACACCCCAAGGTATTTGCTAAGAGGCATGGTGAGTATTTTGCAGATCTCATTTATGTTTGAAAATGAAGAAAGAAAAGAAAATTTTATTTTTTCAATTTTTAAAACTTTGTGACAAAAAAAAAAAATCTACAAAATACTCAATATTCCTCTCAGCAGATAGCTTGGGGTGTCTACTTTCCAAAATTGGGTAATTTGGGGGTGGAAGTTGTGCTATCTGGGCATTTCATGGCCTCCGAAACTGTGGTAGGCAGTGAGGAGTGAAATAAAAAATGTACGCCCTTAGAAAGCCTGAAGGTGGTGATTGGTTTTTGGGGTCCTGCACACGGCTAGGCTCCCAAAAAATCTCACACATGTGGTATCCCCGTACTCAGGAGAAGCAGAATGTATTTTGGGGTGTAATTTCACATATGCCCATGGCATGTTTTAGCAATATATAATTTAGTGAAAATTTTGTGCAAAAAAATTTAATTTTCCCGCAACTTGTAAAAAAATATTCCAGGGACTCAATATGCCTCTCAGAAAATAGCTTGGGGTGTCTAATTTCCAAAATGGGGTCATTTGGGGTGGTTTTATGCTATCTTGGCATTTTATGGCCTTCAAAACTGTGATAGGTAGTGAGGAGTGAAATCACAAATTTACACCCTTAGAAATCCTAAAGGCAGTGATTGGTTTTTGGAGTCCTGTACGCGGCTAGGCTCCCAAAAAGTCCCACACATGAGGTATCCCCGTACGCAGGAGAAGCAGCAGAATGTGTTTTGGGGTTTAATTCCACATATAACCATGGCATGTGTGAACAATATATCATTTAGTGGCAACTTTGTGTAATTTTTTTGTCATTATTCAATATCTTGTGACAAAAAAATTAAATAATCAATGGGTTCAACATGCCTCTCAGCAATTTCCTTGGGGTGTCTACTTTCCAAAATGGGGTCATTTGGGGGGAGGGTTGTACTGCCCTGCTATTTTATCACCTCAAGAAATGTGATAGGCAGTCATACATAAAACCTGCGTAAATTCCAGAAAATGTACCCTAGTTTGTAGACGCTATAACTTTTGTGCAAACCAATAAATATACGATTATTGGCATTTTTTTTTCTTTTTTTATCAAAGACATGTGGCTGAATACATTTTGGCCTAAATGTACGACTAAAATTGAGTTTATTAAAAAAAAAATATTAACAAAAAGTAGAACATATCATTTTCTTTTCAAAATTTTTGGTCTTTTTCCATTTATATTGCAAAAAATAAAAATTGTGGAGGCAATAAAATACCATCAAAAGAAAGCTCTATTTGTAGGAAAAAAAGGACGCAAATTTTGTTTGGGTAGAACATTGCATGACCGCACAATTACCAGATAAAGCAGCGCAGTGCCAAATTTTTAAAAGTGCTCCGGTCATTGAGCGGCCAAATCCTCCGGGGCTGAAGTGGTTAATGTCGGCAATTGTTTGTTTATATTCTGCAGTCAGTGTCCAGCTGGCAGCAGATGAGTTCTGGTTGTAAAGGATGCCGTGGCCAGCTTGCCAGCCCGTTACTTAACAACCATCTATTCTTTACACAGAATTCAGGTCAGGCGATCAATTTTCGACCAATTTGAATAGTAATCGTTCCAAAAATTTGGAATTTGTGTGAAAATTTATATATTAAACGAAACAAATTCCAAAAGCGAATAACATAACAAAACTAGTAACGTAACATTTTTCTGCTCTGCACTTGCTTAGACCTTATTATCACTTCCCCGTTACTCAGAACTGGAGCCAACGTGGCAGTAGGTCTCAGCTGCAGGAACATTGCTGCCAATTGGTTGATCCTGCCTTATGTCACTCCCCTCTATGCTCCCATTGGTCTCCTCCCCAACCTCACCGTTCATTAATTGCTGTGCATCCTCATGGAGCAAGTGACTGACACTGTGCTGAAATATCTCAGATGACTTCTCCATGCCAATTGGTGGGGCAATGACAGGAGTATCTGTGGACGAGGAGGAAGAACAGGGAGCTTTAGCAGCTACTGATGACTTCAATCTATTCTGTTCCTGGAAGACAGAGGAGGAGGAGGATGAAGACTTGATTAGACTCCACGGTCTTCTCTTCAGCTCTGGGTGTATAACAGGCTTGCTGCCAGAAAAATATGCCCCACCCCTAGGTGCTGCACCCCGATGTGGTCTGTGGGTACAAATGCTGGAAGAAAAGTATGTCATGGTGGCCCTCAAGGGGTTAAATGGATGTTTATAAGTGTAAATGTACACAGTCATGGGGCGTGTCCTAATCTGACATCGAAAGGTTTCTAAGTCAACAGAGAGCTGAGCTCAGCCTCACCCTGTGTAGGAGGACGTCACCCCTCCCCCATCCACATTCCTCTCCGGTGTCAGAGACTTTCAGTTTAGTTTCACTTCTGCTGTCAGCGATGGCGTCTGGTGATCTGAGAGCTGAGTTGGAATGTTCCGTCTGTCTGAACATTTATACCGATCCTGTAATGCTGAGATGTGGTCACAACTTCTGCCGGGTCTGTATTGATGGTGTAGTGGAAACACAGAGGGGGTCTGGAGGATATTCCTGTCCTGAATGCAGAGAGAAGTTTCCGGATCGCCCTGCCCTGCAGAAGAACATGAAACTACGTAACATAGCAGAGACTTTCCTGTCTCCTCAGCAAAATCAGGAGGAGTCCGTCGTCTTCTGTACTTACTGTGTGGACTCTCCTGTACCTGCTGTTAGATCCTGTCTGCTCTGTGAGGTTTCTCTGTGTGATAAACACCTGAGAGTCCACAAAAAGTCCCCAGAACACGTCTTATGTGACCCCACCTTTTCCATGGAGAGCAGGAAATGCTCCGTCCATAAGGAGGTTTTGAAGTACTTTTGCACCAAAGATAATGCCTGTATCTGTGTGTCCTGCAGTTTGGCTGGAGAACATCGGGGACACCAGGTGGAGACACTGGATGAGGCTTCAGAAGAAGAAGAAGACACTGAGGAATGTTCTGCAGAAACTTCTGACAAAGAGAGAGGAGACGGAGGAAAGAGTCCAGAGTCTGCAGGAACACCGGAGGAAAGTAGAAGAAGAAGCCGCCGATGACACCAAGAGAGTCACTGCCCTGTTTAGAGACCTCAGGTAGACATGTGCACTGACAAAAAATTCATTTGTTTTCTTTTCATTCTTTTTTTGCTTTTTTTGGATATTCGGAAATTAGAAAATTCTGATTTTAAAATTTTTGCATTTTCAACTTACCGAATTTTGAATTTCAAATTTTCGAATATTCAAATTATCTAATTTCCAAATTTTCCAAATTCCGAATTTTCCAATTTTCGAATTTAGAATTTTCCAATTTCCAAATTTTTGGTATTCAAAAATGAGAAAATCCAAAAATTTGAAAATATGAAAAAAAGCAAAAAAAAGCTGTAAAATTTGAAATAATATATAATCATTAAATTATAGGTATTGGAATTTCTTTTCAAATTTGGCTGTCAGTGAATGTAACAAATAGTGATGGTCAAACTTCCGACGGGACGTTTTGCGAACGTGGACCGCGAATGCGGCCGATAGTTTGCGAACCGTTATGTTCACGGCGGGCCCTATTGACTTCAATGGGAGGCGAACTTTGCAAACCTACAGGTCAAATTTGCAGCCACAAAATAATTAATAGCTGTGCAAACATAGTCCCACCACATGGCCAATGACATAACACATGTATGAGGTGAATCTGGGATCGACAACTACAAGCATTCTTTTTTTATATGGGAAATTGTTGTGACAATTCAGGACTGTGGAGCGCATGAAGGCAATGGAGGAGAGGGAAGGTCAGGGTAGGCAAAGAAGAGGGTGCAGGAGATGATCACCAGCAGCGTGACATACAGCAATGACACCTGCACCGTGATAGAGAGCACTGACATCAGCACCATGATAGAGAGCACTGACATCAGCAGCATGACATAAAGCACTGACGCCAGCACCGTGATATACAGCCCTGACAGCAGCACCATGATAGAGAGCACTGACATCAGCAGCGTGACATACAGCAATGACACCTGCACCATGATAGAGTCATCTAACACCAGCACCGTGATAGAGAGCACTGACATCAGCAGCGTGACATAAAGCACTAACACCAGAACCAACATATACAGCACTGACAGCAGCACCATGATAGCGAGCACTGACATCAGCAGCGTGACATACAGCATTGACACCTGCACCGTGATAGAGTGATCTGACACCAGCACTGTGATAGAGAGCACTGACATCAGCAGCGTGACATAAAGCACTAACACCAGCACCGTGATATACAGCACTGACAGCAGCACCGTGATAGAGAGCACTGACATCAGCAGCGTGACATACAGCAATGACACCTGCACCATGATAGAGTCACCAGACACCAGCATCGTGATAGAGAGCACTGACATCAGCAGCGTGACATAAAGCACTAACACCAGCACCGTGATATACAGCACTGACAGCAGCACCGTGATAGAGAGCACTGACATCAGCAGCGTGACATACAGCAATGACACCTGCACCGTGATAGAGTGATCTGACACCAGCACCGTGATAGAGATCACTGACATCAGCAGCGTGACATAAAGCACTAACACCAGCACCGTGATATACAGCACTGACAGCAGCACCGTGATAGAGACCACTGACTTCAGCAGCGTGACATACAGAAATGACACCTGCACCGTGATAGAGTGATCTGACACCAGCACCGTGATATAGAGCACTGACATCAGCAGCGTGACATAAAGCACTAACACCAGCACCGTGATATACAGCACTGACAGCAGCACCATGATAGCGAGCACTGACATCAGCAGCGTGACATACAGCATTGACACCTGCACCGTGATAGAGTGATCTGACACCAGCACTGTGATAGAGAGCACTGACATCAGCAGCGTGACATAAAGCACTAACACCAGCACCGTGATATACAGCACTGACAGCAGCACCGTGATAGAGAGCACTGACATCAGCAGCGTGACATACAGCAATGACACCTGCACCATGATAGAGTCACCAGACACCAGCATCGTGATAGAGAGCACTGACATCAGCAGTGTGACATAAAGCACTAACACCAGCACCGTGATATACAGCACTGACAGCAGCACCGTGATAGAGAGCACTGACATCAGCAGCGTGACATACAGCAATGACACCTGCACCGTGATAGAGTGATCTGACACCAGCACCGTGATAGAGATCACTGACATCAGCAGCGTGACATAAAGCACTAACACCAGCACCGTGATATACAGCACTGACAGCAGCACCGTGATAGAGACCACTGACTTCAGCAGCGTGACATACAGAAATGACACCTGCACCGTGATAGAGTGATCTGACACCAGCACCGTGATATAGAGCACTGACATCAGCAGCGTGACATAAAGCACTAACACCAGCACCGTGATATACAGCACTGACATCAGCACTGTGATAGAGAGCACTGACTTCAGCAGCGTGACATACAGCAATGACACCTGCACCGTGATAGAGTGATCTGACACCAGCACCGTGATAGAGAGCACTGACATCAGCAGCGTGACATAAAGCACTAACACCAGCACCATGATATACAGCACTGACAGCAGCACCGTGATAGAGAGCACTGACACAGCAGCGTGACATAAAGCACTAACACCAGCACCGTGATAGAGAGTACTGACATCAGCACTGTGATATACAGCACTGACAGCAGCACCGTAAGCAGCCCCAGGAGGAAGTCAGCATAGCACAGGGATGGTGGGAGCCCCTCATAATGAGCATAGCACAGGGATGGTGGGAGCCCCTCATAATGAGCATAGCACAGGGATGGTGGGAGCCCCTCATAATATGCACAGCAGAGGTACAGCCCCAGGAGGAAGTCAGCACAGCACAGGGATGGTGGGAGCCCCTCATAATAAGCAGCCCCAGGAGGATGTCAGCATAGCACAGGGATGGTGGGAGCCCCTCATAATAAGCAACCCCAGTAGAAATATGACACCGCTCAACCTCTTCAAACAGGAGGGTACGGGCATATAGTACGGTGTGCTTTTTTTGGACAAGGAAGTGAGCCAAATGAAGAAAGAAGGTCTGTGTGCTCGATTAAAAAAATTGTTTATAGACATATACATGGTCTACTGGTCACATGTGTTGAATTCCTCTGAGATCCATGTCTCATTCATTTTTAGAAATGTGAGGTAGTTAACACTGTCGTGAGCTAGGCGAGTACGCTTATCGGTCACGATCCCCCCTGCTGCGCTGAACGTCCTTTCGGACAGGACACTGGACGAGGGGCAAGCCAACAGTTCGATTGCAAATTGGGCAAGCTCTGGCCAGAGGTCAAGCCTGCCCACCCAGTAGTCCAGGGGTTCATCACTCCTCAGAGCATCCACATCGGCCGTTAACCCGATGTAATCGGACACCTGACGGTCTAGGCGTTCCCTGATGCTGGATCCGGATGACACCTGTCGATGGGTCGGCTGAAAGAATGACCGAAGTCACCAACACATCTTCAAACCGGCCTCTTCTTGCAGGCACTGTTGGATTGGTACCCGCAACTCCTTCTCTGGAAATGGGAATTGCTCCTCTGCCAGCGCACGCAAAAGCAGAATGCAGCATTTCTCGAAGCAAGGCCTGGAAGTGCTGCATTCTGACAGCCCTCTGTGACGGCGGTAACATTTCCGCCATTTTGTGTTTGTACCGGGGGTCTAAGTACGTTGCCACCCAGTACTGGTCCTTGACCCTTATGCTTTTTATACGGGGGTCCCTATTAAAACACTGGAGCATGAAGGCCTCCATTTGCACTAAAGTGGAAGCGGTGTGGTGGCCTGGCTCCTGCTCATCATCCAGGATAATGTCGTCCTCTTCATTCTCCTCTCCCCAGGGGCGTAACTATAGGGGGTGCAGCAGTCGCGACCGCAACCGGGCCCTGTGATGCAGTGCAGGGGGCCCATGCAGCCCCCTCTACATATGGCCAACAGCAGCATAGGCAGCTAGGGGTACCAGTGCACCATGCACACGGGTGGCTGGAGGTGGAGGGTGACTAGCAGAGTTCCATGCTCGACTATCGCACTGGCTGCTCTTTAGTTGTGCATTCCCCGCATGACCTGTGTCCTCGGCCGACTCCTCAGATTACCCCTCTCCTGCTCCATGTATTGCCGCTCAGTCCGATGTCTGTTCTCCCCAGCCAGAGAACCCGCCACCCCCCCCCCCCCCCCGAGTCCGGACCACACTGCACTGCGCACTTCTCCCGGGTAAACAAACTTTAAGCACACAGATGCAGTGCAGCCCTATGAGAGCCCCCCGGAGGACACTGCAGGCTTGTCTGCCAGCCCCCCTCCTCCCCCGTCATACACAGATGATGAAAGGTCTTTCTGGGAGATATGCTGATCGCCCGTCCAGCACACTGGATGGAGCGCAGGCCAACATGGATGAGTGCATGGCCTACAGCTTGGTCATGGTGAGTGAGAGGACCCCATCCCCACACACCATTACATACCCCCTCCATCTCCCCCTGGGGACAAGGGACCCTTTCTCATGTGGGGACAGGGACCCCCAACTCCCCTGGGGACAGGGACCCCTTCTCACCTGGGGGCAGTAACTTCATCTGCTCTGGAGAAAAGGACCTCATCTCTTCTGGGGACGGGGACCCCATCCTGCCTAGGGACAGTCCCCCAATGGGGCACCTAAAAATAAAAATAATAAAAAAAAAACTACTGATACAAGTGGTGGAACTACAGGGCTCACAAAGGTCATACCTGTGACCACGCCCTGGAGTTCCACTGCTGGACTCGGAGGGAAGGGCCCTGGCTGGGGTTCAGGGGGGCCCTTCATGGTTTTTTGCATCGGGGCCCTGAAGGTTCTAGTTACGCCACTGCCTCTCCCCATCCACGCACAACAACAGGGGTCCCAGAAAGGTTTAAAGCATGCTCTTCTTGCTCCTCCTCATCCGCTCCGGCACCATCCTCCTCTGACTCCTCTTCAGACTCCTGTTGTTCACTTGTCTCAGATAGAGTAGCCCCCCCTGGGAATTCATCCAGCATTGTGACTTCCTCATCTTCCTGCTCCTGCTCCTCCACAGCTTGATCAATGACACGACGCAATGCACGCTCCATAAAGAAGGCATAAGGTACCATGTCACTGATGGCGCCATGGCTGCGACTGACCAGTTTGGTGATCTCCTCAAATGGGCGCAGAAGTCTGCATGCGTCACGCATGAGCAGCCACTGGCGCGGTGAAAAAAACACAGCTCCCCAGAACCTGTTCTGCCGCAGACTTCATACAGGTAGACGTTAACTGCACATTTCTGCTGGAGCAGCCTATCAAGCATATAGAAGGTTGAGTTCCATCGTGTCAGGCAATCGCAAATAAGACGTCTGACCGGCAGATTGTGTCGCCGCTGAATGTCAGCAAGGCGAGCCATGGCCGCGTAAGATCTTCTGAAATGGGCCGAGATTTTCCTTGCCTGCCGCAAGATGTCATGGACCCCAGGGTATTTGACAAGGAATCGCTGCACGACCAAGTTTAAGACGTGTGCCATGTATGCAACGTGCACGATTTTGCCCTGTTTTAATGCGCTAAGCAGATTGGCACCGTTGTCACACACCACTTTACCAACTGTCAAATTGAGCGGTGTTAGCCACTGATCTGCCTGTGAACGCAAAGCTGAAAGGAGTGCCAGGCCAGTGTGGCTCTTGGCTTCCAGGCACAACAGACGCAGCACGGCATGGCAACGTCTCACCTGGCATGTCGAATAGGTTATGGGGAGCTTGTGCGGTGCAGCGGAAGAGACGATAGCAGCGGAAAAGGAGGAGTCAGCCGAGGAGGAGAGGGAGGAGGATGGAGTAGGAGAAGGAGGAGGAGAAGAAGAGCCAGGCCTGCATGCAATCCGTGGCGGTAAAACCAAATCTACACGGGTGCCACGGGTTACATGCTTGATGGCCGTCAAAAGGTTCACCCAGTGGGCAGAAAAAGTGATATACCTTCCCTGCCCGTGTTTGCTAGACCACGTGTCTGGGTCAGATGTATCTTGGCACCGACACTGTGTGCCAGAGATACAATCACTTGCCGCTGAACATGGCCATATAGCTCTGGGATGCCCTTCTCTGAGAAATACTTCCTTCCTGGGACCTTCCATTGTGGTGTTCCAATGGCCACAAATTTTCGAAAGGCCTCCGAGTCCACCAGTTTATATGGCAGTAGTTGGCGGGCTATCAGTTCTGACAAGCCAGCCGTCAACCGTTGGGCAAGAGGTTTATCCAGCGTCATCATTTTTTTACACTCGAACATTAGGCCCACGGAAGCCTGCCTTTTTGCAGAAAAACGTGAGCTTGGCGTGATGGAAGGTGGAGTGGAGGACAATTGTGAGGAGAGAGGAGAAGGAGAAGTAGAAGACGAGGCTGGACGGTGAGTACCTGCAGTGCGACTTTGTGTGTTCCGTTGCTCCCACTGGGCTTGGTGATGGCTGCCCATGTGCCTTCTTAAGGCGGTCGTCCCTAGGTGAGTGTTGGGCTTACCGCGACTAATGCGTTGACTGCAAAGATTGCAGATGGCAATGCTATTGTCAGCAGCGGACACGTTAAAAAAAGCCCACACGGCGGAGCCATGTGCCGGCGTCCTGGGAGCGCCAGATGTGACCGTACATGGTCGATGACTCGCTCCTGATAAATTTGCAGTCTGCTTTGTCCCTCCTGTGCAATGTAAGTTATTCCTGCCTCTCCTCCCTATCTGCTGGTCCATATCTCCCTCTGAACTCCCCTCCTCTTCCTCTCTTGTGGGCACCCACGTGACATCACTAGACGTCACCTTCCCCACCGCTATAAGTAGAGATCTTTGAGTAGGCAGCAACACCGCGGACCAACCTCCTCCTTGGGCTGATCTGGGTACTGTCGTCAGACTGCTGAGTAGCGGTTGTTGTTACCTCCTCTTCCTGATCCAATACCAAGAGTGGCTGCACATCAGAAATGTCTTGATATGGATCGGAAAATAATTCCTGTGACTCAAGCAGAAGGTATGTGGTGGTGGTGGGGGTGTTGGTGGTAGTGTCTTTGGGGGTGCACATAGCAGAGAGTGAAGAGGGTGCAGATCGAGAGAATGAGGAGGGTGCAGAAGAGTAAGGCTGAGTGAGCCACTTAACCAAGTCTGGTGCATCCTTTAAAGTAATTGAAAGCACCTTCTGCAACTTCCCACTTTGGCTCAAGCCTGTTGCTCCTGCCCAACCCCTACCACCCCATGTGTAAGGGCCTTTCTCTTCCTCTGCCTGTCATTTTTTAAATGACCCTGTGACAAAACTCTTAGTCCCTATACCGATGAAGGACTGCTGCAGCATAGGGCAATGGTCAGCAGTAGTGCACCTCAACCCTATGTACTGTGGACCTATACCAGTCCTTACAGAGTAGCAGACTGTACCTCACTCAACCCTATGTACTGTAGCACCCTAGACCAAGTTACCAGTCCTTATAAGGACCTTTGTGGAACAAGTAGGTTGTTGTGACTGATTAGCAGACTGTACGTCAGTCCCTATACTGATGAAGGACTGCTGCAGTATAGGGCAGCAGTCAGCAGTAGTGCACCTCAACCCTATGTATTGTGGACCTATACCAGTCCTTATAGAGTAGCAGACTGTACCTCACTCAACCCTATGTACTGTAGCACCCTAGACCTTACCAGTCCTGATAAAGAGCTTTGTGGAACAAGTGAGTTGTGAATGATTAGCAGACTGCAGCAGAAGGGCAGCAGTCAAGTATAATATTCTTTCTATATTTGGAAGAAAGAATATTATACGTGTACAAGCCTATTACCATACCACTGATACCAGTCCTGAAAAGAACCTTTGTGGACCTAATATAGTAACAGCTACTGATTAAACTAATTAAACTGACCCTCACTGCCTCACACACTGCTTCCTGTCTGTCCCTATATAAACTGACAAAACAGAGGCTACTGGAACAATAACTGGGATAGCACTTTTGTGGACCTGATAGTAACAGCTAATGACTAAACAGACTGTCCCTACAGCAGCACACACCGTCCTGTCCCTTTCTCTACACTGACAAAAGACGCTCAGGCTGCTGCAACAATCACTAGCACAGCACTGCCTCAAACCTATATCCTGAACTACACCTAACACCTATACCAGTCCTTAAAAGAACTTTTGTGGACCAAATAGCTAGCAATTTTGGTCACTGTAATCTCTCCCTGCTCCACACAGCAACCTCTCCCTATAGTGACAGAAGAAAGAATGTAAAATGGCCGCCGGATCGGGTGTATTTATAAGTTAGGGGGAATGTCCAAGTGTCCATGTGCTGTCATGTCTCAATTTGCTGTCCTGTACCCCATGATGGATGTGTCATCATAGGTCAAAGTTCTTTTACACAGTAAACACGGAAGTCCGCCGGGCGAACGGTGGCAATAGTCCGCCGATCGGACGGACCGCGAACAGCCGAAATTCGCCGCGAAACAACCGCAGGGCGAACCGCTCCGCCATCCCTAGTAATAAATACAAATGTATCTGAAGTTATGAATTATCCGAAATAATGAATGCCACATCTAAACAAATGGAATGGAACAAATTCATAATTAATAATAAAAATGTTTTGTTATTATTATTGTCATTTATTATTATTAGATCATTACTTTCCTTTTGTTTAGATCCGTTATTTGAGATAATTTATAACTTTGGATGAATTCATATTCATTACGTTCACTAACATCGAAATTTGAAAGAAAATTCCCTTACCTATAATTTAATATTTATTATTGTTTCATTTTTATTTTAGATATACGGGTTTTCAAACTTTCAGATTTTCATTCTTTAGAATTTTCAGATTTTCATTCTTATTTTTGAATTTTCAAATTTATAAATTTTTTGAGTTTTCTAATTTTCATTTTTATTTTGGAATTTTCAAATTTACAAATTTTAGAATTTTCAGATTTTCATTCTTATTTTTGAATTTTCAAATGTACACATTTTGAAATTTTCAGATTTTCATTCTTATTCTTGAATTTTCAAATTTACACATTTTGAAATTTTAGAATTTACAAATTTTGGAATTTTAGCACTTACAAATTTTAGATTTTTCTGATTTTTATTTTTATTCTTGAATTTTCAAATTTACAAATTTTGGAATTTTCAAATTTACGAATTTTGGAATTTTCAGATTTACACATTTTTAAATTTTCAAATTTTTAAATTTTCAAATTTACAAATTTTTAAATTTTCAAATTTACAAATTTTTAAATTTTCAAATTTACAAATTTTTAAATTTTCAAATTTACAAATTTTTACATTTTTGAATTTTAAAATTTAAGAAATATAGAATTTTCAAATTTTCAAATTTATGAAATATAGAAATTTGGAATTTTCAAATTTACACATTTTCAAATTTACAAATTTTCAAATTTACACATTTTAAAATGTTCAAATTTAAAAATTTTTGAATTTTCAAATTTATGAAATATAGAATTTTTGAATTTCCAAATTTAAAATTTAAAAATGTCTTAATTTAGAATTTTTAAATTGCTTAATTTTCCGAAAATTCAAATTTCTGAATTTTCCAAAATTTTGAATTTCCAAATTCGAATTTAGAAATCTCAATTTTCTGAAATCTCACATTTCCAAAATTTTGAATTTCTGAAATTTTTAATTTTCCAATTTCTGAATTCCATATTTCCAAAAATTTAAAATTTCGGAAAATTTGGAAATTCAAAACTCGGAAATTCGAAAACTTGGACATTCGAAATTTCAGAATTGACAAATTTGTCAAAATTTGTTAAAAAAAACAAATTCGGAACTAAATGAATTGCACATGTGTAATCTCAGGAGACGTCTGGAAGACCTGGAGAAGAGAGCCCTGAGGGACATCTCCGGGAGGGCAGAGCGGATCTCCATCTCCATCCGGGATCTGGAAATAAAGAAGGCGGAGCTGTCCAGGAAGTTGCGTCACATTGAGGAGCTGTGTAATGTGACGGATCCACTGACTGTCTTACAGGAATCAGACACAGGTGACTTGTGTGATACTGAGGATGGAGATAATGAGGACAGAGAGAGACATGAGGAGCTCCTCCATGATGGAGGGGGTCTGGATGTGGCGGGGGTCTTACACACAGGTTTATCTGATATAATAACAGAGGTAAATGTATACTCCTATATACAGGGAGCTGCAGACATATTACTGGATGGAAACACAGCTCATAATAATCTACAGATATCAGATGACAGGAAAACTGTATCCTGGTCAGATAGAAACCAGAATCACCCAGAAACACCAGAGAGATTCCAGTATTGTTCTCAGGTGTTGAGCAGTCGGAGTTTCTCCTCAGGGAGACATTACTGGGAAGTGGATGTCGGGGGGTCAGAGAGCTGGACAGTCGGGATGTGTTACCCCAGTATAGAGAGGAGAGGGGAGGAGTCAGTGATTGGATGGAATAAGAAGTCCTGGGGATTGGAGAGGTATAATAATCAGGATTATGTGAGACATGACAGTAAAGAGATCCTCTTACCCACCAATCCCTCCAGTAACAGAGTCAGGATATATCTGGATTATGAGGCCGGGCGGATCTCCTTTTATGATCTGTGTGACCCGATCCGACACCTCCACACCTTCACCACCACCTTCACTGAGCCCCTCCATGCTGGGATATATGTAGGGGGAGGTTGTATAAAGTTATGTGGGGGGAGGCGGGAGATGTGAGAACTCCGCCCACAGTCTGGTGACATCACAGTGACGGGTGGTGGGATTGGTTCATTGATCAGCCAATGATTGGAGGAAGTGGTGGCTCCTGGGAGAAGTCTGAGGGCCTCCTTCTGAAAATACTAGTTCCCTGGCTGTGTGTAATGTAAGAACTTATAAAGTGGTAGTAAAGACAAAATATAAAATGACGGATATGACGGCGTCTGTCACTGACATGAACACAGCAGTCTTTGTTTTTTCGGAGTCCTCCTGGAATTTTGTTCTTTTACCTGTTGGTTCTGCTGTTATTTCCCAACTTCCTATAACAGACCAATCTGTCCAGCAAAAGTGGCAGTTAGAGGATTGGGACAAACCATTCACCACTGACAGGGGTGCTTACAATGATAAGCTTTTATTCATTGATGTAAAACCTTTATCCCAAATGGAGACACAAATGTTGGTGTAACGGCTTATAAAGTGTTATCTGGAGTTCTCCTTTAATTTGTTAGTCACTTATGTAAAGTCCATCTAAATCTACTAGACCTTCCAACACCCCCCTCTCCAGACAAGGCTGCTGTCCAAGGGGGTCTCCACTGCCCCTCCATAGATAGAGGAGCCACCCTAAGACAGGAAGTGTGTTACTGGCAGGATCACCAGGGGAAAATAAAGGTAAAAACAGAAAAGGAATGCAGCCACCACATCTAAGGATTGGTAAGCTCCAATAATTGTCATTTCTGTTTTTGGGATTTATTAGCACTTTAAGTCTCCGACCCGGAACAAGCATGGGGGGAATAAGAATCAGAAAAGAGTCAGAATTCCTTATCTCTATACTTGTTCCGGGTCACAGACTGAGACAGTAATGAAGGCAAAGCATCAGCATGACAGCCAGGGAACTAGCATTCTCACAAGGAGAGTAATGGTAGAAATGGCGGCCCCCATGATTCTCTCATGACAGGGGCCCTTTAACCCTTTCTCTTCCACAATCGTTTTAGCATTTTTTGCACACATGTTTAACCCCTTGCTGCCCGTCAGCCGTCATATGACAGCTGGGGGCGGCGTGGCTCTCGTTCTGGGTGGACATCATATGACGGCCCCCCAGAATGACCAATCTCGTGTGCCCGTTGGGGTGCGCATCACGGTGATCGGTGGTGTGGTGTGTCAGTCTAGCACACCGCCACACCAATCTTGATGAAGAGCCCCTGATTATAATTTATTTTTTATTAGTAATGGCGGCGAATCTGCGATTTTTTTATCATGACTGCGACATTGCGGCGGACACATCGGAAACGTTTGACACTATTTTGGGACCATTGACATTTATACAGCAATCAGTGCTATAAAAATACGCACGTGTGCCCGCTTGGCGTCAGTGATGCAGTGACGTACAGTGGCAAGTGGTTAAAATTGTGTGTGCCCCTGAAATGACAACAATCTTTGGTGCGCTTTATTTTCATAGACGACACTTTACAAGCCCCTACAGGTCATCAGTTTAGAGATAACTGTGAGTAATGGGCTGAGAATTTCTTCTCTCACTCCGGTGTGTGTGGTGATATGTAATGTGCAGTGCAAGCAATGGCCTTGTGTGTAGGTGTCCCTGAAACATGCATTTACATTCATACGTGTATTGGGGGGGGTGGGGCACTCAAAAATGTTGGGGTGGGGGGGACTTTAGGGGCAATTTATGTGTAATATCATCGCTCCCAACTGTCCCTGATTTGGAGCAAAGTCCCTCTGTCCCTCTTTCCTCCTCATTTGTCCCTCATTTTGCTCTGATCTATATAGATGTATATAAAATGCACTTTTTATCTATCAAAAAAGTGTTTCCCACTTTCATCCAATTTCTAAATTGCTACATTTGTAAATGGTAAAAGCCAATATAAAGGAAGAGTCGTGGTAAAGAAATCCCTTGTGGATTTAATTAACTTTTTTTGGTTATTTCTCCTTTAACGGGGGTGTGGCAGGGGGCGTGTCCTATGCCTACATACATTTGCTGGTAGGTGTCCCTCATTCCCATCTCATAATGTTGGTCGGTATAGTAATACTTTTACATTTCTATTTTACTAAACTTTTTTTTCATCACATGGAGACAATGTGATGCTTTTTTGAGTAACTGGTTCTCCTTAACTACTTGCCGACCATCTGCGTCATTATACGGCGGCAGAAGGACTCCCCTGTGTGAGTCGATGTAGCTGTTCTTTAAGGGGTACAGGAGCGTGCGCACACCCGCCGCGTCACTTAGGAGCCGATGCGCGTGCTCGGTGCCCGCGATGCCCACCGGGCACCCGAGATCGCACCTGACAGAGCCAGGACAGGGATTTGTGTGTGTAAATACATATAGTTTGCATTCTGTAAGGGGTGAGGAGACAGATCTTGTGTTCCTAAAGCTTAGGAACAGCGATCTCTCTCCTTCCCCAGTCAGTCCCATCCCCCCACAGTAAGAAACACAGCTTAAGAAACCCCTTGATTACCCCCTAGTGTTAACCCATTCCATGTCGGTGACATTAATACAGTAATCAGTGCATTATTATAGCACTGATCGCTGCATAAATGTCAATGGTCCTAAAATAGTGTCAAAATTGTCCGATCTGTCTGCTGCAATTTCGCAATTCCGCTAAAAATCGCTGATCACCGCCATTACTAGTAAAAAAAAAATAATAATAATAAAAATGCCATAAATCTATCGCCTATTTTGTAGATGTGATAACTTTTGTGCAAACCAATCAATATATGCTTATTGTGATTTTTATATATTTTTTTTTTTTACCAAAAATATGTAGAAGATATATATCGGCCTAAACTGATGGGGAAATATATAAAAAAAAAAAATGGAAAAGCAAAAAATAAAAAAATAAAACATTTTTTTTTTCTAAATTGTCGTTCTTCTTCTGTTTATAGAGCAAAAAATAAAAAAAATGCAGAGGTGATCATATACCACCAATAGAAAGCTCTATTTGTGGGAAAAAAGAACATACATTTTGTTTGGGTGCAACATCACACAAACCACACAATTGTCAGTTAAAGTGATGCAGTACCGTATCGCAAATAAATGGCCTGGTCAGGAAGGGGGTAAATCCTTCCTGGGCTGGAGTGGTTAATGAGACATCAGAGGTATAAAAGACCCCTGATGTCCCACCCGTTCCATATTGAAGCTAATGGAGCACAGATCACAGTCCCCGGCCATACCGGCTGGTGAAAGTGCCAGCAATACCCAGAAGTGACATTTTATACATCACTTCCGGGTCATTAGCAGGAAGAGGAGATCAGAGAATGGACATTTACTGATCTCCATTCCCCCTACTTGGTGGCCCCACCATGCCGGTCACAGGACCACCGATGAGCCCAGGAAATGGGCGGGAGCACACCCAGGGAGGACCGCACTTTGTGGGTGGGGTGGTGGAGGTTTGTCCCTGGAAATGTTACAGATTTTAATATATTTTATATAATTTCTCTATTATGATTTGTATTACAGAGTCAGTTCACCTTCATGGTAATAAAAATCGGTGACGGGTATTTTATTAAACAAAATATATAGTGCAGTGCAACCAAAAACTCATAAATCAAGTCCAAATATTGACAAAATTCCACCGCAGTGCAACTTTCAGTGACAGTTCATTGATATCCGGTGACTTCAGACTCTCGCTGGAATGTCTGATATATTTTGTTTATTATCGATGATGTGGAAATATTGAGCTTCATATTTATATCAAGAGGCTTCAAGGGAACCATTGTGAGGACTTTCTAATTAAATGACCATGTCCCGTTAGATGGATATATATATATATATATATATGAGTGTTTTTACAGGAAGATGATGTATATAATATATTTTATGATATTATGATGAGATTTGGGTCCGGCTCACAAGACTTCTTCATGTTTCTCAAAAGCAGTTTGATGTCTTCAATAGTCGGGTGATAACTAAGTCCCCCGATTGTTTATAGAGATGGACATATCAGAGGAACTGGTTATACTCGGATCAAAGAGGGTTTCTTACCCAACAACCAGAAACATGGTAGACAGAGAGGCACCGAAGAGAGTCTAATGACTATGTGAGAAGCATGATGGCCAACTAGGCTTCAGGTACAGCCAATCAGAATTTGATACAACTCTGAACCAATGAAAGTAGTCCATTTGTGTAATTGGTGGGGGAGGGTAGAGAGGGAACATAAAAATCAAAGCTCCCATTGATGGGCCTCTCTTAGCCTCATGGTCTCCACAAGCATGGTCACGTAAGATCTGTCTGTGGAACGTATCCGTATTATCTTATTTCTCTTTTCTTTTTTCCTTGTCAAAAAGGTTTATTGGTTACACATCAAAATAAAGATACATTACATACTTATGTGAGGGTACAATTAATTACACAATTGAGTAATCTCTATATTGAGTAATAAAATATATAAAGTATATAAACAGATGACATGGAATGTCTTCCTAGAGTCAATCTATTTCATATAACCAAAATAATTATTTGATTCATTTAATCTGTTTTTAAAAAAAAAAATCTATTCAAATTACAAATGGTTATAACAGTTAAACTATAAGCATATATAGCAAATGTATTCTGATATAGAGCCTATATATTTAAATAAAATGTTTATAAATTTAATAATAAAACAAACAAAGAGAACAGAAAGGGAGAGGGAGAAAGGAAAGATATAAGACAAAGAGGAGGTTCACAAGGTCGGACCGGACACCGGTATAAAATACAAGGTAGTTATTCGGTAAGTAGATAGAAGAGTGAATTCTGAAATTGGTTAATCAGTTACCATGGCAAAAGGAACAAATCATCAAAACTTGATGGTAAATGGTATTTTATCCATGGATTCCATAATTTTTGGAATTGTAAAATTTTGGATATCATCAATAGCAGTCATTTTGGCGTGTGACATCGCTGTATGCATTCTGTTTTTCCTTTCAGCTAGTATTAGTAATGGCGATTTCCACACTTTCGCTATTGTTTGTTTAGCAGCTGTTGAAAGTTGGACAAAAAGTTTAAATTGGGAAGATGTTAGAAATTCTGGTTTCAAATTAAGTAGTGCTCTGAATGGGTCTGGTTACATAGGAGTTTGAAACATTACTGAGGCTAATCCAAAAATGTATTTCCAAAAAGATTGGGCGATGGAGCAGGTCCGCCACGTATGTAGGTGAGAGCCTAAGTCTGAACAATCCCTAAAACAGAGAGCTGAGTAAGTAGGTGCATATTTAGCTACTCTCGCGGGTACAAGGTACCAGTGGGTTAGTATTTTAAAATTTGTTTCCATTGCCACAATATTGGGCGAGGATGTTTTAGTTGTAGACCAGATTCTGGACCAATCTGTGTCCGCTAAATTACGTCCCAGATCTTCCTCCCATTTCTGAATATAGGTTGGTTTATCAGACTTAGCCCCTGTACACACGGTCGGAGATTCTGCCAACCAAATCCGTCGGATTTTGTCTGTCGGATTTAGTCCGACGGATTGTGTCCGAAACTGTTGCATACACACAGTCGGACTAAGTTGTCGAAAAATCTTTCAGAATGTGATGACGTAATTTCGTTACGGTGAGACTACATTCAGGCTAGTAGCCAATAGCTTTGATGTAGGAATTTGATCTGAGCATGCGTGGCACTTGGTCCGATCAAAATTCTCTACACATGATCGGAGTATGTCCGATCGAACCAGTTGGTCAGGAAATATTTCCAACATGTTGGAAAATTGGGTCAGATGGATATTCGGACGGAATCAGTCCGATGCATACCACACACAGTCGTATTATCCAACGACGCGGTCCGATAGGACACATTCCGACGGATTCTCCGACCGTGTGTACAAGGGCTAAGAGTTTGTCAAAAAATTAGTATAAAGAGATGAAATTGTACCTTTGGCAAGTGGATCTTTTTTACACTTTGATTCAAAACTGGAAAGGTGAGTCAAGAACGTTTCAATATTTATAAGAGGTGTGAAGACATTTTTAAGTTGGAGGTATCTGAACAGTTCTGACCATTTTCTTCTTCTTGTCACTTTGTTGCTTGGGAGTTTGGGTGGGGGACGGTATATACTGGCCATCCTTCCTCCCCTCGCTAATTTTACTCACTTCTACATCCACCTTACACTTTCTTTTTACTGCATACTTTCCTTCCTCTCCTCTTTTTAACCTGCACTTATATGTTCCACATTATATATCCTCTCATCTGTAGTTCCCATTATGCATTTTTTCACCCATTAGGCATACACTTACATGCTGATTATGTTCAAACTTGAGAAATGCCCTTTTTGTCCCAGTGGCCGCCTATGTACGCACCCCGTGGGCCCCATTGCCGCTGGATGGGCCTGCTCAGCTCCCGTGCCGTCTCTTGGGGTGTTTTGTGGCCCCCGATACCGCGCCTATGACTGCATGGCTGTATGTAAGTGATTATTAGGTGGGCCTTTCAATCTCCCATTATTATAAATATTAATTGATTACTACCCTGTATTTTCAGACCAATCACGAGCTTGCTCCTGATGAGGGGCAGTAAGCCGAGAAATGCGTATTATTTAGTTTTATTTAATGTAACAATCATGAAGTCATAGGTTCATGTAGCTGTAATACTTTATTAATTGTCTATTCCATCATTACCACTGGTTGTTTCTATGTATACAATTGAGGTGTGCATTTATAACCTATTTTTTATCGGTCACCATGAGTGTATAAAGAAAATTTTGATATTAATGATATGTATGTTTGAGCACTTCATTAAATATATGTAATCATGTTTTGATAGACAAATAAATAATAAATCTTTTTCTTAATAGCTATTTTTGTTTCCTTTCTTAACCCCGTGCTTCATATAAAGTCCCGTTAAGCTCTTTTTTAAAAATTTTGCCTTATAGTGATAGGGATGGAGGCTATGACCTCATTTAAAGTCCCAATTTTCCCCATTCCCCTTTCCCTACTATTTGACAAAGGATTACAAGGGGTTATGTTTTGATTGTAGCTGATATTTCATTTTTAGACTATCCCAAAGGGATAGGAAATGTTTCATTATGGGATTACATAGTTTGTGGCGATCTTTAGGTTGGAGCCATAATAAATTTGAAATAGATAAAGGGTCACATTCTGATGCTTCTATTATTACCCATAATGGAATGTTCTATTTAGTGCGATATTTGGATATACTGGCTAAATGTGCGGCTTTATAATAGTTAGTAAAGTTAGGTAAACCAAGGCCTCCATTGGGTCTAGGTAGATATAACGTGTTTACAGGTATACGTGGTTTTGAAGTTCCCCAGACAAATGTTGCTACTCTTCTTTGCACCAGTCTTAAATAGTATGATGGAATTGGTATTGGTAAAATTCTAAATAGGTACAATAATTTGGGTAAAATGGACATTTTGGTTGCATTGATCCTTCCTATCCAGGACAATGGAAGTTGTGACCATTGCTTTAATAGATTAGTGATCTGTTTCAGTAAGGGGGGGGGGAGTTGGCTGAAAATAAATCTTTATGTGAGGCTGTCAAATGGATTCCTAGATATGGGATAGATAAAGGGGAGTGCCACTTTTGCAGGAGTCCGTTCTGCTTCAGTTAATGATATATCAAGAGCAATACATTTCTTGGAATTTATGACCAGGCCTGAAATGATCGCAAACTTGTTAAGAATAGGTAAGAGGTTAGGGCCTGAAATTTGTGGAGATGACAGAAAAAAGAAGAATATCATCCGCAAACATACAGAGCTTGTGTGGGATACCTCCTACCTCTATACCCGTTATTGTAGGATTGGTCCTAATTTGTTGGGCTAACGGTTCTAAAATAAGGGCAAATAAAAAGGGGAGATAATGGACAACCCTGACGGGTGCCCCTTTCTATATTGAACAATTCGGTTTTGTACCATGCATATTTGACATACGCCTTAGGTCTATTATAGAGTGCCTCTATCCATTTTATGAAATGTGGGCCGAAACCCCCATTTTTGTAAAGACTATTGCATGTAGGGCCACGACACTGTATCAAATGCCCATTTAATATCCAGCAATAGAAAACAGAAAGGGAGTTGTCTTTTTTTTTTTTTAACAAATTGTGCCAGAAGTACCGCCCTGTGCACATTGTCACCCGGTTGTCTTTTCGGCATAAAGCCTACTTGATCACTGTAAATTAATTTATTTATGAATTGGTTAAGACGTTTTGCTAAAATTTTTGCTAATAGTTTGATATCTAGATTCAACAGATAGATGGGGCGATAATTTATGCAGGAGGTATCATCAGAAAGAGGTTTTGGGATCATACATAAGATAGCCGTTAGCGTTTGTCTGAAAGAGTGGCCTTCTAACAGTACATTAAATGCCTTAGACAGTACAGGGGACAGAAGATCTGTAAACGTACGATAATATAACGCCCAGTATCCATCAGGACCTGGCCTTTTATTTATTTTCAAATCTTTAATGGAGTCAGCTACTTCTTCAGTTTTTATAGGTTTTTCTAGGAATTTTTTGTGTTCACAAGATAATGCTGGTAAGGTAATATTGGAAAAGAAAGCGTCAGCTTCAGTGATATTGAAATCCTTGGTTGATTCATATAAAGATGTGAGGTGGGTTTTGAATTTATATATTTTCTCTCCAAGTATCAACCAAGTTGTACTTGGACAGGAGTTGGAAGAAAGGATAATTTGGTCAAGGTTGTTTGTGGGATGTATGGTGATTTGTCGAGAAATGGGAGGAGAATTTGGTTAGAGTCTCCACTCAAGATTGATCACCGTTACAATTTTATGTGCATTCACCACTTGTAAAAGATGTGACCTGAAAGCTGATGGTTGTTTATTGGGAGCATAATATGAAACAATTGTAACTGCCGTATCTATTATATGTCCCAGCAGAATTATTTATCGTCCCTCTGGATCCTTAATTTCTGACAATAAAGTGAAAGGGGTTGAACGGTGGAATGCTATAAGGGTTCCTCTTTGTTTGGTATTAGCGGATGCAGTAAAATTTTGTGGTTAAAAAGGAGATATAAATTTAGGTGTGGAGTTTTTGGTAAAAATGGGTCTCTTGTAAGCATACTATGTGCGCCTTTGGTGTGTGGAAGGTGCGAAATGCTTTGGTCCTTTTGTGCGGTATCTTTATACCCTGAACATTCAGGGGTAGAATATTTATCGGTGCCATGGCAACTGATCAAGAGAAAAAGACTTATCAAAAAGTATACAATTCTGGTGCAGTAGAGCGACCTGTGCGCACATGAAGAATATGAGAGAGAAGAGGAGTTCATTGGAGTCTAAGGTAGAAGAAAAAGAAAAAAATGGAAACGAAAAAAGGTTAAAAAGGTACATTTTTATTAAAGACAAATGATGCGTCTGAAGATTCATAAGTGACTCGGGAATATATAACCCTATCAGGGGAAAAATTGCCTACGTCGGACTCCCACTAATAATATGTGGGCGAACGAGGTACACCAAAGGGGGCACACGGATCGTCTGCATGCTGGGAAAAAGCCTTATAATAAAAGCATCTAAATGATGCATATAATATTTGGTTGCAGGTATTTAATGAATTACTACAGTATGTTATTCATTCTGAAATATTTATATCAGATTTTTAGCTTGTTGATATAACTGGTTTAACAATTAAAGATGTCAGTAAGGTTAATGGTGCGGGTGGAAATTAAAAGCTAAGGTTAACTTATAATAAGAGATCATTTTCTCTGAACTACTATGAGGGGATATCTAGACATGTGCATTCGTTTTCGTCCGAATGCATTTTCGTCCGAATTTCAGCTATTTTCGTTTTCGTTTTGACAAACGATAACGAAAGCACAAAATCCGAAAAACGAAAGATCCGACATAAATAAATGCTTTAATTTCGTTTTCATTGTTACAACAGTTCGATATAGAATAGGAGATTCGACATGACTCTGACAATAACAATCTGTCTATAGAACCTGTGGTCGAATGTGCCTAACCTTACCTCTATTAGTCCAAGATTATATAGAGAAAATATTCGACAGAGAAAAAAGATTTCACAGAGAGAAAAGATTCTGCAAGTTACTGTCCTAAAAAGTGTTTGGGGACCCGGGTCCTGCCCCAGGGGACATGTATCAATGCAAAAAAAAGTTTTAAAAACGGCCGTTTTTTCGGGAGCAGTGATTTTAATAATGATTAAAGTGAAACAATAAAAGTGTAATATTCCTTTAAATTTCGTAGGGGGGGGGGGGGGGTTGTCTATAGTATGCCTGTGAAGGGGCGCATGTTTCCCGTGCTTAGAACTGTCCCCGCACAAAGTGTCATTTATGCAGGAAAAAAAGTCCTTTAAAATCACTCGCAGCTATTATGAATTGTCGGCTCCCGTAATACAGAGAACACTCATTGAAAGTCATTGATAAAAAAATAAATAAATAAATAAATAAATAAAAAAGCGTGGGGGTCCCCCAAATTCAATTACCAGGCCCTTCAGGTCTGGTATGAATATTAAGGGGAACCCTGCCTCAAATTTAAGAAAAAAATTTAAGAAGGAATTTTTCAAAAGTGTGTTTGTTTTATTTAACCATTTTTTAAACTTTCTTTGTGAAATGGTAGGGGTACTTTTGTACCCCCTTACCATTTCAAACAGGGGGGGGCGGGATCTGGGGGTCCCCTTGTTAAAGGGGGCTTCCAGATTCTGATAAGCCCCCCACCCGCAGACCTCCACAACCACCGGCCAGGGTTGTGGGGATGAGGCTCTTGTCCTCATCAACATGGGGACAAGGTGCTTTGAGGGGTCACAGACCCCCAAAGCATCCTCCCAATGTTGAGGGCATGTGGCCTGGTATGGTTCAGGAGGGAGGGGGGGCCGCTCTCTCGTCCCCCCCTCTTTTCCTGCGGCCTGCCAGGTTGCGTGCTCGGATAAAGGGTCTGGAATGGATTTTTAGGGGGAACCCCACGTCAATTTTTTTTTTAATTTGACGCAGGGTTCCCCTTAATATCCATACCAGACCTGAAGGGTCTGGTTATGGATATTTAGGAGGAACCCCACGTCAATTTTTTTCTTAAATTTGAGGCAGGGTTCCCCTTAATATCCATTCCAGACCTGAAGGGCCTGGTAATTGAATTTGGGGGACCCCCACGCTTTTTTTTAAATTTATTTATTTATTTTTTTATCAATTACTTTCAATGAGTGTTCTCTGTATTACGGGAGCCGACGATTCATAATAGCTGCGAGTGATTTTAAAGGACTTTTTTTCCTGCATAAATGACACTTTGTGCAGGGACAGTTCTAAGCACGAGAAACATGCGCCCCTTCACAGGCATACTATAGACAACCCCCCCCCTACGAAATTTAAAGGAATATTACACTTTTATTGTTTCACTTTAATCATTATTAAAATCACTGCTCCCAAAAAAACGGCCGTTTTAAAACTTTTTTTTTGCATTGATACATGTCCCCTGGGGCAGGACCCGGGTCCCCAAACACTTTTTAGGACAGTAACTTGCAAATTAGCCTTTAAAATTAGCACTTTAGATTTTGAACGTTCGAGTCCCATAGACTTTAATAGGGTTCTAAAGTATGCTATATACTAGCTCCGTCGAATCTTCTTTATACATTCGACAGACACCATAAGCCTTCAAAGACAGATTCGACCGTAATTCATGTGGATTTTCGGACGAATGCAATTTTTTAAAGGAAAAACGAAATAAATAAAAACGAATTTCGGGAGTAACTAAATAAATTAAGTTTTCAGACGAAAACGAAATATTTTACTCTGCACATGTCTAGTGGTATCTAAATATTGTAGTTGCATATTTAGCACATACTACCCCATTCCAAATTTATTTAACGATTTTATAGTTATATATTGACTATATTAAAACATTATATTGTAACTAAAGTGTATTAAGTCTTCATGACTAAGGGTGGGAATGAGGTTATAAAGGTGAAGATGGACAGATCATTGAATTTCCAGTCTATAGAAAACCCCAAAAGTGAACAATGCTCATGCCATGTTTTTTTTTTTTGCAATAAGCTTCTGTTCTAACCATTATTATGGTCATGAACTGTAATTAATAGTAAATATATCCCAAGAGCTCTTAAGGAACAAGCAAATTGAGATTTAACTGTGACATGGACATTCACTGTACTGTTCATTTAAGCACAAGAGACTCCATTTTGTTCTCACTGTTGAAATGTGTTCTGTAACCTTCACCTAACACACAGACACATCGCCTACTAAACGCTCTCTACTCCCCCCTCCCTTCTCAATGTTTTACTTTTGCAATTGTTCTATTCGCTAGCGTTTAATAATATATTTCTATTTGTTAGTTTTTAATTACATTTCACACCACCCCTCTCTTATCTATGTATAAAATAACATGTAATAATAAAATTTGGACACTGAACGGACATTTTAAACACAGTGATTGAGTCTTGTGAATCTGTTCCTGCAGTATTAACATTATGTTAGAGTCCCAATCAGAAATTAGTCATAACAATTGAAATATAGTATATATATTATTGGAATATAACCTTGCCTCGGGTTATGAAAATAGGGGGAAAAAAAAATCATATTTTGACTTATTTCTATCCTATAGAGCAGTGGTCATCAACCCTGTCCACAGGGCCCACTAACAGGCCAGGTTTTATGTATTACCTTGGGGGAGATGTAGACTACAATACTGCAATCACTGAGCAGCAAATGATATCACCTGTGATGTATTTCAGTTCTCTTGCAAACCCGGCCTGTTAGTGGGCCCTGAGGACAGGGTTTGACGACCACTGCTATAGAAGATTGATTCTATGCATGAATATGAATGAAAATGCAATAAGTTAAATCTGTCGGGTCATTGAGTCTTCCTGATCCAATCGAGTGGAGGCATGTTGGATTCTTTTCTGGGAATGATAGCTTTCATTCGTGTTACCAGAAGGTGATAACGAGGCTCCTCGTCTGCACTGTGGAGGAGAAGTGCAGATTGTATTGTGTATCAGGTGCAGTTTTAGAAGGGTCTGTTGTAACTCTTTTGCAGTTCTTCATTAATATCTGGTGTTTTGGTAGGTAAATCTGATGGAAAAGGGGAAACCCCATTGGTATGTTATGTTGTGACGTTGGAGCTCCAATAGCTGAGGTTTCATTGATCTTCTTTTAGCAATGGTGACCTGAGATAAGTCAACAAATAGTTGGTAGCTGTGTCCTTGGAAGGTTAAATCTGTTTTATCTCTTGCAGCAGCCTGAATTTGTTCTTTTGACCTGTAATAGTGGAATTTTGCAATTATATCTCTTGGGGGTCCTTCAGATTTTTTGGCGGTGAGGGCTCGGTGTACTCTGTCTAATTCCAGGCGTTCAATAGGAATGGCTGGTTGGAGTTTCTGGAATAATGCTGTGATAGTAGATTGTAAATCTGTCACAGATTCAGGAATACCCCTTATGCGCAGGTTGGATCTCCTGTCTGTGTTTTCAAAATCTTCTAATTTATCTTGAAGTAGTACATTTTCTTCTTTTAATTTTTTCCATTTCAGTCACACAGTCTCGTGTATTGATTTCTATTTCATCCATTTTAAGTTCCAACGTAGCTGTGCGATTACCCAGATCTCTAATCTTCTTAGTGAGACTATTTGTAATTTGCTCAGAGGTTTGGTTTAATGCCTTATGGAGCATCATTTCAAATTGTTTTAGAATTGTTAGGGATACTGTAGATATTTGTGAATAGTCCTGTGAGGAGATTAATTTTCTGACTGTGCTGGTGAGTCTGACTGAGTATGTTTCTGTCTATGGGAGCGTATTGAGGCAATGTAAGATGAGGGAGTCGGCGCTGTTTTAGCAGCGGTGCGCGCCTGTGTGACTTTCATGGGGTGATTTTTTTATTTTGTTACGGTTACCTCCCAGTACCATTTTCCCGGTCCAAATGTGGCCTGTCAGTTCCTGGGTATTAATTCTTCCAGATAGGTGCCTTTGGAGCCTGCATTAACCTTGTAATGATTGGCTTTTCCCCTTAGCGGAGCGGAGCTCTAGCTAGGCATAACCGTTCCGCTAGACTCCACGCATACGCCAACTCTCTTTTCTTTTTTCTAACTTTTTCTGTCCTAGAATTTGCCTTAATACACTGATAGCATTTATATGTTCATTGTAACAATATATCCTTTTTGTATTAATTATCTTTGTCCACTGGCAACATTGTATGTGTAACATCACTACGTTATATTTGGTGATATCTGATTATTCTAATCTTTCTTTTCTGTATAAATAAAATTTGATTGTTATTCTTTTCACACAGTTATCATTCATTATTAATTCTATCCGTAATAGCTGCAACCGCATTGGTTGATTCTTATATAGACGAAAGGTTTTAATCACTTATTTTATGTATCATTAAATCATTATGTATAAGTGAGGTAGGTAGAAATCACCATCATACCTGTAGAGAGTCACATGTGGATACACTCTGAGCACACGGTCGGAGATTTCGACAAACAAATCCGTCGGATTTTGTCCGAAACTGTTGCATACACACGGTCGGACTAAGTTGTCGAAAAATCTGATCATTCAGAACCTGATGACATAATTTCGTTACGATGGGACTACATTCAGGCTAGTAGCCAATAGCTTTGATGTAGGAATTTGATCTGAGCATGCGTGGCACTTGGTCCGATCAAAATTCTCTACACATGATCGGAGTATGTCCGATCGAACCAGTTGGTCGGAAAATATTTCCAACAAGTTGGAAAATTGGGTCCAACGGATATTCCGACGGAATCAGTCCGATGTATACCACACACAGTCGGATTATCCGACAACACGGTCCGATAGGACACATTCCAACAGATTCTCCGACCGTGTGTACAAGGGCTAAGTGGTGTGGGCAGCAATCACATCAAGCCTATTAGTAGGCTAATTACATTACATGATTATTATTTTTTTTTTCATAATCACATTGTTTATTGTGCTGATTATATATTTTTTCACAATTATTTTATTCCTCCTTTTCCTGTTTCTCTCAATGTCGGCAGCTTTCAGTCCTGGATATCAGTGGTGGCTGGTGCTAAAAAATTTTTTTGGGGGGGGGGCGCAAATTTTTTTTTTGATAAAAAAACCCATCAATTTCAGCCACTGTGCCCATCAAACGCAGCCACTGTGCCATAAAATGCAGCCACTGTGCCAAACACTGCCACTGTGCCAAACGCTACCACTGTGCCCATTAAATGCTGGCACTGTGCCCATAAATTGCAGCCACTGTGTCATCAATTGCTGCCACTGTTTCATCAATTGCTGCCACTGTGCCATCAAATGCTGCCACTCTGCCCATCAAATAAACCCACTGTGTCAAATGCTGCCACTCTGCCCATCAAATGCTGCCATTGTGCCATCAAACGCTGCCACTGTTCCCATCAAATGCTGCCACTGTTCCCATAAAATGCTGCCACTGTGGCAAATGCTGCCAGTGTGCCCATCAAATGCTGCCAGTGTGCCCTTGAATGCCACCAGTGTGACCCCTGCCCACGCGCCATCTGCCCGGCACTTACCCTGTCTTGGTGGGGCAGTGGGTAATGGCTACGAGCGGGGTCTTTCATGCTGTCCTCCTCTCCCGTCCTCTCCTCCTGATAGGCATCCAATAGCGGCGCTTGATGTTTCTGCCAATTAGATGACAGGTAACAGACCCGAACAACTGATTGGCGGAAAGGCGGTTCAGTGTTAGGAAAGCAAATATTAATTCGCTTTCCTAACACAGCTGAGTGAACTGCGAGCGCCAAGCATGGCACTCGCTGTTTACCTTTTTTTCAGGTGCTTCAAAAAAAAATCCCCCACTGCTGTAATTCAGGCGTCCGGTGAACGAAAAAGGGGTAGGATGCCTGGATAGGGGGTGGCAGCGGTGGCCATGGATAGATTCCTGCAATGCCATGAATCTATTTATTGGGCATAGAGGGGTGGCTGTAGAGAGGGGGCGGCGCCTGTGCGCCCTTATGGACGCACCGCCACTGCTGGAAATACACGTCTCCTTCATACTGGACAATTCTGGGAAATCTCTGGAAGATATATGAGGAATAATGAGGTTGTCTCACTTTCTGGTAAGGCAGAACTCCGGGCTCTATTCATGTATACAGAGCCACATTCATTTCTCTCTTCTATCTCAGCTGTAAATTAGAGAAAACACCCCAACATTCTCCTCCTCATTTCTTTCCTAAGATTTTGTTAGATTTTTTTCTCTGAATGTTTTTCTCCTAAAGTCTCCCATTCATATAGATAAATGTTCTTTTATCATATAGTGATGGGAAGTGATGAGGATTTTTCACACTTGTGCGACTTGTCATGTGACTTTGGACCCCAAAGTCACACAACAAGTCACACCCCGTGTTTCCCTATGAGTACTGTTCATATCTGTGCAACTTCAAAGTAGTTCCTGCACTACTTTGGTCCAATTCAAGGAACTGGCAGTAACGCACACAGAAGTAAATGGCGTTAAACTGGCAGTAACGCACACAGAAGTAAATGTCGTTAAACTGGCAGTAGCACAATCAAATAGACGTGTTTAACTACACTGACGCTATTTAAACTCCAGACTAATGTATCTATGAATGACACGGTCTCACTACACTACAGTGAAACTATCTGAGCTGTCCCTACACCAGCTGCACACTATGCAAAGCTGAATGAGGGTCCTCCTCACTACACTCACACTATCCCTAGACTGACAATAAACTAATATTCTACACTGACAATTGAAGCAAAATAGCACAGTATAGCACACTAATAGGGATTAGCTGAACACCCCCGGTTTGGTTCGCACCAGAACCTGTGAACGGACCGAAAATTTGCGCAAATTTTAGAACCCTGTTAAAGTCTATGGGACTCAAACGTTCAAAATCAAAAGTGCTAATTTTAAACGCTAATATGCAAGTTCTTGTCCTAAAAAGGGTTTGGGGACCTGGGTCCTGCCCCAGGAGACATGTATCAATGCAAAAAAAGTTTTAAAAATGGCAGTTTTTTTTCAGGGGGCATCGATTTTAATGACGCCCTATATATTCTGAACAGCAGTATACAAGCGGTGTAAACAAGACAGGGACTGTGTAGGTTTGTTGTTAAGTAGAATCTGTTTGTAATTTTGAACTGGTACATTTTTTAAAGTGTAGCTCCTGTCCAAAAATCTATTTTTAAGCTTTTTGGAAAACATAGGGAAGGGTTATCACCCCTGTAACATTTTTTTTGCTGTCTGTGCACCTCTTCAGAAGATTTCACCTCACTTTCTGTCCCGATGACAAAGGTTTTTTGAATTTTTTTTTTTTTTTTAGTAAAACAAGGATTTGGATAAAGCATCAGTGGAGAAGAGACACGTGTTTCCCATATCAACTCTTACAGGAGAGAATTTCCCTTCCTAGGGGTAGATTTCATCTCACTTCCTGTTGTCTCCTTCTGTTTGCAAGTAGGAGACTTTTGTAATTTGCGTGTTTGAAAGTAGGGGCCTGCCCTATATGCTTTGCAGAAATTTGGGCCTAAGGTGTTGATATTGCCACAACACTGTAAGCCCTCAAAGTGACTCTTGGTGGGGACAGGAACGCCCTGCTGTGAACTATTATATCAAGAATTGTAATTATATGCCATTCTTGAACATTGGTAGAAAAATTGGGCCTTTGGTGGTGGTGGTGCTGGTGCCATAACACTGTAAGTCCTCACAGTTACTCTTAGTGGGCACTGGAAATGGCCCTGCTGTGAAATATTAGATCAAGAATTGTAATTGTATGTCTCTGTTGAACAGGGGAAGAAAAATTGGGCATTAGGCACTGGTGCCACAACACTGCAACACCTCACAGAAACTCTAGTTGGAGAGCAGGAATGTATTGGATCAAAAATTGTAATCATATGCCCCTGTTAAACAGGGGCTGAAAAATTGGGCCTTAGGCACTGGTGCCACAACACTGCAACCACTCACAAATATTGTAGTTGAGCACAGCAACGAACCCTCCTGCAAAATATTGCATCAAAAATTGTAATTACACACCCCTGTTACAAAAAGGGCTGAAAAATTGGGCTTTAGCCACTGGTGGCAGTACCCAGAACCAAAAATGTTCTTACAAGCTATCAACATGATCATTGAGGAGGAAGAGGATAGTCACTCAGCATAACAGGATAGTCACTCAGCATCAACATAGGCAGTCTTGATGGGATCTGACATTTAAAAAAATATATATATTCGGTTAGATCAGCATCAGGTGCTTGGTAGCTGGTGGTGAACCAAGACTGATTCATTTTTATGAAGGTCAATCGATCAACCAAGTTGGTGGACAGGCGCACCCTGTGATCGGTTACAAAGCCTCCAGCAGCACTGAAAGAACGCTGGATGCAGGACAGGCCAGTAGCTCAATTGCATACTGTGCAAGCTCTGGCCAGTGATCCATCCTCAAGACCCAGTAACCCAGAGGATTTTCAGTGGAAAAGGTGTACAAGTCTGATCTTGCCCTTGGTATTCATGCAGCATGTAAATCAGACGCTGGCGATGGTTGCTGGAACCGATCATACCTTGGGGCTACAGACTAAAAAAAATTCTGAATGCATCGGTCAGACGGCCACCTTCTGTGACTGACTGAAGCTTCAGCAACACGTTGTCCAGGACCAGGAATTTGTAACCTCCCAGGCTCTGGAAACGCATTGCACAAACCTTTCTGCAAGGCCTCCCGGAGATGTTTCATCCTCTGCTCCCTCTGCGATGGCAAGATAAGGTCTGCAACCTTACCCTTGTAGCGTTGGATCAAGGACGGTTGTCAGCCAGTAATGATCCCTCTCCTTGATCCGACGAATACAAGGATCCTTATGCAGGCTTTTCAGAATCAGAGAGGCCATGCAGCATAGGTTAGCTGAGGCATTCGGTGCGGAGTCCTCTGGGTCACTAAGGATGACATGATCCGCAGCCATCTCCTCCCAGCCACGTACAAGTCCATGGGTTGCTTATGACTGTAAATGATCCCTAAAAGACTGCTGCTGATGCTGAGTGCCAGGCACCACCTCCATGCTGACACAAGTGCCCTGTCCATCATTCCATGCAGCGTTTGCGCCAACAGGTGGACAAGAGGGACGATGTTACTGATGCATGCACTGTCACTGCTCACCATCCTCGTGGCCTCCTCAAATGATGACAGGACAGTGTATGCATCCTTGATCACGGAGTGGGGGAAAAAAAAAGCTCCTCTGACCCTGTCCTGGTGCCATAATGGCACAGGTACTCATTGATGGCTCTCTTCTGCATGTGCACCCACTGCAGCATGGCTAACGTTGAGTTACACCTGGTGGGCATTTCAAAGATTAGGCGGTTCTTGGGTAGGTTAAATTCCTTTTGGAGGTCAGCCAGCCGAGCCCTGGCATTATATAGCCAGCAGAAATGCACACAGACTTTCCTGGCCTGCCTCAGGACATCCTACAAGCCGGATACCTGCCCAAGAACTGCTGTACTACCAAGTTAAGGACATGAGCCAAACAGGGAACATGGGTCAGTTGTCCCTGTCAGAGGGCAGAGAGGAGGTTGGTACCATTGTCGCAAACCACCATTCCTGGCTTGAGCTGGCATGGTGTCAATCACCTCTCAGCCTGCCCCTGCAGAGCTGACAGAATCTCTGCCCTAGTGTGGCTCCTGTCCAATCACACCAGCGCAAGCACCACATGGCATATTTTTGCCTGTGTACTTGCGTAGCCCCTTGAATGCCTACGGAGCACCGCTGGTTCAGAGGACAAAGCACAGGAAGAGGCCATGTAGTAATAAGAAGAGGAGGGGGTGGAGGAGAGAGGTGTGTCAGAATCACCAGTAGTAGCATTTTGGAAGCGTAGTGGCGGAACAACCTCCAACACTACTACACCTTGTCCTGCATCCTTCCCAGCTGGCAGCATAGTTACCCAATGCAGCTGACACCATCGGGATGCTGCAAGTTTCACTTACTGTTCAAATTTATACATTCTGACACCAATGCTAGGCAACTAATCCTGCTTGTGAACCTTTGGCTATATACTTTGCTACAATGCACAAGCTATCTGCTTGAAAACAAATATGCCACCTAGAATTCGAAGCACCCGGCTTTTATAGTGTCTTGCTATCAGCACTTGCTGTATCCTGGACTTAAAGAGACTTGCCTGCTTACCAGCATTTCACTATACCATTACTCACATTTTTCTAGACTATAGGAACATTTATGCTTATGCATATATATACACACACACACACACACACACACACACACCTATTTGTATCATTTATGAACATTTTTATCTACGTCTAAAATTAAATAAAAAAAACAACTTTTTTTACCTTTAGTTTGCATATCAGTGTGCCTTAAAAGTCCAGACATTTAGCCTCAATTTTTATCCGAGTCACCCAATGCGCCGTGAAATATAGGTAACGTCCCTGTCCATGCCTGCTGGACCATAAGTCAGTAGTAATATGCACCTTACCACTGACCGCTCTGTCCAGCGAGGCCAAGACATTGCCTTCCACATGCCGGTAGAGAGCCAGAATCGCCTTCCATGAGATAAAAGTGTAATTTGGGAACCTGCCACTGAGGAACCGCACATTCCAAAAACTCACGGAAGGGGGCAGAGTCTACCAACCGAAAAGGCAGCAGTCGAAGTGCTAGCAATTTAGCCAAGTTAGCATTTAATCGCTGGGCTAGTGGATGGCTGGGAGTGAACTTCTTTTGGCGGTGCAGCAGCTGGGGCAGGGAAATTTGCCTGGTACAATCGGACATCGGTGTACCGATAGCAGATTGCCTGCAAGTACATGGCTGTGGCACACCTAATTCTACACCTTCATTCCTCTCAGTACAGGTTTCAGAGAGTACTGAATGTATAGTGGGGTTGGAGATCCCAGCCGATGAGGACCAAGGAGAGGTCCGCTTTGTTCTTTGGTGTGGGTCTTTTAGGTACACTTGCCAACGAACTGCATGGCAGGTTGACATATGTCTGGTCAAGCATGTGGTGCCCAAGCGGCTGATAATTTGGCCATGTGAGATAAGCTTGAGACATATGTTGCAAATAGCAGCGGTGCGATCTGATGCACTCGTCTCAAAAAAGGCCCACACCAAAGAACTTTTGGAATAATGCACAGAGACAGCAGCACCCTGCACATGCAGAGCTCTGCATTGTGATGCAGTTGGTGTGCTGCCCTTAAGCTGGCCCCTGGAGGGCAACCTGTCTCATTGAAGATGTGCCTCCTCCTCTTCCTCTCTCCTATCAGGCACCCACGTGGAGTCAGTGACCTCATCATCCCCTCCCTCATCACTGGTGCAAACCTGGGCATACGCTGCAGCTGGGGCAACATGACTGCCATATTGCTGTCCTTTTTGAGCACCCCCTCTCTCTGGGCTCACATTACTGCCTTCCTCTAGCTGGGTATCATCATCAGAGCCTTCAAAATGCTGGGCATCCTCCGGGAGCATGTACCCATCACTGTGGTCAAGCAGTTCAGGGAACTCCTCAGGAGGACATGGTGGGGCTAGGGAAGGAGTGACTGATCCCATTGAGCCGAGGGAAGAGGCCGCGTTGGCAGCTTCTTTGTCAGACAAAGTACCCTGAGCCTGGGTGAGAGAGGATGAGGAGGATGAGGACAGCTTGGTCATCCACTCTACCAAGTCTTCGGCATGTTGCGGCTCCACACAGCCAGCTGCCGAAAAAAAAGGATAAGCGTGTCCCACGGCCACGTGCTGATGAGATGCACCATGTCTACGACCAGCATTGTTGCCTCTAGACACAGAGCCTGCTTGCCCTCTTTTATTGGCCCTTTAACTGTCTGCCTCTCCTTGTTGGACTTCCAGACATACTAATTGCCTGCAGGGAGATGTAGCTGCACAAACCTGGGATGTATATATATATATATATATATATATATATATATATATATATATATATATATATATATATACTGATTACACTGCAGCTAGCAGAATCAACTGCCTGCCTGTAGTATTAGTATGAGAACACCCGCAAGTGTATGCAGGTAAAGTTTTAGGTGCACGCTGTGCAAAGGACACTAAAACAAAATACTGCAGCTTCCTGCCTGTATTTGTATGAGAACACCGGCAATTGTATTCAGGTAAAGCTTTAGGTGCACACTGTGCAAAGGACACAGTACACTAAGTGAAAATACTGCAGCTCCCTGCCTGTCAGTATATTATGGAGAAAATAACAGGAACGGAACTAGCTAAACTGAATACAGTGTATAAATATATATATATATATGTACACACAACACACCTGGGATGCATATATATCCTCTACACACTGTAACTGAAGCTAACTGACTCACCTGCCTACTCTATCAAATTAAATGACACTGTCTCTCTCTGTGTGTGTTTAACCACCACCGCAACACACTACACAAGGCCGCCATGCAGGCGGCCTTATATAGTGTGGGGTGTGTACTAAACCCTCTGAGACATAATTTGCCAAAGCTACCCTGGCGTTGGCCAATTATGGCTCTCCGTTTTTTCTGCTCTGTGATTGGCCAAAGCATGCGGGTCATGGTGCATGCTTGGCCAATCAGCAGCCAGCAATGCACTATGATAAACAAAACAACGAAGACACCCTGACTTAACCTTTCTTGTCCAGATCAGTAGGATTAAGGGAAAAATGTAATCCCCTGTAACCACCCTGTCAAGCAATCTGTTCAACCCGTCATCCGGGAGGGAATTGGTATCAACCAATAAACATCTGCCCGGGGATATAGTCCTCTTGAACATAGGCAAATCTTAGAAAAACAATATGGAAAGGTTTCCAAAAAGATGTTCATTAGAGAGGACAAGCCAGACACAACAAGATTTTAATAAAACTTATCCACACCAAGGGGCGTGTGACGATGTGCTAGAGCGGACGTGTTTCTCGAGAGCTCCGGCGCTGGCACGGCAATTTTATCTTTTTTAGCCCTGATACTCTCACAGCTACCTTACCTGATGATGGGGAGGAAGACAGGGAAATCTCTGCCCAAGAAGGGTGCCGCTGCGGGCACGATCAAGCGCTTTTTGTCCGCGGAACCCGAAGACAGAGATGAGCGGGATGGCCTTAGGCCGCTCACCACATGGCGCAGTGCTTGGTACTAACTCCGCCTCTGCAGACAGGCCGACGCGCAGACCATGCTTACCTGAATCCTCGGCCGAGTCGGAAGATGAGGGCGCCCGGTCTTCACCTAATAGAGCGGTGCCCACGGTGAGCGACCTTCCAACAAAAACAGACCTGGCCTCCATGCTGCTACATCTGGAGAAAGTGATTAGGAAAGAGGTATCGGCGGTACGCTCTGACTTGTCGCAGGTCCTGGCCCGCGTGGAGGAATCCGAACAGCGATTGGACCGACATGCCACTGCCATACGGTCTCTGCAGTCGACCACCCGCCAGCTAGCGATTGCCCACCGGACAGCCCTCTATCGAATCGAGGACCAAGAGAACCGGAACAGGCGAAATAACATCTGAATCCGAGGCCTACCGGAGGCGGCCAGAGACGAGAACCTACTACCATCGGTCAGAGGTATCTTTAACAGTCTCCTGGGTCGGGCAGCGGACGCGCCCCTTAAAATTGACCGGGTCCATAGGACTCTCCGTCCCCGTAGTATGGCTATGGACGCTCCGCGTGATGTTATTTGCAGAGTCCATCACTACCCGGATAAGGACATGATCATGTGGAAAGCCAGGGATGCTATGCCATTCGACTTCGATGGCGCTTCACTTACCCTTTTCCCGGACCTGGCGAAGGAGACCTTGGACAGACGCAGGGCTTTGCGCCCGCTTACTGAACGCCTCCAAGCAGCGTCCATAAGGTACAGATGGGGCTTCCCCGCGGCTCTCCTAGCCACTGTCAACGGCAAAACCTCGGCCCTCCGGTTCCCTGAGGACCTGGCGAAATTTTGTGCGGACCTCAACATCGATGTCCCGGACCTCCCCGGATGGCAAGGCCTCATCCCATCAGTGCCAGGCGGCTCGGACAACAGTTGGCAGAGGGTAGGCCGCAAGCCGCAAGCTATACCACGGGACACCCTGGACCGTCAGTAGAGAGAATCCCCTACGGGCTTTCACTACAACGCCTTCTCCTTCCCCGGCTGCGAGGGGTTCATCGTTTTCCGCAAGTATGACTCCTGGGTAAAGTCTTATTTTTTCTCCACCGGGCATGTTTTCTTAGTTTCCTGTTTTGTTTGACTTTACTGCCCGGCCCTTTTATTTGCTGCCCCGTACTTGCGAGCAGGACTGTTTGACTGCTCTGAGTGGGATGCCCTATGGATATTATGGGGACCTGTCTTGAGCTAACCCCCGGGTGGGCTCGGAGGACTATACAATACTGTGCCCACTGGTCTCCTGGTTCGGTTCCCAGTGGCTGCCCTACCTACGTTGCCTGTTTATTTGACTTTTACCTTGCTTTTCTCCTTTTATTGCTATATTTATGTTATGGTGCTGTGAGGTTATTTGAGGTGCTGGCGCCGGGCGCTCGGGATGTAACCCTCACCCCCATGGCGTGGTTGTCACCCGATTGCCCGACTGCCACCCCCGCCCTTCATGGCGGGGGACGGCTGGGGCGTCGTCCTTGTGCCCCTGCCCCACTTGGGGTGACGGGCGCGGGGGCGGCGTCCCGGGCCGGAGCCCTGCCCCTGCACCGCAGATTTCTGCGTGCACTCAGCGTTATTGCTGGTCTATACTTTTCTTTCTCTCTGGTGCTCCGCCTTTTCTCCCTCTTTTGTTTCTGTTCTTTCTCGCCCTGCTGGCTCCCCTCCCCCCTTCCACCCCCCCCATTACCGTCCCTTCCCTCCTTGGTGGTCCTGTCTACCTCAATATTGTTGTGTCAGGTTTGAGCGAAGCGAGGTTCCTCTATCTGTGACCCCATGGCTACGGTAAATCTTATCTCCTTTAACGTGCGGGGTCTCCATGCCCCCGGAAAGAGACACAACCTGTACAGGGAACTGGACCGTCTACGGGGAGATGTGGTTTTCCTTCAGGAGACCCATCTCACCCATACGACGCGGGTCAAATTATACTCCCCCAAATAACCCACGTGGTATTATAGCCTGTCCGATATTTCTAAAGCTAAGGGAGTAGCCGTGGGGTTTCGTAGAGGTACCGCGTTCGCCATGGATTCTATGCTTAGTGACCCAACTAGCCGCTTTTTGTTCCTGCGAGGCACCCTGGGTGGCATGACCTGTACCCTGGCTACCCTTTATTCCCCCAACAGAGACCAGGCGGGTTTTATTGCATCTACGCTTACTTTGTTGCGAGACTTCGCGCGTGGGTGCGTGATCCTGGCAGGAGACTTCAATATTGCACTTGAACCCACCCTGGACACTTCCAGGGGGGGATCGACACTGTCCCATAACAAGCTGAGGTTCATTCGTGCATGGCTTACTGAGGCTCAGATGATGGATGCCTGGCGGATCATGCACCCACGCGAACGAGATTTCACCTACTATTCGGCGGTACATCGGACATACTCTAGAATCGATTTGTGCCTGATAGACCACCGACATTTGCCGTTACTAGTGCGGTCGCATATAGAAACGTCCCCCTGTCGGACCATGCCCCGATTTCGCTCACCCTAAAAGTGCAGTCAATCCCACTTAAATCTGCTAATTGGAAATTGAATGAAAATCTGATTTTGGAGGAGATAGATAAAAAGATGATAGGTGAGGAACTAGACAGTTATTTTAAAACCAATGCGGGTACTGAAGTTTCCCCCGGTACGTTGTGGGAGGCCCATAAAGCCTTTATTAGAGGTAAACTTATTGAACTGGGCGCCAGGAAAAAGAGAGAATGGACAGCACGACAGGACGCCCTCATACAGGATATTAGGAAGCTGGAACAGCAACACAAGCGGAGCCAGACTCTGGCCCTCTTCCATACCCTGACGGAGAAACGGGAGGCCTTAAAAGCCCTATTACATTTAGATCATAAGAGACGTCCGCGACTAGTATCCCAGCATTTCTATGAATGGGGGGATAGACCTAGTAAGCTGCTCGCTAACTCTGTGAGGCAGCGGAAGGCAGCTGCCTTCATCTCAAAAATTAAGACCCCTCTAGGATCGATGGCTTATGACACCCCACACATTGCCAAAGAATTTAGGGATTTTTATCAACGCCTTTATAGTGTCTCCCAAGGGGCTACAGATGGCAACACCCAGAGTTCGCTCATCCAGGCATACCTGGCCAAAGCTGAGCTTCCGAAGCTCCCCCCGGAGACTCTTGCATCTTTAGAGGGGGAGTTCACCCCGGCGGAGTTGCTGAGTGCTCTGAAGGGCATGGCGAATGGGAAGGCACCGGGCCCTGATGGCTTTCCGGTGTCTTACTACCGCTCTTATGCTGATATCCTATTCCCACACTTGACCAATTATGCTAATGTTCGTCAACCGGGGGGACTCTCCGACCGGAAACTGTGCATGCCCATATCACTGTAATTCCTAAGATAGGGAAGGACCCGGCCGATTGTGCGAGTTATCGCCCCATCTCATTATTGAATATCGGCGCAAAAATTTATGCTAAAGCCATCGCGAATAGGTTGCTTCCCCTGGTCCCGAGATGGATATCGGGGGACCAGACGGGTTTTATACCAGGGAGGGAGGCACGTGACAACTCCCTGCGCACCATCTCCCTGATGGCACACGTACGTCGGCTCTCCCAGCCCAACCTGTTATTGTCCACGGATGCTGAAAAAGCGTTTGACAGGGTGGACTGGGAGTATCTTATGGCAACGTTGTCTCATTTAGGCATCGGCCCTATCCTCCGGTCTCAGATCGCGGCTCTGTATTGCCATCCCACGGCTCAAATACGAATCAACGGCACGCTTAGTGACTCCTTCACTCTACATAACGGTACGCGCCAGGGCTCTCCCCAATCCTCTTTGCAATCTCCCTAGAGCCTTTTCTCTCCATCGTTCGACGTAACCCAAACATACACGGTATATCGGTCGGGAACACGGAACATAAATACGCGGCATACGCAGACGATGTCCTATTCTATATACAACAACCCCTGATTACCCTCCCCAATCTTTTATCTGAAATTGCGGCTTACGGTAAGGTTTCTAATTTTGAAATTAATATGGCCAAATCTGAAATACTGAACGTTTCGGTCCCCACGACCGCCACATCCCATTGAAACAAAGTTTCCCCTTTACCTGGCAGACACAGCGTATGACGTATCTCGGTATTCAACAGACTCCCAACCCACTCACCCTCTTCCGCGCAAATTTCCTGCCACTCCTCAACGCCATAAGGTCTGATATCCAGAAATGGTCACAATTGAATCATTCCTGGTTGGGAAGAATTGGGTTGGTCAAAATGAATCTGCTACCCAGGGTGCTTTTCATGTTTCAAATGATCCCATTTGGGATACCGGTTGGTTTTTTCACATTATTGAATTCGTTGGTTTATAGATATGTCTGGAACAGGAAGAAGCCTAGACTCCCCAGGTCCTTGCTCGTACGGTCGAGGTCCGACGGGGGTCTAGCAATGCCAGACTTCTGGCTCTATTTCCGCACCATAGTGTTGGCCCGGTTGTCGGACTGGAAGTATAACATTCATACTAAATTGTGGGTTGCATTAGAAACTGAACTCAGTGGTACCGACCTCTCTAAACAAATGTGGATTCCAAGGAAATATAGAGTCTTCTCTGCCAACTTGTCACCATTGACAAGCTCTTCTCTTATGGTTTGGGACTCTTTATGTAAAGCCCAGGGATGGGCCTATAATTCTCCACTATTACCCCTGTCTGGACACAACTATTTCCCCCCTGGCAACATCGACCTGTACTCCCGCTCCTCCTGGCACCTGGGGACTAGAACTCTCTTGTGTCAAGTCGCTGGCCCCTCTGGCACTTTTCCACTCCCTGCCATTATGGGGGACTCGCATATCTCTTCTATGGACCGTTGGAAATATCAACAACTGGCAGCCTTTGTCTCCTCGTTGCCCAAGCCTTTGCGCACTGCTAATAACCTCACCCCCTTGGAGACCAACCCTTTGAGAAACCCATTTCATTCTTTTATCATGCCCTACTATCCTTGATGTCTACTACCACACCTACTTTTATACATAATTGGGAAATGGATCTCCAGAAGGAACTTATCACCCACCAAAAATCTACGGTCCTCACCATGGCGCATACTGCCTCCAGCTCCTCGAAAATGGCGGAGGTGGCTTATAAATTACTGACCAGGTGGCATTACACACCCGTGATCTTACACAAGGTCTTCCCCCAAGTTTCGCCGCTTTGTTGGAGGGAATGTGGCGAGGAGGTTACTCATGCCCACATCTGGTGGTCCTGCCCTAGGATCTGACCATTTTGGCTGGCGGTCTTGCATTGGATCCACCAGATTCAATGCTGGGAGGTACCTAATGACCCATGGTATGTCTTGCTCCATTGTTCGGGGGAACCAGCAGGCTCATATAAAAAATCTATCACACCTCATCTCCTTAATGCCGCTAAAACACTCATCCCACAATTTTGGAAGCAGAGAAAGGTCCCGACGCTTCGGCATTGGCTAATTAAAGTTGACAATATTTATGCTATGGAAGACTTGACTCTCTCCCTGCGTGACAAGGCCGATTTAGCGCACAAAATATGGGCCTGCTGGGTCGCCTTTAAATATTCTACTGCCTATGCGGATATTATGTCTCAACCTGTATGATTTTCAACTGTTTTTTGACATATGTGTATTGAGGATGCCCTCTGAGAAGACAGGTTCCCAGGCCACCTTCACCCCCCCGCCCTCCCTACTCCCCTCTCTTTCTCCTCAGCACTCTGCACTCTTACCTTTCTCTTTTTCTAACCTTTCTCTTTTCTAATCTGTTATAGTCTTTTTTCCTATATATTGGAAAGAAGGATATGCTCATCTGTACCTCATTGCATACCTAAAAGGAATATGTATATATTACGTGGCTGTTTTCTCCTGACAACAGTGTGCTTTCCTATACTGTGTATGCTTCTTTCCTTCAATAAAAGTTTATTAAACAAAAAACTTATCCACACCAAAATTAAATTGTACAAAAAGTATTATAATTTAGTATTTAGGTATCCCTCCAAAAGCAAACCCATTAAAATTAAGACAATGTCTTAATATGACACCGGTGTCTCACATATATGTATAAGTATACACACACTCACACGCATCGTCCATTCAATCCACATATATCAATCTATTTGGAAAAGTAAGAAAAACCCAGTATGGTACCAATCGGGATCCGTAATAAAAAATATAAATATCAACAAAAATTGATCAAAAATTCAGTTGACATGTTGATTGGCTCCACTAGAGCAAAGAGAAATGTAAAGTCATTGTAGATTGATCCCATGGATTTCCACTTAGAATCTCAAGTGACCGTAAACAAAGTATCAAAGTCCCAGCATATGCAAAGACCTCTTATTTGGACTTCAAATAGCACAGTTTTCACCATCAGGTGTATCAATAGAGCAATTAGCAAGGAAACAAACGGATATACTTAAAGTAGAGCAATCTTTTCATTTATAATTATTGATACAGCTCACCGTTTCACGTCTTGTTTTAGACTTTGTTTCTTTTGCGCATTGATATTTTTTGCTGTTTGCATAAATATCAACATCTCATGTCGGTAGCAACATTGGTGTCGGTTTGAAACAAATGTCCTTACAAATCACGGATCTGAATTCGTAAAGCTTGGATGATTATCAACAGATTCGGTCACGCAGTGGCACTTCACCACGCCTTAATACGAGGTGAACACCGGCATCTTAACCTTTACAGCGCTATATCCTTGCCATCCTGAGACTCCACTAATGGTCGCATCTATGTCATGGGCATTTATGGTTGTGTCCAAAAGCTAAATTTTGGACTTATTACTCCAAATGACTTTGGAGGTTTGTGGCATTTGCGTAGTAATGGCTTTCTTCTGGCGACTTGACCATGCAGCCCATCTTTCTTCAAGTGCCTCCTTATTGTGCATCTTGAAACAGCCACACCACATGTTTTCAGAGAGTTATGTATTTCACCTGAAGTTATTTGTGGGTTTTTCTTTGCATCCCAGACAATTGTCCTGGCAGTTGTGGCTGAAATTTTAGTTGGTCTACCTGACTGTGGTTTGGTTTTAATAGAATCCCTAATTTTCCACTTCTTGATTAGAGTTTGAACACTACTGTTTGTTATTCTCAATTTCTTAGGTATCTTTTTATATCCCTTTTCTGTTTTATACAGTTCGACTACCTTTTCCTGCAGATGCTTTGACAATTCTTTGGCTTTCCCTAGGATTCAGAATCCCAAAATGTCAGTGCAGCACTGCATGAAAGATGCAAAAGTCTGTCAGGAGTCCAGAAACTCATTGACCTTTTATACACACACACACACACACTGATTACAAGCAAACAGATTACAGGTGAGGATGGTTAGCTTTAATAGCCATTCAAACCTCTTTGTGTCAACTTGTGTGTATGTTATCAGGTGAAAATCACCAGGGTATGTAAACTTTTGATCAGGGTCATTTGGGTAGTTTATGTTGCCATTATGATTTAAAAAGAGTAAACATAGTTGATTGATAATATATGGCTTCAGCCAAACACTAACCATGAGTGAAAGAAAGGTTTTTGTGTTAACATTCATATTCTGTGAAAAATTACCAAGAAATCATAAATTCTGCGAGGGTATGTAAACTTATGAGCACAACAAGACTGATTATATTATATTATAATATATATATATTATATATATATATATATATATATATATATATATATATATATTTATGGTCCAGAGCCCTCAGACCGATACGGATAAGGATGACAAACAAGGTTAACATAAACTCGCTTACTTGAAATGGACCTGAAAGTGTGCCCTGGTCTAACGTACGGTATGCCAAAATAAGGGGGCATACCTTAAAATGAAATGAATATGAAATGGGTGAAATGAGTACTCACTTGAGGAGTATGCTTAGAGAAATGCCCTGATAAAGGGGATGGGTGGGCGGGTATCGCGCACCGGAACCGACGAGGAAGACGGGCGGACGGCTGGTTATATATTCCACCGGGCTCCTCCCATAATTTCAGGCCACCATACTGGCCTTTCTATTTATGGTCCAGAGCCCTCAGACCGATACGGATAAGGATGACAAACAAGGTTAACATAAACTCGCTTACTTGAAATGGACCTGAAAGTGTGCCCTGGTCTAACGTACGGTATGCCAAAATAAGGGGGCAAAACATCCAGGTAGGGGTTGCACTTTATTGAATCAAGACTGTCACTGGGTGAGTTTGACAAAGGCCTGGGCCATCTCTATTTGCAGATTGGGTATGTAACGGGCAAAACAGGAGGACTTCCATCTACCCAATTTCTTGATAACATGGACCGGGACCCCTTGGCGGGAGGCAGTAGAAGCTGCTTCGATACGGAATGAATGTCCGGAGTAGTGAGCAGGATTGAGGTGAAGGATGCCCAGGAGCATCCTGACATGCTCCATGAACTGGGCTGCGTTGAGAGGTTTCGTGTGAAAAGGCAGAAGCGGGCCAGTTCCTGGTTGGTTGGCCAAAAGGGTCAACAAGCGGATGAGAACAGTGACCGGGCACCAGCGGTTGTTGGTTTTATAGAAGTGTATGTCCATACCCGAGCCAAGCTGCTGCGTCTTGGAGACTGCTAAGTGTAAGATGAAATGGTCTTCGTATCGGACCAGGTGGTGCTCGTACAGCATGCGTGCTGTGAGGTTACTACAAGTAAACTGGCTTGGCCGTAAGAAGCCGTAGAAGGCCAGGTGTATGGCTGCTTGTAAATGCCACTCATGTGGAGACCGAAAGGTGAAGTGGCCAGGATATCTGACATAGCTCTAGAACGTCTCCTGTGAAAGGCGGTGGTTTGGTGCCGGCCATCGGCTGGCGCTTCTGGACACTGCGCATAACAGCCCGAACGGTGTGGTAAGAAAATAAGGAGGGTACGGTAGGGTCCTGGAGGGACGTGAAATGTTGTACACCGGTCAGGTATAGCCGGATCGTATTAACGGATAACACCAACTGCGAGTGGCAGTAGGAAATGAAGGCTACGACTTGCTTGACACGGGACGTCACTGTGCTGTGATACGTGATGAAGCGGTTAAAGGCCCTCCAGGCTGACTGATAGGCCTTGAGGGTATTGCGGGAAAGGGAGTGATCGATAAGTTGGGTAGCCGCTAGGAGGTGAGGGGCTAATCCAGGGTTAGTTGAGACCAGTCCGGGATAGCTGCTGGTGAAGGTCCGGCTCCGGGTACCTGATCGGAAAAGAGACAAGGTTAAAGCAGGAGAGGGCGTCCGCTGCCTGATTGAACTTACCGTGGATAAAGGAACAATGGATGTTGAACTGAAACAACAACAAGAGCTGGACCAGTTGACGTAGGAAGGACATAATCAACAGAGAGGACGCCTTGGCGCAGCCAGGAATTGCCAGTAACTGGGGAGGCCAGGGAGCTGCGAGCCGGAGGTGGCCAAAAAACAGCCGCAAGCCCGTGGAGGCCGCTGCGTCGGTCATCACCTGGGGCGAAAGGGAAGACACGGAGGGAATGAACAGGGAGACGCCATTCCCAGACGATAGGAATTCCTCCCGCACAGCAAGGACTGCTATTGCCGCGGGATCCAGGCTGAGGACTTGCTCTGGATCCTGTGAGAGGGACAGTAAGACCAATAGGCGTGACACAAGGCGCGACCCTGAGGGATGATGAGCATAGCGAACTCAACATGCCGTGTAGGGACTGTAGGTGTCTTTTGGACGACTAGACTGGAGAATATGTGAGGATATAACATGCCCCTAAAGATGGCAGTTGTGATGGCGAGCGTTTGCCGTTGGCTATGGGCTGATGCCTCTGGATGCCTCGTGGTGGGGATCTTGCTGTATGGGCCGTAACGACAGATGGCTCTCCGTGCACTGTAAGGATAAGAAATGCTGAACGCTGGCTAGAAATAGCCTGGGCGTGCTACAGGAAGAAGCCAGTTGCGTGTGACAACATGATCCTGGTGCGGGACGGAAGCTGAACTCAACTGTCCTAAGGAAGAGACGGATAGAGAGACAACAGTGAGTGATTTGTAAGAAAAGCCACAGGAGACGAGTGGCCAATTAAGTGCTGCTGAAAATGACGTGTAGCCAGTTTGTGTGCCACTGAGAACGTGCTTGCCAACGAATGATTGCAAGAAGTTATGCTAAGTCGCGAGCCTTGGCATGACTAAAAGTTGTGTTTAAACATGTGCTTGCGACAATTGCCCGGGAGTTTGTCACTGGAGATGTATACGTAGTGACTGAGCAATTCGTGTTACCGCATGTGCACTGCGAAGACTACAGGAGTTGTGCTTGAATGCATGTTTGGATGCGTGCTTGCGATGATTGCAAGATGTTACCCAGGATGCGTGCTTGCCACGACTGCAAGATGTTATGCTAGGATGCGTGCCTGCAACTAATGCAAGGAGTTGTGGCAGGACTCGTGCCTGCAACGACTGCAAGGAATTATGGTAGGCGTCATGGGTAGCCAGGCCGGAAAAGACAGAAGTCCATCCGGTCCAACCAAATCAAAATAAATAAGGTATCACACAACCCGACACACCCAATTCTACGCCCGCAGCTGATCCAGAGGAAGGCAAAAAAACCCCAACAGAGCATAGGCCAATTTGCTATAGCCGGGGAAAAAATTCCTTCCTGACCCCTCGAGAGGCAATCGGATTTTTTCCCTGGATCAACTATACCTATAAATATAAGTACCCCGTAATACAACGTACATTTAGGAAGGTATCCAGGTTTCCCTAAAGCAATCCATTGAGCAAGCCAGAAGTGCCTGCCAGCAATGACTGCAACAAGTTGTGCCTGGACACCTGCTTGCAACGATTGCAAGAGGTCTATGCTCGAATGCGTGCTTGCCATGATTGCAAGAGGACTATGCTCAAATGCGTGCTTGTAATGAGTGCAAGAGGTCTATGCTCGAATGCGTGCTTGCAAAGATCGCCAGAGGTCTATGCCCGAATGCGTGCATGCAATGATTGCAAGAGGTCTATGCTTGAATGCACGCTTGTAATGAGTGTAAGAGGTCTATGCTCGAATGCGTGCTTGTAATGATCGCGAGAGGTCTATGCTCGAATGCGTGCTTGCAGCGATTGCAAGAGGTCTATGCCCGAATGCGTGCTTGTAATGAGTGCAAGAGGTCTATGCTCGAATGCGTGCTTGCAATGATTGCAAGAGGTCTATGCTCGAATGCGTGCTTGCAACGATTGCAAGAGGTCTACGCTCGAATGCGTGCTAGTAATAAGTGCAAGAGGTCTATGCTCGAATGCGTGCTTGTAATGATTGCGAGAAGTCTATGTCTGGATGCGTGCTTGCAACGATTGCAAGAAGTCTACGCTTGGATGTGTGTTTGCAACGATTGCAAGAAGTCTACGCTTGTATGTGGAGAAAACAGCGAGACACGCCTAAACGAAGCTGTGTTTTCCCTTTTGAGGCAATCTATAATGAAATGACGCCGAGGAGCAAGGCCCCCGGCAGGCATCCAAACATTGAAGAATCAACTGGACCCAAGCCGGGAAGCGGTATGTGACAGTGAAATGAGAGAACTTGCCATGACAGAGATCCGGATCGCCATGCCACAACTTGCGACCGAGCACGAAACGGATTCTGGAGCATGTACTGAAATGAGGCCATTCCTGGGGCACGCCGAGACGAATTTGGTACACAGATGTGACTATTCGTACCGGAACGTGATAGGTGAAATGAAATGAAAAACCCATGACAAAGACAAGAATCAGAGGACGAGCCCTTGAACCAAACAGATGAATCCTGTCTTTGGAGCATGTACTGAAATGAGGCGTAGCAGCTGGGCACACCAGAACGAATCGGTGCATAAGGAATGCGACAGGATTCGAATTGGAGCGTGATAAGTGACAGAAATGATATGCCATGACAGAGACAAGATTCAACGACTGGACTGATGGTTACAACAAAGAATCCGTCTCTGGAGCATGTACTGAAATGAGGCGTAGCAGCTGGGCACACCAGAACGAATCGGTGCATAAAAGAATGCGACAGGATTCGAATTGGAGTGTAATAAGTGACAGAAATGATATCCCATGACAGAGACCGGATTCAACGACTGGACTGCAGGTTACGAAAAAAGAATCCGTCTCTGGAGCATGTACCGAAATGAGGCGTAGCAGCTGGGCACACCAGGACGAATCGGTGCATAGAAGAATGCGACAGGATTCGAATTGGAGCGTAATAAGTGACAGAAATGGTATGCCATGACAAAGACAAGAATCAGGGACCGTGCGTGAACCTGCGAGTGACTCAGTCTCTGGAGCATGTACAGAAATGAGGCCGAACCCTGGGGCACTTCAAAGCGAATCGGTGCACCAGAGGTGCGACAGGATTCGCGCCGGAGCGCGGCTAGTGACAGAAATGATTTGAAACGGTAGAAATGAGTGGGACTGAAATGACTTGAAATGAGATACATAACACAACTGCATGAATGATGAGATATATTCGAATTGGAGCAGACCAACCGATACGTGCGAACTGCTTGCTTTGTCGTAACAAGCAGTCGGCTGTGAGTCGAACGATTCGACCGATACTAATAGAAATGCTCGGGGAGTCGAACGGTTTCGAATGTCGTACCTGCGAATGAATCACCTGACGTGGCGTGATCGACCGAAGGTGATAACGACTACATCGAAAGTAGAAACAGTGACATGAGTACGAGAGCCACAGTAAAACATCCGAGCGGTTCGTGAGTTCAGGGAATGTTGATGGGACATCGTAATACATGAACCGAAAAGGGGGTGCCGAAGCCCTACCTGCGACAGCCGGCCCGACGTGTAACGACAAATTTGATGGGTAAGACGACACTCCGACGGCGAAACCCACGGACGCTGATGAACGGGAAGACGGTCAAGACGGAGACGAACAACGCGGGAACTCACGAACGGGCTCACTGCGTCTGGTCTAGGATAGTCGGCCCTTGATATCTGACGTATCAGGTATCGCGCACCGGAACCGACGAGGAAGACGGGCGGACGGCTGGTTATATATTCCACCGGGCTCCTCCCATAATTTCAGGCCACCATACTGGCCTTTCTATATATATATATATATATATATATATATATATATATATATATATATATATATATATATATATATATATATATATATGTTAATACACTGCCTGAAGTGTATTAGAAACAGTACACCACAGAATGCACTGTAGATATAAGCTACATTGGATGCAGAGTATATAGATATATACGAGACTGTGTATAATATATATATATATATATATATATATATATATATATATATATATATATATATATATATATATATATATATACATATATATATTCTGCCTGCACTGACTGAATATCGAGCAAACACTGAATTGATATGCTATGTTAAAGGCTAAAGGCTTCACTGAAATAGATAAGGAGTTAGAATTCAGAAGTTTGCATTGATCACTGGTGTTAAAATCCAGAGATAAAAATATTTTCTGCTAGAATTTGCACTTTAGAACCATTAACTGTTATTGCTGTGGACTATGTCATTCTTTAATTTGATACTTTTAGGGTTATTGCTTCTGATAAACCTGGTTAGCATGAGACAACACACTCATAAAAGAAAAGAAAAAAAGCCCTCTTGAACAACCACGTAGAAATAGATATATGATCTATTGCATATGGTAAAGTTTACCCACCAACCCCTTACCCTATACCTGTAAATGAAATGAGGGGAAAGGGGGGGCAGCCACGGACTCATAAAGGAGGGCCCAAAAGCGTGTGCCCTCCTTTTACATGGGACCACAGGCCACAACCCCCCCAAACCACCAAAAAAAAACCAACAGCCTAAATAAAAGACCAATACACAGATAATGGCATGAAATGGCCACGGTTCTATTTATTGGTTTACCACGAATCTAATTTTTATTAATCAAAAACCAAGAAATATTTACCAATACCACAAATTATGCCCAGTTTTTGGGAAACTCAAACACTTTATTACCAGAAAAAACACCACCGGTCGGCACTAGTTCGCAGAACAAGTGCGGCCTAACCCAAACCCGCAACCATTTCAATGCAAGACTGTAATCCCAGATTGAATATGTCAAGCCTGACTTCAGATAAATGCACCCCATCTTTGCGACACAATCCCACTATGCCACCTTCAAGGTCAACGTGCCTGTAAGAAAAAACATCCAAGATAGGCAAATATTTCTCCATCGCCCTATTTATCCTCTTTCTCATTTTTTTCCATGACCCAACATTGAGGAGAATAAAGCCAAGACAAGCGTGGCACAATCTCTGAAAAAATAATAGTAGTCATCGGAGAAGTCAGTTTAAATCTACATAAATCATTTTTCATAGTAAATAACAAATCTATAATTCTTATCCACCCCAAATCATTACCACCCATATGTATGATCAACACGGAAGGGGAAGGCCAGCTGTGATACAATCTGGATAGCAATAAATCAAGTTGTCACCACTGAAAACCCCGCACACCCTTCCACTGCACCATGAACGGATCACCAAGCAATGACAAACTGTCCGAAAAGGTTTGTTGAGCCACTCTACTCGCGCCCAGAAAACATAGGAGTGCACCAGGGAAATTAAAGAAAAATATTAGGATGAAAATAAACCTGATATCACTTGGACTCCCACCTACCTAGAGCTCTGATATCAGCCTCCGACCTACCTCTCCTGGTGGCTTCCGATGCAGCGCCAATCCTAAAAGAATGGGGTGTAAATTTATAATCCTGAGAACTCAGCAAGTGTAAACATTTCTTAAATACAAAATCAAATTCATATCTAGTTAGCAGAAGACCTTCAGTATGGACCAGTAAGTGCCACGCACCCAGGGGGCGTATAGAAAGATATTGCCGAACCATCCCTACCAGGCAAAGACTAATGCCCTCATCAGTAGGAATAGCAAGCCAATAACCTCTGCCTAGCTGATCCATCTTGGATTGCTGAATGAAAACTTTAAGCACCGACTCCCCTATAATGACCCGATCCAGGCGTACAACCCTCCAGACTCCTTGTGTGTGTGGGACAAGCTCCGAAACCCTAAACGCCAGAAGAACACCAGTATAAAGGCCATTCTGAACAGGGCTGCCTAAAATTCTGACCCACAGATACTCACAGTCGCCCCACACAACCGAGACAGCATTACCCGTGATATGGGCCTCCTGCCATCAGGCACATAATGAGTCCACCTATATCCCTTTAATGCAGGTTTAACCACAAAAAAAATAAAAGCGTGTACAGGCCGAGAGCTTCCGGAGCTTAAAGAAAAAGGATATACCAGCCAGTATTTTCACTATGTGAGTATACGAAAAACGCAACAACATCAACGATGAAAGAAAAGGCAATATGGGACTTTCCGAAGGGGCCCCTGGACACAAACTGGTAATCTTGACAAATCTGTGCCAGGCAGACACATAGTCTGCCTAAGTACGCGGGTTGACTGAATTCCTTATAGCCCAAACTGCTTCCATCATATCAGGGCCCATAAATATTCCGGGCAAGCACTGGATCCGCCCAGGGCAGAAGTTGCCGAAACCACAAGATCTGTAATTGAGACAAGGAATCAGCGAGAATATAAAACTTCCCTGGTACAAACTTCACCTTAAGCCAAATTTTATATTTCAAACACAGGAACACCAAGTGCTGCAACAGCTTCATCACACATAGCGACTTGGAGGACAAGCAATTGTAATATGTAATATGTATGTAATAAAATACGCTTATTAGCAAAATCCAAAACCCACAATTCAACCTCCATCACCATCGGAAAGAGCTCATGCAAGATGATATTTCTGGTAGATTTTTTCACAATCCAGAATTCTGTCCAGCTTCCAAAACTCCAATGTGCGTCCCATGTGGCCGCAAAGGCTCGTGACCCTGCTGCGTCTGTGAACAGTTGCAGAGCATCCACAAACTCCTCCATAAAAAAGGACCTGGAATTAAAAGATTCCAGAAATTTTTGCCCAAACCAACAAGTCCTCCTTAAGAGAACCCAGTAAGATGTATGTGTGAATAGGGCAACTTCAGGCCTGACGTAGCTATGTATAGCCATTTGGAAAATATCCTTCCCTTGGGCATCACCCTGCATGTAAAGGCCAAGAGGCCCAACAAAGTCTGCCTGTTCTTAAGAATGATTTTCTTCCTTCTCAGAAAAAAAACGCTATCAACGACCTGATCTTGTCTAACTTAGATACCAGAAGACAAAATTCTAACAACGACGTATCAATCGTGATACCTAAAAATTCCATAACAACCGCCAGAAAAAACATTTTCTCTGCTGCTAGCGGCACTCCAAAAAACTTTACAATTCCAGCAAAAATTTTCAGCAATTCCTCACAGACATTAGTACCCGGGAACCTATAAACAAAAAGTCATCCAAATAATGGCCAGTTCCCTCCCAACCTGTTTCAAAGCAGACCATCCAGTTCAGGAACAAAGAGAAATCTTCAAAATATCCGCAAGCACAGCCCATAGGCAGGCATCTATCAAAAAACTAAAAAACATCAAAATAAAAACCGAACTGAATGCAGTAGGGTGAAAAGTAGACATGATGTCAGCTTTGGCATTAAAGCACTTCTGCCAAAAACCTGAATTTTCACAATAGAATCTTCAAATGTTAAATATGATACTAAACACAAAGATTCATCCATTTCCCCATTTAGTGAATCCCCCAGAGGAAAAGAAAGGTGGTGAATTAACCTAAACGTATTGGGTTCCTTTTGCGGGAAGGGGGTGGGGACATGAAAGTATCCGCAAAGCGGTCCTCTTCAATCCTAACCTTTTCCTTTACTACCTGAGGAAAAGCCAAAACAGATAGTAAATTGGGCACTATCTTACAACCTTCACCCTTGAATTCCGGGATAGGGAAACCAAATCTGAAACCCTTAAGCAAGAAAAGTGCCTTCTCCTGGTTTGGATACTGCTTCAACCATGGACGCATGTCTTGAAGCCTCACAGGCGTGTAGGCTATTGTGAAAAAAATCTTGCTGACTTGGAGCATCGGCCACAGTTTTTTTATAACACTTTGCTTCTGAATGCCCTCCTGATAAAAAATAAAAGAAAACAAGCATTCGTGCCTGTAGCGACACAATGTGCTTCATTTGCATTGCGATTCGTTAAACGCAAAACACACCCCTTTCCGATATTTCCCAGGACCGCCGCCTGATTCCCCACCAGTGCTCTATTTCCACTTTTTGCTGCAAAAATAAAGTTTAACCACAATCCTACATCTTTCATTTCCCAACGCAGGGGCGGGTGGACGGCTAACTTCTGACCAAAGGATTCATCGTAGTGAAGCCATCTGAACCCCCCAAAATTCTTATAAGCCTTGAGGATATGATTGAAGTGTTGAAAAAGGCCGCCACATAACTCCGGATGCTTTTCAGCCAACACATCTGCAAAAATGCAAGAACCTTGCAGCCAATTAAAAAATTAATGGGGGAGTGGCCCGTTTTGCCTATCTTCATCCGAACTGTCATCAGATCTACCCCCACTCCTAAAGGAGACAGCCTTTGCTGCTGACAGTAGGGACAGAACCTCTACAAAATCCCCTTTCCATTTTTTTTCTTCCAAACGGCTGATAGGTGAAAGCCTAGGGGAGAAACTTCACACAGTAACTTATTTTTATTTTTTTTTTTTTAACCAATAAAAGTTTATTGAGGCATTTGACATCACAATACAGTACAATGAAAAGCTAGGAAACAATCATGGGTTCAAGCCCACAATGCACAACATAACATATTGTTCAGTCCTAAAAACCGCTACAGAGTACCTTATATTTTGGTAACATAAAGCAGCAGGGGGAGTAAAAAACCCCCCCTAATATAAATCAAGACCTCTGTAAGTGCGGGATCTGATGAAATAATCAACCGTAAACCCCCGATAATCTAGGCATTAAGATACTTGCAACTGGAGGGGGTAATTTTTGAGTGTCTGTAAAGAAAGGAGAGAAAAGAAGATTGGGGATGAAAGGAAAAGTGGTGGGGGGGGGGGGGGAGTGGGGGAGAAAAAAGGGGGTGGGAACCGTGTCCTGAAAAATGCAGAGCGCACCCCATAATGGGTGGGGTGTGAAACAGAAAAAGCGAAAACCTGTCAACAGCTTGTTCTGAATACACTAGCTGACTTCAGAGCGGTAGCAGAGGTGTTACATTATAACCAACACAAAACCACAGGCCAATATGCATATTAGTTGAAAACTGAAATATAGGGCCTAGGTTATGTCACATGAGACCATCTTACTACTTATCAGATAGGTGTATAGCTGCTAGGGATTCAACCGTTTTGAAGTTTCGCAAAAGCGTCTGAGTATTTGAAGGTAAACCAAGGTCTCCACAGTCTGTGAAATTTGTCGGTCCGTTCGGCAGCTATCGCCACCGTTTCCTCCATTTTATACAGGGAGTCCACTTCTGACAGCCACTCTCTCAAAGAAGGAGGACGCGTGGACTTCCAGTGTCTAGGAATGATCGCCTTAGCGGCATTCAGCAAGTGGCGCACCATTGATTTTTTGTATTTTCTTAGCGAGTAGCTGGAGATGTGGAGTAAACAGCATTCAGGTGTGAGGGCAAGGCCCGTCTCCGTGATGGCACGAATCTGCGTGCAGATCCCGTCCCAAAACTCCCGTAGGCTCGGACAATCCCACCATATATGTAGCATATCACCCCCAGCACCTCCACATCTCCAGCAGGACTCTGACGTGCCTGGGAACCATTTATTAAGTCTAACTGGTGTAAGGTACCAGTTCGTCAAAACTTTGTACGCTGTTTCTTGTGTGCTAGTGCTTATAGAGCATTTGTGTGCCAATATACATGCATTGTTCCATTGCTCGTCCGTAAAGGTCTTGGAGAGAAACCTCTCCCAGTCTTGTTTATGTCTGGTCAAGCGGTCAGTCCTGGAGGTCTGTAGCCAATTGTAGATCAGGGACGTCGCCCCTCTCACCGGTTCACCCGTGATGCACAATTGTTCAAACCACGTCTGTTCTCTCAAAACGTGCGATCTGTTGGTCGCGCAGTGAACATAATCATGTAGCTGTCTGTATTGCCAGTATGTGAAGTGTTTTGCCTGTAGGTCCTGCGCCAGGACCTGAAAGGTCTTAAGTTTGTTCCTTTCCAAGCAGTGTGCCACAGTCGTGGGTGTCCCATCGGCCCTATGTAGAAAAGACACCGTAGAGTGCCCAGACGCAAATGAAGGGTTGTGAACCAGGGGCGTCAAGGGACCTGGCGTGGAGGCCAATCCACACCGACGTGATGTGTCCCCAAAGACTTCTAAAGTTGGCCCTATCAGAGGGTGTGTCGTCAGTATGGCCGGTCTGGCCTCTTTCACTACCCACGGCAGGAACCTCAATGGAGTGTCCGACAAGCCGGCTTCCAAACCCACCCAGTCTTTGGTCGTGGCATGGCAGTTCCAGTCCAAAATGCGGACCAGGTGTGCCGCATAGTAGTAGAATCTGAAGTTTGGTAAATTAATCCCCCCTTTTGCCTTCGGCAAAGTCAAGGTGGAAAGATTAATTCGAGGTTTCTTGTTGGCCCATATAAAATTTCTCACTATTGATGCAGGTGGATGAAGAACCGTCTAGGCAGTTTAATGGGAAGAGTGTGAAAAAGGTACAGTACCCTCGGTAGTATTGTCATCTTAATGGCAGCCGCCCTCCCGAATCAACACAACGGGTGAGCGTGCCATGCCTGAAGGTCCGCACGCAGGTCGCCCAGGAGGGGTTGGAAGTTTTGTGTGTAGAGACTGTCTGAGTTGGGCGTGAGCCAGATTCCTAAATATTTGAGTTTGTGATCTACCCACTTAAAGGGGCAATTAGACTTGGCAGTCTGCAGGCACGCAGGACCCAGGGATATGTTCAGCGCCTCCGATTTCTCGCAGTTAATTTTAAAATTTGAAAGGTATCCAAATATCTCAAATTCAGTCAATAGGTTGGGGATCGAAATGTGGGGCTGGGTCAGTATGAATAGAAGGTCATCCGCGTAGGCGGCTAGCTTGAAATGTGCGAGTCCCTGCCTAAGGCCACTAATTGATGGGTTTGCATTGATCATGCGAATGCATGGCTCAAGTACGAGGATAAACAATATTGGCGATAACGGGCAGCCTTGGCGCGTGCCGTTACGTATGTTTACAGGTTCGGAAAGGGACCCATTTATTTTCAGACGAGCCGTCGGGCGGTGGTAAAGCGCCGAGATCCAAGCCAGCAGTCGCGTCTGAAAACCCACCCGCCTGCACACCGCGAACATAAAATCCCACGCCACTCTGTCGAAGGCCTTCTCCGCGTCCGTGGACAGGAGAAGGCCCTCGACAGCGCTCCCCCCCATGCAATGCAAGAGATCCACCACCTTGATGACATTGTCCCGGGCCTCTCTCCCGGGCATAAAGCCCGCTTGCTCCGGACCAATCAGTTCGGGCAGGAGTATGTTCAGCCTTGTAGCTATAATTTTCGACAGGAGCTTTATGTCCAAGTTAAGCAGTGAAATTGGCCGGTAGCTTGAGCAGGCACTAGGGTCCTTCCCCGGCTTGGGGAGCACCGTAATGTGTGCTAAGTTAAAGGTTGGTGGAACCTCCTGGAGCTCGGAGAGAGAATTCAGGGCCTTCAATAAGGGTGTCACCAAAAGATGCGCGAAGGTCTTATAGTAAATGGCTGAAAAGCCAACTGGGCCTGGGCTCTTCCCGGTTTTCAATGTTTGGATAGCCTGTGTGAGCTCCGAGGCTGCAATAGGCCTGTCCAGTTCCCCGGCATCCTCTGCCGAGAGACCCGGCATGCCGCTGCGTTGAAGGTACTGTTCTATAATCTCGCGTCTCGACCCCTCTACCCGAGCTGGCTTATGCGGGGGCGGAATGTCATACAGCTTCGAGTAAAACCCATGAAATTCCGCCGCAATACCGCCTGTATCATGTATCAGTGGATTCTCGCGGTTCCTGATCTGGGTGATGGTATGGGAGGCCCGCACTCCCCTCAATGCTCGTGCCAAAAATTTGCCACTTTTGTTGCCGTGCTCGTAGAAAAAGCCCCGACGGAAGAACACGATCCGCTTGGCCTGTAGGTCCAACTTATCCTGGAGAGCCCTGCGCGCCAGCAGAAGGTCATCAGCCAGTGCCACTGCCGCTGATCTCTTGTGTTGTGCTTCTAGAACCCTCACTCTTGCAAAAGCTCCTTTTAAGTCCTGTTCCGCTACTCTTTTCTTCTGTGCTGCCAGGCCCATCAGTCTGCCCCTAAGGACACATTTGTGTGCCTCCCAAACAGTCATATGGGAAACGTCAGCAGTCGTATTTTCACTGAAATAGTGTTGTATGGTCTCCCTTATCTGTTCCAAGGTCGTGGGGTCCGTCAACAATGCTGGGTTAAGTCGCCAGCTACTCGTCTGTCGACGGGTCGGCCGAAGTGTTAGGGTCAGGGAGATCGGCGCGTGATCAGACACCGATCTCGTCCCAATGCGTGCGTCTAGTATAGTGGGTAGGTCCCTTTGTGTCAGAAATAGAAAGTCTATGCGAGTGTATTTGTTGTGGATAGCTGAAAAATAAGTGAAATCTCTACCCTGGGGGTGCTTGACCCGCCACGAGTCCATCAGCGCCATAGAATGCAGCAGAGATCTTATTTTTTAAGTTTACGATACGAAATCGCAGACTTGCCATCTGAGGTATCCAGAAGGGGGTCCAACGAAATATTGAAATCCCCCCCCAGGAGTACGCACCCCGCGGCAAACCCAGAAAGCTCATCAATCAACTTTTGACAAAGACTCACATGTGCTACATTTGGGAAGTAGACATTCGCCAACGTGATGGGGAGCTCCCCCACCATTCCCTTGAGGAAGAGGAACCGTCCCTCAGGATCTGCCATTTGCTGAGTGAGCTCGAAGCCAGAGTCTCGTCCCAGCAGGATCGAGACCCCTTTAGTTTTCGAGTCAGGGCTAGCTGCATGAAAAGCTTTAGGGAAGCATTGGTTCGTCAATTTAAGGATCTCACTAGCCCTGAAATGTGTTTCCTGTAAAAACACAAAGGACGGTCTCCCCTTCCCCAAGTGGCGTAGCAGTTGCGACCTTTTTTGTGGAGTATTGAGACCACGCACGTTGTGCGAAATCACGGTAGGATTCCCACCTAGAGCAGAGTAAATCATTGTGTAGCAGGAAGGGGGTCGAGTAAAGGAGAGAGAAAATGAGAATCAGAAAAAAGAGATGAAGGAGGGGAGCAGGGGGAAAGCCACAGGAGGCAGGGAGAGCGGGGGTGGGGGGGGGCAGGAAAGAGAGGAGGAAAGAGGGAGGAGGAGAATGTGTAGAGTAAAAAGGTGGGAAGGGGGGATAAGTAGCGGTAAAGGTAAGGGGGGGCCCACTAACCGACACCAAGGAAGTGGGTCAAGAGGATTGGTAATTAACCTCTGGAGGGCAGCCCCCAGGGGTGATTTCTGAGAAGTGGGGCCGTGAATTGACCTACCGGACGACAACCCTAGCTAGCTAGGAAAGTCAATCACGGAGCCAACTCACGTTGCCCCTTGTGGGGGTAGTGGGAGTAACACCCAGAACAACGTCAACAGTCCAGATCCCAGACAATCCGGGACAAGTGGTCTGTTCCAAAGTATCTGCTGCTCTCCGCACCCCCCCAGCCCCATGTTTAACATGCTAGAACTTAACCAAATTATAACATATACATATCACCATAACCATAGTTCCCAGTAACGGGAAAAACCACAATAAAGCCACCATGTGGCACCTGTAATAGCCAGTTCAGCTGACCGCTGCTGCGGGTCACGACATCCATCTATAAAAGCGTAACAATATGACTTGTCTCCAAGCTCAGTATGCAGAAGTCAGGCGACATCAAACCATGGGCCGCACTTGCGCAGGTGATCAGGTCCTTCTCCAGCATATGTTGGGGTAATGTATCTTTAAGGCCTGACCAGTCAGGGCTGCTCTGTAAGGTTACAAAATTAGAAGAAAAACTCGGCTTGAGCCCTTCGTGCTTCCGAACGGTAAGCCACTATACGATCAGCAGCCATTCTCCTACGGGTAAGTAAGCCTAAAGACAAAACGAACCAACCGAACGAACAAAAAGAAAAGATGCCAGAAACCATGGAAGTAAGAAAAAAGAATATCCACTGTCAGCGAACGTTAAAACGAAAACTTGTATCCGAAGAGTCGACTCAAGGTGCTCGTCTGGTCTTGGCCGTCCCTAAACACTAAAATTCGGGCGGAGCATCCGTAGCCGAACGAACCTTATTCTGGATCCGGATTCATCTGTAGGGCTCTAGGCGCGGAGGAGCGTCGGGGAGTAGCGCTGGAGCCTGGGGTAGGTTGTTTCTGGAACTTCCCCCTTTTGTGCGGGGGCTTAGAGGGGGTAGAATGGGGGGACCCCTGTGAGGATAGGGAAGCAGGTGCATAGTGAAAGTCCCTGTACCAGTCAGGAAGCTCAATCAGGGGCATTTGAATGTCCTGGCAAAAACCTGGTAAATCATCAGGTGAGCGCAAATACAGTTGTCTGCCCGAATAAGTCACATTCAAAGCAAAGGGGAATTTCCACTTGTAGGGGATATTTTGTCTCCGTAAGGCCTCCAGCAGGGGGCGCAACGCACGCCTGTTGCTCAAAGTAATGGGTGAGAGATCCTGGAAAATGGAGATTTCAGTGTCATTAAACGTGATGTGGGCATTGCGCCTTGCTTTTGCCATAATGTCCTCTTTCAATTTAAAGTCCGGGAGGCAACAGATCACATCTCGTGGGGGGGCCGCATCAGCAGGCCTGGCTCTCAGGGCTCTGTGAGCCCGTACAAAGTCAATCGGGGTGTCGGTTTGGCGCTCCAACAGTTCATTAAACACATATTGGAGAGCAGAAGGGATGTTGCTGGCTTCAACCGACTCCGGGATGCCTCGCACCCTAATGTTGTTCCTTCTCCCCCTATTGTCCAAATCCTCCAACTGTCTGTTCATTGCAATGAGATGGGCCGTGTGCGAGTCAGTGATTTTGTCCAGGCGTGCTATAGCTTTGTCTCGGTGGGTGCCAGCCTTCTCAACTCTCTCTAGCTTCTCTGAAATAGACAAAACGCCTGCCTTCAGTTCTGTGATGGCGGATGAAAAAGTGCCCTTAATATCTGCAGCTATCTTCATCATGTCTGTGAGGGTGAGTGGGTGATCCGCCTGTGCTTCCCTTACCTCCTCCTCATATGCGGATTGGGAATCCTCGCTGAACTCGTCCTCACCACGAGGCAGCGCCATCTTGGATAGGGCCTTGCTGCGGCAGGGTTGTGTTTTAAAGATGTCCGGGATGCTCCTGGTGCCCGGGGTCGGTGTGGAACGACGGGAGCGGCTTCCAGAGTTGTGGCGGGTGGGTCTGCTCATGATCTCCGGTGGTTATGGTGAGTATTGCGCTGTCAGGGCTGAGGGTATAACGGAGCTCCTCTAGCCTGCTGCCATCCGCTCCGAGCTCCAAGCCACGCCCCCACAGTAACTTATTTTAAGCAAACCTCGGGTACCTGCCCCTGAACCGTCACCTCCGTCAGTAAACCATTAGCAGACACTGGAGGAGGAGTGACAGTTACCAGAGTAGGCACATTAGCAGCATTGACATGGTTAACATTAGACATTGACTGTACTAGTTTTGGCAGTGAACCTACTAAATCAGATAACAAATGCAATTGTCTGTACTCACCAGCATTCTGCTGTGCTCTAGGACTGGCACAACACTCTGCAGGAAAGCTGCTGCATCATCCTGCCGTCTCCAGCCTGCCACCACTTCTTGTACAGACAGGGCTGCTCTTGGTGCTGATCCTGAGCCTAGCAACCACTGTAGTAGTGGGCAGCACCACCTGCTGACTCCCTCCTCGCATGCTGGACCTGACTCTCCTCTCCCTCTGCTCAGTCCGTGCTGGAGGAGGAAATGAGGCCCACCTCTTTTGCCCAGTCTGTCTGTGCACACTGCCCTCCAAGCTGGGCACACTCACACTTCCTCCCGACTCTCGCGGCTCTGCCTCCTCGTCCTGGCTTCTTTCTGACAGCTTGCTCCTCTTTACATGTGTTGGCTCCTCCGTGCACCCACGGCTGGAATCCCCACCGTCTCATGTGCTGGTAAGACAGCATCAGGTGTGCCACTGGCAGCAAAGGTCATGGGCTCCTCAGCTGTCCCTAGGCCAGCACCCAGATCCAAGCAGCTCCTCAGCCAAGCATCTTCACCACTGCTCTCTGCTTTCTGAATAAGCTGTCTCAACAGCTACTCCATTCTGAGACCCACTGCTCAGTGATGCTCAGCTACTTGCTAGAAGGTCCAAAGAGGACCATTTCCTGTTCTGGTCCCCTTTTAACAGCTCCCTGTCTGTTCCAGCACCTTCCAGGTGTTCCCATTGGCCATACCTGACTCACCTGTGAAACCTGCAATTTTCCTTAAGGGGCAGCGTACCCACCAACCCCTTACCCTACACCAGGAAATTAAATGAGGGGTAAGGGGGCAGCCACGGACCCATGAAGGATGGCCCAAAAGGTTGTGCCCTCCTTTTACATTCTTGTGTGTAGCTCTGCATAATGCACATGTATGGTGTGAATAAGTGAGTGACTTGAATAGCGCTACCTATGCGAACTGAATTGCCTCGGGGCGCTTTCTTGCCACCAGAGTCCATCTGTGGCTTGCATGGTCCTTTACCCCGTAAGGTCCCAACATGCTTACAAACACATACAACACTGACATACACATACACAGGCCAATTTTTTAGACAAGGTCCAATTAACCTACCAGCATGTCTTTGGAGTGTGGGAGGAAACCAGAATACCTTGAGGAAACCCAAGCGGGCACAGGGAGAACATGCAAACTTCAGGCAGATGGTGTTGTGGTTGGGATTTGAACCAATGACCCTATTGCTGCTAGGTGAAAGTGCTAACCACTACACCACTGTGCTGCCCTTGAACAGGGCATATAGACAACAATTGTTTTCTATGTGTCTTTGTGCTGAGCCTGTGTTGATCTAGGCAGGTCATTGCACTTAATGTGAATGAGCCTTAAGTTTTATATTCAGCCCTCTTTTTTTAGTTTTAAAAAGTAGGGGGGGGGGGGATTAGAACATCGGACAGGTGTAATAGACACACACACACACGGTATCCCCTTTACTGAAATAGATAGAGAGTTAGAATTCAGAGGTTTGCATTGGTCGCTGGTGGTAAAATACAGAGATAAAAATATTTTCTGCTGGGATTTGCACTTTAGAACCAATTAGCGTTATTGCTGTGGACTATGTCATTCTGATAAGTTTAGGGTTATTGCATCTGATGGCAACCTTGGTTAGCGTGAGACAACACACTTAAAGAAAAAAAAATCCCTCTTGCACAACCACGTAGAATATAGATATATGATTTATTGCATATGGTAACGTTTTTAATTCCAGGTATAAATCTAAAACATGAGAGGGTTGTCATTCTTTGTAGGATTAATGTTGAATTTTACATTGGGCAGCATAAAACAAGAAGAGTAAAAATGCCCCTTTGTATCAGAGGGAGCTGATCTCCTTCTATTACACAAAGATCATTTTAATAAGTGCAAATAATTTATAAAAACCTTTAGCATTGAAAACAAAACAATATGACTGGTCTGAATACTGGTCTGTGGTTACCAGACATTACACTTACTGCAACTTATACCATTATTTGATGGTAAGAACCAATCTATTCGCTGGAATAGATGAGTTGCTACCCAATAATCATGAAGGACGATCATGTCCATACCTCCAGCATATTTGTGCTTAAATGGCTTGTAAAGGTATTTTTATTGCATATATCTGCTATATATTGTACAAACATCTGCCATCTATATATTATTTCCTCCAAAATGTTTCCTTTACATGTTTTCTACATACCGATTGTATGCTCTTCCTCCTTTCGATTTCCTTTAGCTTCTGACAGCTTCTGGTTTTTGGATTGCGCTCCCTGCCGTCATTGTGAACTACAATTCCCATCATGCTTAGTGGCATTGCGCATGCGCATTGCCACTTTTTCACTGTGTGCTTTTAGAAGAACAAGCCTTCTTCTCTATAGCTAGTACAGACTTATGTATACAGACACCTCCCCTTAGTCACGCCCATTCCTGCCTCCCGACCACGCCCATATTCTGCTGGCTAGGCCTATACACAAAAAAAAAACACGGAGTGGAGGAAAGGTGGGACTGCGGTACAGTGCTCCAGATTACCATGCCAATCAAAGGGCATGGGAGGCGGAGCTTCAGCGTCATACATGGCGACGGCTCCCATGCCTGCGAGCGCAGGGATGTATGCCTAGTGGTGGAAGCACGCACGCACGGGGCAACCCTTAGAACGGTGCTGTGGACGAGTCACCCATAGGAGACAAGCACAGGAAGTGGGGAATGCAGACCCCAAAATAAGGGATTTATACGCGGAAATGGAACAGAAGGTTAGTGATTGCATGGTACAGAGGGGTTCAGGAGCAGGATTATGGAATATAATGTGAGGGTTTACAGCCCCTTGAAGAAGCTGGATATGAGAACTTCGGGGGTTCATATTCTGCCACACACATTTCTTGAGTATTGTATTAACTTCCAATTAGATGTGTCTTGATAGGTATGGGGAGTGTTGTGAAAAGATACAATATCTGGGGGAGCATTACCATTATATAAGAAGTGAGACGGTCTGTCCAGGATAGATCACATTTATACATTCTTTGGGCATCTTTTGATTGTTTATCGATAAGAGGGGAGTAGCTGACATCTGCTAATTGTGAAGTATCGGATACTAGCCAGATTCCTAGGGGATTCCATTAGTGCTCCAAGTGTATGGCTAGTAAGTAGTGATGCACCCATACCAGTTTATTAACAGAGTATGAGTATCGAAACTTTACCTTAAGTACTCGCCGATAATAAACATGTCTCAGTAATTGGTATTGGCGAGTACTTAAGGTAAAGTATCGATACTCGTACTCAGTGTTAATAAACATGTCTCAGTAATTGGTAACACCGAGTACGAGTGTTACCTTAAGTACTCTCCGATACCAATTACCAAGACACGTTTATTAACACAGAGTATGAGTATTGATACTTTACCTTAACCACTTGAAATCTGCGCTATAGCAGAATGGCGGCTACAGTGCGGGCCTGCATTGTTGGGATGACGTCTATTGACGTTGTCCCATGCATGAGCGGCCTGCGTGCCCCTAACAGCGCGAGGAGAAAAAAAAAGCAGATCACCAGCGGCAGTGAGAAGGACATCAGCCCTGATCACTGCGAGCTGCCTCCAGATCCTCTGTGCCCACCTGTGTCTCTACAAGTGCCACCTAGCAGTAGGCAACAGTGCCGCCTACCAGTGCCCACCAGCGCCACCCATCAGTGCCCACAGTGCCATCTGTCAGTGCCCACAGTCAGTGCCTCAAGAACAGTGCCCCCCATCAGTGCCATCCATCTGTGCCCCCCATCAGTGCCATCCATCCGTACCCCCCCATCAGTGCCATCCATCCGTACCCCCCATCAGTACCATCCATCCGTGCCCCCCATCAGTGCCATCCATCCGTGCCATCCATCAAAGCCCATCAGTGCCATCTTATCAGTGGCCATCAGTGCCGCCTTATCTGTGCCCATCAGTGCAGACTTATCTGTGCCCACCAGTGCAGCCTATCAGTGCCCACCAGTGCCGCCTCATCAGCACATATCAATGAAGCAGAAAATTATCTGTTTGCAAAATTTTATAACAAACTATTAACCACTTAAGGACCGCCTCATATACATATACGTCGGCACAAGGGCACGTACAGGCACATCAACATACCTGTACGTGCCTGCCTTCCAGCGGGTGGGGGGGCAATCAGACCCCCCACTGGTAGAGATGGTCCGTTTCGCTTCAGGAGCGAACGGTGATGAGGAGGTGGCCATTGATTTCTGGCCACCCCCTCTCGATCACTCCTGGCGAATGAGAAGCTTCCCCTGCCTGTGAACTGTAAACACAGGCAGGAGGAAGTGATGTCATCTGATCAGATCTATACTAGCGTCCCCAGCAGTTTAGGGTTCTAAAAAACACATTGTTAGTGGGATCAGCCCAGTTACTTGATATCACCTGCGTTTTGCCCCTCTGCCCAGCCCAGCCCACCCAAGTGCAGTATCGATCGATCACTGTCACTTACAAAACACTAAACACATAACTGCAGCATTCACAGAGTCAGGCCTGATCCCTGCAATCGCTAACAGTTTTTTGGTAGCGTTTTATACAGTCGCTGACAGCCTAGGTGCTTTTTTACCTATGAATCTCACTAGTGTACCACTAAATTTAGAGCCCAAAATGGCAAAGCGAAGGTACACTAGTGAAGAGGCCTACGCGTTTCTGAGCATGACAGATGAGAGTCACTCATCTGTCAGATTCAGGTTCAGAATACGATCCTGTAGACGACAGCAGCTCCATGACAGATAGCTCTGATGATGGAGTTGTGGTCCCTGCTAAGGTCAAGCATACCCAATCCCCATCTTCTGCTGTTGTTGAGGTGCAAGAACCGCAGGTCCCTCATACGGAGCATAGATTTTGTGGTTCATGCACTTCAACGACAATGAACTTTGACGTCCTCGTGGAGACCCCACATACGATCGGCTCTACAAAATTCGGCCCCTCATAAACCACTTCAACCAACGTTCTGTAGCCTTGTTTACTCCCAATCAAGTTGTCTGCATAGATGAGTCCCTGATTAAATTTTCTGGCTGCTTGTCTTACAAACAGTACATTCCCAACAAGCGAGCCAGATACGAGGTCAAGCTCTGTAAGTTCTGTGACAGGGCAACAGGCTATACATGACCAAAAATAGTTGTTGTTTTATTGTTCTCTCTCTCTCTCTCTCTCTCTCTCTCTCTATTCTCTCTCTATTGTTGCTCTTTTTTACTGCTCAAACATGCCATGGGCATATGTGGAATTACACCCCAAAATACATTCTGCTTCTCCTGAGTGCGGGGATACCACATGTGTGATTTTTTGGGAGCCTAGCTGCGTAAAGGACCCCGAAAACCGATCACCACCTTCAGGCTTTCTAAGGGTGTAAATTTCTTATTTCACTCCTCACTGCCAATCACAGTTTCGAAGGCCATGGAATGCCCAGATGGTACACCCCCCCCCCCCCCAAATGACCCCATTTTGGAAAGTAGACATCCCAAGCTATTTGCTGAGAGGCATGGTGAGTATTTTGCAGATTTTACTCGCTTTTAGTCACAAAGTTTTGAAATTTGAAAAAAAAAAATGTCTTTACTTTCTTCATTTTCAAAAACAAATGAGAGCTGTAAAATACTCACCATGACTCTCAGCAAATAGCTTGGGGTGTCTATTTTCCAAAATGGGGTCATTTGGGGGATTTTTGTGCTATTTTGGCATTTTATGGCCTTCGAAACTGTGATAGGTAGTGAGGAGTGAAATCAAAAATTTACACCCTTAGAAATCCTGAAGGCAGTGATTGGTTTTTGGGGTCCCGTACGTGGCTAGGCTCCCAAAAAGTCTCACACATGAGGTATCCCTGTACTCAGGAGAAGCAGCAGAATGTATTTTGGGGTGTAATTCCACATATAACCATGCCATGTATGAGCAATATATCATTTAGTGGCAACTTTTTTTTTGTCATTCAATCACTTGGGACAAAAAAAATAAAAATATTCAATGGTCTCAACATGCCTCTCAGCAAATAACTTGGGGTGTCTACTTTCCAAAATGGGGTCATTTGATGGGGGGTCATTTTTTGTGCCATCTTGGCATTTTATGGTCTTCAAAACTGTGATAGGTAGCGATAGGTAGTGAGGAGTGAAATCAAACATGTATGCCCTTAGAAATCTTGAAGGTGGTGCTTGGTTTCAGGGTCCCGTACGTGGCTAGGGTCCCAAAAAGTCCCACACATGTGGTATCTCCGTACTCAGGAGGAGCAGCAGAATGTATTTTGGGGTGTGATTTCACATATAACTATGGCATGTGTGAGCAATATATCATTTAGTGACAACTTCATGCAAAAAAAAAAGTTTGTAATATTCCCACAACTTGTGGCAAAATATAAAATATTCTATGGACTCAACATGCCTATCAGCAAATAGCTTTGGGTGTCTACTTTCCAAAATGAGGTCATTGGGGGGGGGGGGGGGGGTTCTGTGTTATTTTGGCATTTTATGGTCTTCGAATCTGTGATAGGTAGTGAGGAGTGAAATCAAAAATTTTCACCTTAGAAATCCTAAAAGCGGTGATTGGTTTTTGGGGTCCTGTACGCAGCTAGGCTCCCAAAAAGTCCCACACATGAGGTATCCCCATACTCAGGAGAAGCAGCAAAATGTATTTTGGGGTGCAATTCCACATATAACCATAGCATGTGTGAGCAATAGATCATGTAGTGACAACTTTTTGTAAAAAAGAAAAAAGAAAAATAATAATATTTTTTGTTGTTGTCATTATTCAATCACTTGGGACAAAAAAAAAATATTTAGTGGGCTCAACATTCCCCTCAGCAATTTCCTTGGGGTGTCTACTTTCCAAAATGGGGTCATTGGGGGGGGTTGTATTGCCCTGCCATTTTAGCACCTCAAGAAATGAGATAGGCAGTCATAAATTAAAAACTGTGTAAATTCCAGAAAATGTACTCTAGTTTGTACACGCTATAACTTTTGCGCAAACCAATAAATATACGCTTATTGACATTTTTTTTTTTACTAAAGACATGTGGCTGAATACATTTTGCCCTAAATGTATGACTAAAATTGAGTTTATTCAATTTTTCTTATAACAAAATGTAGAAAATATCCTTTTTTTTCAAAATTTTTGGTCTTTTTCCGTTTATATCGCAAAAAATAAAAATCGCAGAGGCAATCAAATACCATCAAAAGAAATTTCTATTTGTGTGAAGAAAAGGACGCAAATTTCGTTTGGGTACAACATTGCATGACCTCGCAATTACCAGTTAAACAGTGCAGTGCCAAATTGTAAAAAGACCTCTGGTCCTTAGGCTGACAATTGGTTCAGGGCTGACAATTGGTCCGGGGCTTAAAGCGGGAGTCCACTGTCTGGAAGTTTTTTTTTTGTTAGCAGTATCACAAGCAATAACAGTACTAAACTAAGCACTCACTTCTTTAG